>NC_047128.1:12122704-12433954 GCF_009829125.3 Periophthalmus magnuspinnatus | reverse complement strand
GAACTTTGACCAGAACCCTATTATGAAAACATAAATCACGAATCCAATTGTGATTGTATGGCTTGTCTGAAAAATTGCACTTGGATATTTTTCCCCCAAATCATTCCCCTTGTAATAGTATACTACATGTATACTTTTACTACATGTTTAGACTCATGCCCTCCTCTCTTATGTGTATGTATATTTGTGTTTCAGATCAGAGCCATGGGGAAGGGCTGCCTCACTGCCACCAAGTACTTCCTGTTCCTGTTCAACCTCATCTTCTTTGTGAGTAATTTGCCAACAGATAAGAAGCACACTGAGACGCAACCACTTTAGATTCTCCAAATTAAAAGTTTAAAGGTCCTATATTACTGACTCTTGTGAGCTTTAAGCCCTGTTATAATGTTATTACGTCCTCAAAAACATACCTGGAGTTGTATTTTGTTTCATTCACGCATGTTTGAGTAACCCTTTATTATTAGTCTGTCTACATCTCCAAAGCTCAAAATGCTCTGTTCCACCTTGTGATGTCAGATACCTTTTTACCTTTAGTTCAGTAGAGGTTAGCAATTCCAGGGCTGAAATCATCCAAATGATTCTAGTGAAGGTGTATGGAGATTAAAAACACAGTGGAGAGCTTCCTGTATTACCACATAACATCACAAGGTGGAACAGAGTGTTTCCCATTTGAGAGAAGAACTCATCCTAAATATGCAGGGTTTGTGTGTTGAAGATGTGTGAATGAAATAAAACACAACTCCAGATATGTTTGTGATGAGAAAACAACATTAGAACATAGATCAGAATATAGCATAATATGGGGCCTTTAAGTTCTGAGAATGTTGCACTTTTTTCCATGTCATGTTCTGACACAGTTTTGATAATATATATATTTTTTTTACATATTTACCTCCAAGTATTTTTCTTATTTTTTGCGTGCACACTTTACTTCAGAGCCGTTTTCGACGAGTTACTTCTTCCTTATTAAATCTATCACAGGGTTTCTCTTATCTTGTGACAAACGTGTATTTTTAAGCATTTTTAATCTTGTCTAAAGTAATAGTTTAGACCTTTTATGAACAGGTTCTGAAATGAATGTGATTCTTGTTAGACCTTTCACAATAACATATTTTGAAGTTCGATATATATCACAGAAGTAGATATAAACAATAAACGATAATACTGAAACTATTTTGCCACTGATGCAAGAACCCAAGAGCAGATTTAAACCACAGAAACTATTCTAAATCTACAGTATTGTTAAAAAAAATCATGAGCTGCAATAAAAAAAACAACAGAATGAAACACTTTAGTACTTAGTTTGTATCAGTAAGAAGTCATAGTAACTTTTTATTGCATCTTTTGGCTTACCATATAGCCAAAAGATTTCCCGGCAATGCAAAGAAAATGTGCACATGATAATTACTGACCCTGAAAAAATATCATTCAGTATATCACAATTGGAACTATAAGTGGATGTAGTGATTATGTTGACAGGCCTGATTCTTGTACTAGTTTTGCAGTTCATTTTGATTCTCTCAAATGTTTTTGGGTGTCAACATTGGTTAATGGTTAATCAATATTTGTGATTGTTCAGGTCACAGCGTAAGTTAAACTAATACACAGTAGTCATGGTGGCCATCTTTAATTGGGTCATTTCAGTTTAGTCTAATCCAAAAAAGAAGCTAAATATAATGTGATTTTATATTTGGCTGATAAAATGAAGCTAATGTGACATATTTAGATTACATAGAGCCGGTCACAGACTAGAGGAATAGCCATCTGTTGAATTAAAGGGGAAAAAATCTAATCATTTTTCATCTTACGATAATTGTAACACTATAATGTGACTGTAAAATACATCCCAAGTCTCTTGCTGTGTTTGTCTGCAAAGGCCCAAGGAGCTGTGCACATTTCTCTTGTTTCCTTGGTCCATAGCATTTTTCTTAAAGCCGAGTGTTTACTGAGAGCATTAATCTGCAGAGGATGAACCACACTGGCCTACTTCACACTTGTGTTAAAGAAATGAAATCAGATCAGCTTAAGACCACTGCCCCCCGTTCAGACAGACAGGGCATCTGACTGGGTCCTCATCACTGTCTATAGAAGAGCGGAAATGTTACTTATACCAGTTCTAGACAGCAGAAGTAACATCCTATAGTCTAACCTTTGTGATTTAAATGGCATACAGTTATTTAGAATCAAAAGGGTTTGATATATGAACCACATGTTTTTTCAGAACATGTTTGTAGAGAATACAACTACAGAGTTAGCTGCTTTTACATTAAATCACATTAAATGTTTTGTTTGTAGATACACACGTGGACAAAATTGTTGGTTAATGAAAGAAAAACTCACAATGGCCTGGACAAAACAGGCCTGGACAAAAATGATGGTACCCTTAACTTAATATTTTGTTGCACAATCTTTTGAGGCAATCACTGCAATCAAACGATTCCTGTAACTGTCAATGCGACTTCTGGTATTTTGCAGGTATTTTGGTCCACTCCTCATGAGCAAACTGCTCCAGTTGTCTCAGGTTTGAAGGGTGCCTTTTCCAGATGGCATGTTTCAGCTCCTTCCAAAGATGCTCAATAGGATATAGGTCAGGGCTCATAGAAGGCCACTTTAGAATAGTCCAATGTTTTCCTCTTAGCCATTCTTGGGTGTTTTTAGCCGTGTGTTTTGGGTCATTGTCCTGTTGCAAGACCCATGACCTGCGACTGAGACCAAGATTTCTGACACTGACCAGCACATTTCTCTCTAGAATCCCTTGATAGTCTTGAGATTTCATTGTACCCTGCACAGATTCAAGACACTCTGTGCCAGATGCAGCAAAGCAGCCCCAGAACATAACAGAGCCCCCTCCATGTTTCACAGTAGGGACAGTGTTCTTTTCTTGATATGCTTCATTTTTCCGTCTGTGAACATAGAGCTGATGTGCCTTGGCAAAAAGTTCCATTTTTGTCTCATCTGTCCATAGGACATTCTCCCGGAAGCTTTGTGGCTTGTCAACATGTAGTTTGGCAAATTCCAATCTGGCTTTTTTATTATTTGTTTTCAACAATGGTGTCCTCCTTGGTCGTCTCCCATTAAGTCCACTTTGGCTCAAATATCGACAGAGGGTGCGATCTGACACTGATGTTCCTTGAGCTTGAAGTTTACCTGTAATCTCTTTAGACGTTTTCCTAGGCTCTTTTGTTACCATTGTTACCATTATCCGTCTCTTTGATTTGTCATCAATTTTCCTCCTGCGGCCACGTCCAGTGAGGTTGGCTACAGTCCCATGGATCTTAAATTTATGAATAATATGTGCAACTGTAGTCACAGGATCATCAAGCTGCTTGGAGATGGCCTTTACCTTTAACATGCTTGTCTATAATTTTCTTTCTAATCTCCTGAGACAACTCTTTTCTTTGCTTCCTCTGGTCCATGTTGAGTGTGGTACACTCCATGTCACCAAACAGCACAGTGACGACCTGTAGCCTTATATATTGGCCCACTGACTGCTTACAAGATTGAAGACATCTGTGATGCTAATTAGTGGGCACACCTTGGATTAACATGTCCCTTTGGTCGCATTATTTTCAGTCTTTTCTAGGGGTACCATCATTTTTGTCCAGGTCTGTTTCATGAGTTTATTTTTTTTAAGTAATTCTGTTAAAGCATGGTTGAAAAGCAATATCTGACTTTCATTGGTTAAATTTCATAGAATTTTTGTTTATTATTTTTTATTTATTGTCAGATTCAAGTTATTTCTGTGACCATTGTGAGTTTTTCTTTCATTAACCGAAGGGTACCAACAATTTTGTGCACGTGTGTTAAAACTATTTGTAATGTAATTTACACTAGATCGTGATATTTGCAGTAGTAAGTACAAGATAGTAGTAGTAGATAGTAGGTGGTGGATATCTGTTAACTGGACAACTGAAGACACGGCTTGGATGAGCAGCGGAACGTCTTCACTCCTACAACTTTTTGTCCAGTTGACAGATTTAACTTCGGCATTTACTTTGGATCAGACCTGGATGACTGCGGGATTACACAGACATAGTAGGTAGTGGTAGTAGTAGTTATTATTGATGGTACAAGTAAAAAGTAGTAGAAATCTGATTAATTGCTGTTGATATATTTTATTTTGATTATTTCAGTACATTTCGTTTACATTTTTGTTTTGTTTACGTCACATCCAAACATCATTAAATACAAGCATACATAGCCCTAAAGGAGAAGACTGAAGCAGTGGTTTATGAGCTCTTACCCCTCATACAGTGTCATTTACAGCTGCCAGACTTTTAAGTTTGTTGTTCACATATGGAACATTTTATCATGCATCCGTCCATCCATCTATTTTCTTCCTCCAGGAAGCATCCGGAGCCAAAGCCCGAGCCACCTCACAATTTACTATTTACAAATGACATAATCTATTCACTCCTTACTCTTACTCATTACTTCACTCTTAAAATAACAGTTTTTTCTTTGTTTGTTGTTGTGATTCTTATTATCCATACCTAGGCCCGTGCACTCTCCTGCATGTTAATGCCTTTATATGGAACATGTGCTTATGCGTAACATCCAGGCACACAAACACCACACTACAAAGACAATTGAACCTCAGTACCTTATTTTACAGGTTACAGAATCATTATGTACCAGTATGCAATTATCCCTGTATGTTGCTGTGTGTATTATTTATCCAGACTCAGGGCACGCGTCAGGTCAGTACTTCTCATACATTTACCATTGACCCTTCTCTTTGCCCTGTGTTGCAGCTGCTGGGAGGAGTGATCCTGGGCTTCGGACTCTGGCTCCTGTTGGACAATCAGAGCTTCATTGTGGTCCTCAGTGAGTAGAACTTCAACAATATAACTTTTATAACACCAACTAGAATGGTCAAACATGTTTATTGTTGATGTGGGAATGTTGAGCTTTCAAAAAAAAACAAACATATGTTGTTACTTTGGCAGTGGAATGGATATATATTTATTTCTTCTTTTTGAGCACTACCTGGACCTCCTAAACAGATTCTAAAATTCAGAAGTGCGTATTTTTTTTATATTAAAGAAATAGTGAGTCATGCCAATATAAAGATTGTCCTAGAACAATTAGATCTGGCACATGTGTTTGTCACATGAAGACAAACAAATAATATTATGACCACACCCCCTGTCACACTGGAAGCCAGCCATCTTGGATTGAAAATTCTGAAATGTCGAGTCAATGTTTTTGCTGCCGTTGTATTTTAAGTATCTCCACCACAGTAAAAGTTTGAGTGTGAAAAATGACTTGATAGAAACCCCATAGCTGTACATGTTTGAGAGCTGTAGCCTGTACCACAGACAGGGTCAATCCATGTAAATAGGCTATGGTTTTAACGAATCCGGTAGTGTGTATGTGAATCTCTCCCCCTCTCTCCCCCTCCTTCCCTCTCCTCTCTCGATCCCTCTATCTTTCTTTCTCTCCCTCCCTCTCACCCACCTTTCTTCACCTGTCTTCCCCTCCATCTCTCCTCTCTCCGTCCCTCTCTTTCTCTCTTCTCCCTCTTCTTCTTGGTCCTTCTCCCTTGCTCTCTCCCTCTTTCTGTCACTCTCCTGCCTCTCCCTCTCTCCCTCACTCTTTCACATAAGACCCAGTGTATTTGGTTGTGAACCACAGGCCTCAGTGCTGTGCCTCTGTGTTGCAGGTGTCTCCTCTCTCACACACAGTCCACTGTCTAACTCCAGCACACCCCCACCCTCCTCACTCTGTCTTTACACAGATTTTGGCATCGGTACTTCATTCATAATTCATAATAAACCATTTAACATTCAAACTTTCTGCAGTGTTGTCCGTTCATCAGGGTCAATTTTGACGTTATGAAGCCTCATAGGAAATTACAAGGTTTCAGGTTTTAACAAAGTGCAAATTCAAAAGCTCAAATCAAAGCGATAGCATAAAGGTCTTGCAGTGTAGTTGCCTGTTAATTCCAGAATTGTCCTGTCAGGACTTCCTCCATCGTGCCTTGAGCCAGCCCCAAACACTGCCGTCAATCAGATTGGTGTATTTCAGTGATGCATGTGAAACGGACAAGCTCATTGGTCTCACCTCAGAGTTTAGTGCTTCGCTCAGTGATTCTACAGAAATCCACAATGTTTTTCATCCCATGTGATATTTTTTCCCCTTTCTTTTTTCCTCCCAAGCAGCCATATTTGTTTTGATATGAATGACCATGCATGTCCTGATTGGCTAAACCACCTGTCAGTCACACCCATCTGAACTCTGGGAGATTCACCCAGACTCACATCAACGTGTTGAAGTGTGTATTCTGGGCAGTTCTCAGATATTGAGGTAATTCTGATCACTCATAGAGCACAATGGAATCCAGTAGTCAAACTCTATAAAATCTTGATGTTTAAGGCATTTGATGGTAAAACCCTGTAATCCTTTTTTTTTTAAAAAGTATTTTTTTTTACAAGTGTAATCTAAGTGAATATTATACAGAAGAAAAAACATTACAAAAGTATATATTTTTGACCTGATTGACCCAACTACCATCATCCCCAGGCCTTCACCCCCTCTTCCCTCTGCTCTGCCCCAGACAGAGGCGATCTGGGGTGAGCTAGCTCTCCACAGTCCCCTCTCTGTGTGGGGCATAAGGGATGTGTTTGTGGTCATGTGATGCTGAGGAGGAGCTGAGATCACTTTAGTCCTGGTCTAGTCCTGGTCTAGTCCTGGTCTAGTCCTGGTCTAGTCCTGGTCTTCTCTTAGTTCTGTCTTTGTTCTGTCTCTGTTCTGTCTCTGTTCTCTCTCTGTTCTGTCTTTGTTCTGTCTTTGTTCCGTCCTGGTTTAGGCCTGGTTTAGCCCTGGTTCAGCCTTGGTTCCTGTTTCCCCGTTTAGAGTCCCCGTTTAGAGTCCCCGTTTAGAGTCCCCGTTTAGAGTCCCCGTTTAGAGTCCCCGTTTAGAGTCCCCGTTTAGAGTCCCCGTTTAGAGTCCCCGTTTAGAGTCCCCGTTTAGAGTCCCCGTTTAGAGTCCCCGTTTAGAGTCCCCGTTTAGAGTCCCCGTTTAGAGTCCCCGCTCAGACCCCTTCAGATCTCAGCATCACAGTTCCTATGTGTACATGTGATCTCTTGAATGATTGAATTAATTGGTAACAAATGGAGCATTCACATAACAGTATATTTTTTGTTTATATATATAATGTGTGTGTGTGTGTGTGTGTGTGTGTGTGTGTGTGTGTGTGTATATATATATATATATATATATATATATATATATATATATTATAATAATAATTTTTCTCTTATTTTTATATATATAGAAGTATACATATATATATATATATATATATATAAGTGTATAATAGTAGTAATAACTTCTCCATGGAGGCAAACAGGCGGACTCCCCAGAAAAGATACACAGTGAGATTTGGATTCTTTTAGAAGAATTTTGCAGCCTAATCCAAGCACGTCGTACTAGCATTGTGCAGGAGCTATTTCTTGGCAGAAGTTTGGTTCTAGTCCTGGTTCACTGGTCCCTGGAGCTCCATGTTCCTCCAGACTCCAATCAAAGAATTTACAGACTTTTTAATGAGGAAAATTACGCCATTTAAAGGTCGACTGCAGTTGGGTTTGCAGTTATCAGTGTTGGGCTAACAGTGAATGGTCTTTTTGCCCTGTCCCCAGTCCTAGTATGAACTCTTGGAATAAGGACAAAGATAAGTTCTTTTCAATCATTTAAAACTTGGGTATCTCATACTGAAACACGAAATATGAGGAAGAGGAAGTATTCAAATCTATATCTGTTTTTGGCTATCACAAACCCACATCACAAGTATTCACATGCAGGGGTGTGATGTGCCACTTGCACGGCTTTAGAACAGCTCTTGAAGGAGAGTAGATTGGGATGAGAGCTGATTGGCGGTCCAAGCCAAAGTGTCATATAGTGACTCACATAGCTCTTACAAGTGTGCGATTGTTAAAATGTTTTCTAATTGGATGAATGATCTTTCTCTGGGACAAAACAGAATTTATAAATTTATCAGAAAAAAGTTGTGTAGTTCAGCTGTAAAGAACAATAGCTTGTCTCTTCCTGATGAAGTTCCAGTCTGTAGCTGTCAGATCAGTGTAAGTCCTGGTCTTTATTACTAGTCCCATGAGATTGTCTCTTCTGTTGCTCAGATTAGAGCAGCTGAGGTAAAGACAGAAACAGACCCAAGCACCGGAGATACACATACACTAAACACATGAGTTTATTCTGCTAAATATGTCATCTGACCAGAGCAGTTACTTTTCTTGTAATGTCTTTGGGTGAAGATCAGAGAGAGACATTTGAAAAATTGAACAGAATACCACTGTTTAAACACCAATCACAAATCTATATCAAAGTTTCAAATTGTCCAATCAAATGTCTAGAGGAGTTGACAAAAGACTAAAATCTGAACTACGACTAACAGAAGAATTTCATGTACATGTTTGTACAGATCTAAACTACAGGATCAGCAGCTTTTATGCAGAATAAGAAGGAGATAGTGTTTGTAGAGGAAATTATATTTTAGCCTTTGTGATTCACCAATTGCGTCAATTCAAAACTCAAATTTGATTTGATTGCATTTAACCTTGCAGCGCTGATCTCTGGACTTTGAGGCTGTCACAAAGCCAGGTGTCTAGATCACAAGACTTTTGTGTAGCACAAAGACAGATATTTCAATGCACGTAAAACCAGAGCTGGTGGTCTTTAGTCAATTCATAGAGAACTTAGTTGACCAAACTAAGGACCAAATCGCAAAGGAGAAGATATGGAGTGAGTTAGCTGGAGTTTGGAGAGTGAATTATGAGTTTAATCTTTTCACATAAGACACTGTATAATTGTACTTCTGTTCATACATAGTTGTTTTTGCATGACCCACGGTGAGCATGTGTTGTCAGTGCAATTACTAATGGCCAGTTTTTCCCATTAAGGGTGACATGTCGACTGCGTATTAAAGATGCACTATATAACTTTTCTTGTCGAGGGACTGATACCAACTTGGGACCATGTAGCGTCACAGGCAAGGCAAGTTTATTTATATAGCACAATTCATACACAAAGTAATTCCAAGTGCTTTACAGAATAAGAAAGACATTGAAATCAATACAAATACAAAAAATACATCCATACAAAAAATCTAAATATAAATAAACATAAATAGTTATCATAAAATAAACATTAGAAAAATGCAGAAAACTTTTAGTCATGTGCACAGCTAAACAGAACCATTTAGAGCATGGATTTAAACATTGTCAAAGTTAAACACCTTTCTCACATCTTCAAGAAGACTGTTCCAGGTTTTAGCTGCATGAAACTGAAACGCGGATTCCCCATGTTTAGTCCTGACTTTGAAGATTTAAAAGTCATATGCCCAGAGTACTGGTGCCCAGAGTACGAAATAGTTCATATGGCACTAACATTTGGGAGATGTGTACAAGTCTCTCCGTGGCCTAGCACCAAACTACAAGCGGAGCTACTTTAACTATAGTCTATTCTCTGAGCCAGAAGAGCCAGTGCAGAGACCTGAGCACAAGATTTATGTGCTCGTACCAAGCAGCAGCCTTCTGGATGTACTGCAGCTGTCTTAACGCTCATTTGGAGAGGCCAGTGAGCAGGCGGTTACAGTAGTCTAACCTACTGGAGACAAATGCATGGATAAGTCTCTCCAAGTCTGGTTTTGACAGTATCCCTTTGATTTTTGAAGTGTTTTTTAGATGCAGCTGCAGATGTTACTGATTTGATGTGGCTGTTAAAGTCTGAGTGCATTATTTCCCCTAGATTTCGAGGGGTAATAATGGACTCTTGACTCTAGGAGTAATAATGAAGGTTTTAGAGAGGGAGACTGGAGGTGACTGCTGACACTTTGTGTATGTTTCTATGGGCCAAAGATGATGACTTCAGTCTTGTCTGAGTTTAGCTGGAGAAAGTTGTTTTGCATCCACACACTGATCTGTTGGATCTGTTGCCAGTCAGTCATCCACAAGAGCAGCCAATCGTGACAATGACAACCATGACCAACTTACTTTTTTCAATGGAGACAAGCCTGGGAAGCTACCACACCTAGTTACAGGTCAGATCTGTGGAGAGATGAGCTCACTAACATTAAGAATATTGTGTTTTCAAGATGTATTTGAGCAATAAAAACACTTTTAATTAACTGAATCCTTGATAGATAAGTTTAATGCCATAGAGTGGAACACTCCAGGCAAAACAATAACATTTCCTTGGAGACAAGCTTGTGGCATATCTTCTATTAGAAAAGTTCCATAGTGCACCTTTAGATAAATGTATCAAATGAGGATCACTTGTGCCATAATAGTCTCAGTATAACCCTGAGACATGTATGGCTCTAATCTCCATGTCCATTGAGACGTTTCTCTCTGTGCGTGACTATTTTATCACGTATAACTTCTTCATTGGTTTAATACATTATGTCTTGTGTACTCTGCAGGTGACTCTATGGCGGTGAAAGTGGCCTGTTACATCCTGATTGGAGTTGGAGGCTTCTCGATGCTCATGGGCTTCGTGGGTTGTTTGGGAGCCATCTACGAAGTCCGCTGTCTGCTCGGCCTGGTCGGTGCCTATAGGACAATTCGATTATAAATTTAATAGCTCATTCATTTGACAAGTCTGCAGTAGTTTAAAAGTGATGTGTGTTCTTGTTCAGTACTTCACCTGCCTCCTGCTGATCCTCATCGCTCAGATCGCAGCCGGAGCTCTCATTTACTTCCAGAAAGATGTGGTGAGTCACTTTTTAAGCCTGTCACCAGAACTGTAATTTTGTGTGATAATTTGACAAAAGAAATATAGCAAATGAAAATGATAAATTATAACATTGAAACTACTTTATGTCCCTGATGCAGTAACCCTGAAGCAGGAGCATTTTGTAAATGAACAGCATAATGCTACAATATGATACAATCTGAAATAAGACACCATTTTGCAGATCAATCCTGTTCTCACTGCCACCACTACACACCCACTGCTCTGTACATACTTTTAATTTTATTTTCTTAACCCATAATATGCGTAGCTTTGAAAGATGTCTAGTATATTAGCAAATCTTGTCTTGTATAATAGACCAATGTTTATGTCCTCACACACAGCCAAGAGTCATAATTGTGAAAGGAAACTAGGGTTGTCAAAAGTATCGGAAATCAGATACTAATTGATACTAAAACTATTATCAAAACTAGATCCTCATTTGAGCAAGTATCAATACTAAAAAAAGTCATATTCAGGGGACAGAAATGAACCTTTCCTGAATACCTTTAGAATGATCTTGAGCTGTATCCGAACAAGTATAAGACACATAGACTAGTACACACCCATGGAACCTCCCGGACCACTGAGGGATTACACAGATACAAGGCCACATGGGAATATATATAAAACACCATTTAATGTTGAAGTTCACATTCTGTTGTCTAAAGAAAGTGTTTTCATTATCATTGTGGTATTGGTATTGAGTATGGAGTCTATACCTTAGAGTTGTCATGATACTAAAAGTTCTACTTTACTTTTCTACAACTAGATTTAGATACTAATTCCAACACATATACTTTGAGCAATCTCTTCCACTGATTTTTATCTCTACACCATAGACCCTACAGCTGTACCCACCAAGAGTCATAAGAGTGAATGGAAACAGTGAAGCATGCTACGCTAACACCTGAACATGTGATTGTAATGTTAGGAATGCTCCGGTCTTCTGTACCAATGTCACAACATGCCATTGTTCAACCAGAGCTCTTAGTTACAGCTTCGAAGAGCGAACAAGGGGAGCAGGACCTTAGGCACCAACTGTCTCCCTCTGACAGAGACGCTGTAATTAGATGACATAAGCTGACATATCACAGTGAAACCACCTCTGTAAGCTACCCGAGAGGGGTATCATGGGGCACCCTCTGGTGGATCAACAATAAACAATTGAGACAGGAGTTACTCTTTAGTCACTATACTAACATTTCAAACTGGATGTCGATAATAAGGAATAAACTCAATACTCAATAAGGAATAAACTCAATACTCAATACCGATTCCGATACCACAATGATAAATAGAATGTGATTGTCAGCATTAAATTGTAGTACTTTCTTTTCTATTCCCACGTTGCCTTATATCTGTGTAATCCCTCATTGGTCCAGGTAGGTTCCATAGTGGTCGATGGGTGTATCCTAGTCTATGTGGTCTTATATTTTTTTTCTGATACAGCTCAACATCATTCTAAAGCTATTCAGGAAAGGTTTATTTCTGTCCTGTGAATGTGACGTTTTGGTACCTATACCTGCTCAAATGAGTATCTAGGTTCGGTGCTAGTTTTAGTATCAATTAGTATCTGATTTTCAATACCTTGACAATCCTATTAGTCAGTGTGGTTACTTTGTGTTTTATTATAGTACCACTGTAAACAACCAGAGAGTTTGACATGGGGCGCCCTCTAGTGGATACATACAGGAACAATGTAAACGGGATTTCTATGAAACTCCACAGTGACAGCCTGCTCAGGTTCCAAAAATACACTCACTCATTTTTCCCGTAGACTTTAAAAAAAAATCAAGTATTAAGAGTTCAAAAGCATTGCGGAGGCTAACCAGCTAGGTGGTAATTACCATAATATCCACAATTTTAAGTCCAAAAAGGCTGTTTAAAATGTAAGATTCTGCTAAATGTTTTAATAACTTTATGGTTTCAGAAAATATTCTGAACATTAAGTAAAAGTAAAATTGTCATTAGCCACATAGCTGATTATCCCTGAGCAAGTTTTCGAACTTAAAATTTTTACATTTTTTTTGGAAAGTCTGGTATGAAAGTATGGGAAAAATGAATGAGAAGTTCCAAGGAGAGTGTCACTGTTGAGCCCCATAGTCCCAGTTAAAGAGGACATATTTTTGGGGATGGTATTTAATATAAAATTATAACCTGCCTAGATCATTCATATTTCATTAATTTTAAACCTCAATATTGATCTAAAACTTCTATATATCTGCCTATATAGCTGTCATATATATATATATATATATATATATATATATATATATATATATATATATATATATATATACATACATACATACACACATACACACATACACACATACACACATACACATATCTACATGAAGACAACGTATTTTCCAAAAAATTGCACATTTTGGTTGTATGTTCTGTAAGTTTTTACCATGTTATAACTGTGTTCCCTTGTTCTCTAATTCTCTCAAAGGAACATTTGCAAATTCGCACCAAACTACTATCTTCCAACAAAAGTCTTGCCTATGAACACAACAGCAGTATCCATTATTGTAGATTCCATGCACTTTTTTACTACAGTAAGAGGTTCAATCCCCTTCACAATCAGTTGGAGCCCTGATTCAAAGATGGCATGTTTGAGAACAACAACAATGAACATTAAAGACTACAGAAATATAAACTCTGCTGGTACTTGCTTTCAGGCTGTACAGTGTGGTATATTGCAGCTTATTTCTGACAGTGAAACAGCATTAAACAGTGAAATGTTTGAGTAAATCCTTTGTGTCCTTATCCAGACGGACTTGATTTGAAACAGACTGAAACAATAATAGTTGAATAGAGACCGGAGCGCTGTGCAGTATTTCATAACAGTGGAAAACTCCTGGTTCAGACATGGCCTCAGTGAACTGTGTGTGAGTGTATGAGACCGAGGGGGGGCAGAGAGGGGGAACTGAGGGGGGTCCTGGGGCTGTTTAAGGTGCTAGTCCTTACTCTACATCTGGAACTTCACTCTAATGTCTTTACAGTGCAATAAAAAGGATCTAGAATCTAGTTTTCAGAAATCGAATACTAATTGGCACCAAAACTAATATGGAATCTAGATGCTAATTTGAGCAAGTATCTATACTGTAAAAACTCACGTTAACAAGAAAATTTTATCATTCCTTAACAGTTTTAGTATGACTTTTGAGCTTTATTAGAACGAATACAAGACATAAAGTGCTATTATTTTATGTTAAATTACATGCCATTACTGAAAAAGGAGCATTTTTACTCTGGTGTCATAATCGGCATTGAGTAAATTCCTTAGCATCGAAGTAGACTTTGGAGTTTTAGTACAATATCTCAAACTGAAATTGTTTCTTGGGCCACTGCTACTGAAGTGAGAGTGACCGTAATGTCTGATTGTGCTGTGTTAATGAAATTTCAAAATACCTGATTTTCTGCATCATTTCATGTTTTGTCTTTCAAAGAATAAACACAAAAAAGAGACAAACTAAATCTTATCTGAAGGAGCTGCGAGAAACACAAATGTTCAGATCATGTCATATTGTCGACATAAAGCTCAAGTCATGTTAGACTTATTCATAGAGGGAAGAGGAACCACAGCTTTTAATCTAGTACAGCGTAACAGTACTTTTACAATTGATACTTTGCAGTGACATCACGCTGGGGAGGCTTCTACATGTATCTGTATGGTGGAATGGGCAGCAGTTACCGTGGTGACACAATGCATACGTTAGTAAACACAACACATTTTTTTAATATTGTCTGAAAACTCACTCTATTTAGGAGTTTGACCATTTTTGTTGAAAATCAAAGTGACTAACTGAAAAACCAGTTGGCTAATTCTAGCTAGTTTGTGACTGTAATGTTACGTGTGAGACTTGTTTAACAGCACAAATCAGCTCATCTGTTAAAGTTCCAGCTAAGTCATTTCTTTATGGTTAGATTGTGGTAAAATCAAACTCATATTAAAGTCTAACAGAGCCTCAGATAGAGCAGTGCCTCAGTTAGCATCACAACCCCAGGAATGTTGATGACATCTGCTGCAAAGTATCAAAATGTTTCTTAAGTAAACATATGGTGAAAACTACTCAAATAAGTATGGTATTCTTCAGCAGTTACTCAAGGAAATATAACTGAGTATATCTGCCTCTAGTTAGGGCTCCATTTTAAATTATCAGACAAAGAAAAACTGCAAAAATTACATTTGGATAAGTGAAAGATAAGTTACCTGGTATAAAATAAACACTGTATTGAAGCATGTCAAGTTATAGGTACTCAAATGAAGATTAATATTCTGAATTCCAGTCCTGCTCTCTGTATTAGATGTGGCTGTGTGTCCTGCTGGTGGAGGAGATGCCTTTTCCAGATTCACGGCTCAGACTGTGAATGTTTGACAGATTTAGAAATCATTTTGGATGTTTTCACTTTGTTGAGTTTGGCTTCGTTCGGCAGTGACCCGCGGATTCAGGGCAACTGCTCAGGGGAACAATTCTGTGTGTAGACCGTGTTGCAACAGCTGACTTTGGCATATATAGTAATGTACAGAGCAAAATATATTTGTGTAGCCTATTTCATTATATCTACACCACCAGTCAAAAGTTTGGACAGCCTTATTCATTTACATTTCTTCTTTATTTCCATGGTTATTTACACTGTAGATTTTCTCTGAGTGCATTAGAACTATGAATGACACATATGGGCTGTAGCCACTCTTTGCTTTTAATCTTGGTTTGCACTTGGCATTTCTTGACCCTGGCCCCCAGAGCTGTGGAGTGAAAACCATTTCAGGAGGCTCCATCTTGAAGCTCATTGAGTGAAAGCCAAAGGTCTGCAGCACTGTCAACAAAGCAAAGGGTGAATACTTTGAGGATTTGATTGTAAAATATAAATTCCATACATCTTGGAATTATAATATAAAGTATGACTATTTTATTTATTTATTTATTTATTTGAAGGACAGTGTGCAGATACATTAAAAAGATGGCTGCACCAGATTTAGCAAAATGCTAATTTCCATCTGTAGTCCTTGGTGTCACAAACATAAAAAAACAAAAAAAACAATTCACATATAAAAAGTGCAATACAAAGACAATGTACAAGTGTGCAAAATTTTCAATACATAGTGCAAACTACAAGTTATTAAAGTGCAAGACATATGCAACAGATATCAGAATAAATACGGTGTAGCCGCTATCAGATGATACCCACGAGGGTAGCATCTGATAGCTCTGTACCTTATTGGTATTATAAATGTAAACAAGACAGTAATATGACACTAAGACTGTACTATAACACTCATGATTTGGTAATCTAGTGGCCATCAGATAGTACCCACGAGGGTAACATCTGATGGCCAAATACCCGTCTGGTATAATTAGTGTGGGCAGGACTGATGGTCAAGAAGCCAGTTTTTGACAGCCCCTGAAAAGCTGTGATAATCTGCTATGTTCTTAAGATTTTCTGGAAGCCCGTTCCATTCCTTGATGGCTTTAAAAGAGAAGGCAGATTGAGAGAAAGCGGACTTTCTTGTAGGAACATTGCAGTCACCCCTAGACACGGACCTTAACACTCTACTTGTTAGTTGAGAGCGAGGCTGTACATAGGTCTTTAGTGGGGGTGGGGCAGCGTCATGCAAGATTTTATGTACCAGGTGAATATCAGAGTACCTGATCAAGTTGTCAAAGCTTAATATTTTAAATTAGGCACAGTGCACACTTAGTATAGCGCAATAGGCCTAGCTTACATACAGAAACCGTCAGTGTAGTTGGCTCCTCCCTTCAGATAGCTATAAGGCAGTGTCCAAGAGCAATCTGACCAGAACTGAAGAAGCGGCTTGAATGAACAGCAAGACGTATTCACTCCTACAACTTTTTGTCCGGTTGACAGATTTTACTTTTGGCTTTTACTAGTAAAAATAAAGGGAACAAAAATTGAATGAGAGGGTGTTTGACTGGCAGTGTGTATTTTTATTGACAGTTAACTTTTGAGTCATCATAGTTGTCTAAATGGTTATTTGCAACTGAGACTGTGCAATTCACCTGATTGTGGAAGTTGCCATGGGCACTGTTATCGTCTTTGAAGTTGTATTATTTTGTATGGGGCTGCAGATCTTGATGTAAATAAGTTCTATAGAGGCTACAGAGCCGTTTTAAAGCCTCCAGTGAATCAGTGCAGTGTTGACTTTTTGGTCATATGGAGATGGAACATTTTACACAAATGGACACTACTTTATATCAGGTTTTAGCAGCAAAACTTTTCTCAAAGTTTCAATTGAAATGAATGAGATTCTTGCTTAACTGGAATTGCCACCACAAAGGATTTGTAGCGTCTAGAGGAAAAGTTGGCAGAATAAAGTCAGTAAGTCCATATTCATGAATTAAAATGTTTGACTTATTTTGAAGGTGCACTATTTAACTTTGATGGTGCAGGTCTGCCTCCTGCTTGTCTCCATGAAGATGTTATAGCGTAAAGTTTTAAATATCTGATATTTAAATATTAGAGTTTTAAAATGTTCATGTTTTGTCAGTCTTAGTGTTATGATACTAAAATTTCAAATTCTATTTTGAAAGTCAATACTGACTCCAATACCATGATGATAATAATAATAAAAAAAAAACAAAACCACTCTTTATTTAGACAATAGAACAGGGGTGTCAAACACAGCAAAATGGCTGCCCTCAAAGGGCCAGATGTAAAATAAATCTAACTACTTTTTTAACTTGTTAACTGTTTCTGTATTTATTACTTATTCAAGTTACGGATATTGTATATGCATTTGCCTAGATGCAAAAATATGGCTGTGTAACTGCGTATCTCCAGATAAAATGACATTTTAAGACCGTCATACCTTTTAATTTACCGTGTTGAGAGCGACATAAAATGATGTGGAGGGCCACAGTTTTAACACAAGCAATAGAATGTGATTTTGAGCATTAAATGGTAGTACTTTCTTTTATATTCTGATGTGTTCTTATATCTGTGTAATCCCTCAGTGGTCCAGGAAGGTTCCATAGTGGCCCATGGGCGTATACTACCGGTTGTCTATGTGGTCTTATACTTGTTCTTAAGCAGCTCAAGATCATTCTAAAGCTGTTCAGAAAATGTTCATTCCGTTCTGTGATTTTAAATTTTTTTAATGTTTTATTTTTATTTATTTTTTGTTTCAATACCTGCTCAAATTTGTATCTAGTTTTGGTACTAGTTTTAGTAACTGATTTTTGATTTGCATGTCTTTCTGTCTGTAGCTGGATGAAGAGATGTCAAAGATCGTGATCAAAGTCCTGGACGGTTACCCTGGAAATAACACCACAACAGAGCAGGCCTGGGACTTCATCCAGAGGACTGTGAGTGCATTACACCACAGGTTGTGTTTACTGTAGGAAACCTTCTTTTAACAGCAATACAAGGATGCTAAATGTGCAGAAGCATGATCCAATCATCTGATGCCCTCCTGCTCACAACCATGAACTCCTCTTCTGATTCGGAGCATGGTAGAGGCTCTGCCATGCTCCCAGTCAGGGACAGATAAAGTGTGACCTTTCAGTTTTAGGGATGGGACAAGACTCCATTCTCACAAGAAGAGATGAGACACTTTTATTGTACGGCTCAGTTCACCAGCTTTTATCCTTATTTTTGTCCAAGTCAGAAATGAGGATGGAATAGGCAAGGTAAAGCAAATGTAAACACATGGGAAAAATCTTGTAACAATTTTGTCTTTGCTCATCCCAGTCTCAGGTGATTTTCATTTCCTCTCTTAGACAGTATAAAGCTGTCATATGATATTTTTGTCCCTCTCTGAGCTGTTTAAATGTCATTGTGTGCAGATGGAGTGCTGTGGCTGGTCGGGGCGTCAGGACTGGTATGGAAACCCAACTATCGTGAACAATACTCTGCACTTCCCCTGCTCCTGTCAGAACTTCTCCCTCTCCTCCGCCAACTCCTCTGACTACGGCTTCTGCCCATTCACCACCAACGAATGGCCTGCGTACGAAGCGGTAAGTCCTGTCTCGGCCTCGGCTCGGCCCCAGCTCGCTTGGCCCCAGCTTAACCTCTGTGCTTGTATGTTTCTTAGGGCTGCTCTGAGAGTGTGGAGGCCTGGCTCAGGACAAACATGTGGGTGATTCTGGGCGTGTGTCTTGGAGTCGCCTTCATCGAGGTAAAACCTTGAAACCTTTACTCTCACTTCACACTGGGAGACACCTATTTGTTATTCTGCTAAAGCATAATAACATCAAATTAGCAGAACATACATTACAACAAGAACATTACAAAAAGATATTTTCTGAGCTCTCAGGCCTCAAATTCAAGACAATTGATACTTTGCAGCTGATGTCATCAACATTCCCTGGATGCTAATTAGAGTCTGAGGATCTGTTACTCAAGGTAGATTTTCATCTGAGCTGTGTTTTAGCACAATCTGACCATAAATAACTGACCTAGCTTGAACTACAACAGTTGAGCTCATTTGTGCTGTTAAACAAGTCTGTCACATAACATTACAGTCACAAGCTAGCTAGCATTAGCCAACAGCTTTTCAGTTTGTCACTTTCACACCATGAATGAGAATATTGATCACAGGCTAATGAAAATGTGTTGTCTAAATCCATTTTGTTTTTGTTTTGTTTTTTTTTTGTTTTTTTTTTTGAGATTTCATATAATCTTAAAATTGATTTGGCAGTGTTTGCTAATGTGTACATTGTGTCACCATGGTTACTGCTGAACATTCCGCCAGAGACATGAATACAGAACACCCCCAGCATAATATCTTTGCAAAGTATCAATACAGGATTACTCAAACATGCGTAAATGAATTGTACTAAAATACTTTTAACAATGTTGTTCCATCATGATTACCTCACTAGTTTTATTTCATTTTAAACAATGTCTTCGTTTAATGTGTGGTTGTTTTCTCTTTTACAGCTGCTGGGGATGATTCTGTCCATCTGCCTATGCAAGAACGTTGGTGTCGTGGACTACACTAAAGTGCCCAAGTACTGAGTCCAGACTAAGTCCAGACAGAGTCCTGAGACTGGACCAGACCAGGACTAGACCAAGACCAGGGACCAAGACAGACCTGCCCCATATAAAATAATGTGTCTTTATATATTTTCCTCTGATTGGTTTGACCAGTTTGGAGCACTTTAGAGAGAGGAGGTACTGCGGATCCGAGCCATGCTGAATACGTGAAAGGTGTACTCTGTTACTATGGTTACAATGGTGTGATAGGGCCACAAAACTACAAAAAACATTTTATGAATGCATGAGTTAAAGGTGTACTATGCAACGTTTCTGGTAGTTGGTTCAGAAGTTGAGTAACTCCTTGGACCTATTATTTCTTTGACTAAAATGTTCCACATTATGTTTACATATTGTTTTTGAACAATAAAATGACTGTAATGGAATAAATGCATTTAGACAAGTTTAACACCTCCATTGAAAAAAGTTGCATAGTGCATCTTTAACACTACAAGGCAAATATGCTAATCTGTACAACTATTATTTCTGTATTTGTTTTAAAGAATTCTAACTACAGTTGATCAGAGACTGTTACAATAGTTAAGTAAATCATTTCCATTAATTTTCCTTATAAACCCTTCAGTACTGGCTCTGTTTACATTTACGTCTGATTTCTGGAGTTATCCCATTATTGAAACGTGCTAGCAGCTAGCTTGCCAAGTGTATTTCCTGATCCTCAAAATGAAATGCTTTATGATTACTTGCAGACAGCACGCAGCTGACTTATTTTGACCTCAAGAGCTCCTTATACAGTATATCTGTACTTGGGCAAGCCAAATTGGGCAAGCCAAATGTGAAAACATTACTATTACTGACACACAATACTTGGGATGAAGTCTATGGCTATTCATTCAGCAGTTACTTTTCAGTATGGCCCTAAACACCATTGTAAACTGTACATTGTAAAATGGTAATGCATGTGGTGCTCAAATGGTACGATTCCTGACAAGAATGATGTGTCCGTAGTGAACTGGACCTGCAGAACTGGAAACAAAATCCTTGTTTTGTTTTTTGTTTTTTGTTTTTTTTTTTAACTTTTGTAAACCGTTGAGTTCCTGTGAAAACTTTTTAGTATTTTGTACATAATTTTAGTTTGTGTGAATTTTTTCCACATTAAGGTCAGTGTTTACGTCTTCTATACTTTTAAAACCACTCGCTTCCTTGCATTCCTTTTTTTGGTTCTATTTTAGTTTTAACAATGCACTAAATAGAAATGGGATATTAAAATTCATCCGAGCCTTTGTTAAGCTGAAAATGTTAAGGGAAATTAAATGGGTAAAAAGTTTAAAAGTTTGATTAAAGGTGCACTATGGAACTTTTCTGATAGAGGATACACCACCTGCTCGTCTCCGTGGAGATATTATTGCTTAGCTTATATGTTCCTGAGTGTGGTATTAAACTTATTATTCACTATGGAAACAAGCAGGTAGCGCCACTAGGTTAAGTTCCAGGTCAGATTTGTGGAGAGGAGAGCCCAATCACATTTAGGAATACTTGTTTTTTCAAGGTAAGCTATAAAAACAACTATAATGGAATAAATGCAAGCCTTATTTGAAACATTCCAGTTAAAGGAATCCATGGAGACCAGAAGTTAGCATACCAGCCACTAGAAGTTTCGTAATGCACCTTTAAAGAATAGTTGGTGGAGTAAAGACAAATTGTACATTTTAACCATAGCGGATGAGCCATACTTTTTAATTGTACAAAAGCCTGTATAGTGTGAATGCCGCCTTTGTAAACTTCACTTTTTCAGTTTAAAATAATGGATTCTGAAGCTGGAATTTATGCGTGTACTCACAAAATTCTATTACAATTTGTCAATAAACCGATTCGTTTGAAACCTGTCTCTTTGTTCTGTCTAAATGGGCTATATTAACTATCCTATTCAAATCACAAAGGCTGCAGTTATTTCAATAATATAATTTGTTCTTGTTCTATTTGTCTATTGTCTTAATGGGAGAATCTTGTACCTCTCATAGTTCAGTCTCTCTCAGATGTGAACACTCCTGGAGTTATTTTAAATGTCCTCACTGAACAGAATCCTACTTTTGAAGTACTTTTAAGTCGCAAATCAAATCATTATCTCAGTATTTGTCAGAAAAATCACAATCATTTTTTTTTACAAAATCGTGCAACCCCACTACACAGTATTTAACCCATGCTACACTATTGTGTAGAATGTAATTATTGTTTATCTAACCAGGAAAGTCCCACTGAGATATATTTTTTGTGGTAAAGGAAACCTGCAGACATGGGGAGAATATGCAAACTCCACACAGGGTCCATGCTGACCGGGAGTCAAACCCAGGAACTTCTTACTGAGGCTGAAGTACTAACCATGTGTCACCATGCTTTAACTGAACAGGAGTAAAAGGACGGTATATGATCTGACACCTTGTGGTGCTGGATGGGCTTGTGTCTTTCAATGATCCCACGGGTTAAGTTGACAGGGTTTTCTTCCCCCAGCAGGTTCAGCTACTGGACAGGTTAAGGGGGGGAAGGCAGACGAAGATCAGATCCTGGTCCAGGTTGGGGATTGTGCTTTGAGCCAACAACTGAAAACACTTGCTATCTAATCAATGGGGGACTGGAACATGTCTGATGGACTTATGTGGCATCTTCTGCAGAGAGCTTTAAAGTGAAGGATGAACATGACTCAAGCACAATTGTATTCCAATTTACTCAGTTACATATAGTGTAATGTTACAGAGGTATCTGCGTATCACCAGAAGGAGCCTGTACCACAGTTTTAGAAATGCTGGTTTACAGAATGTTTTTAAAGGTTTTAATACAATGCTGCTCCAACTCCCACCGCCAATCATGATGCATTGCCTTATTATGGCCACCAGAAGGCATCGTCTCATCAGTCAAGGAGTAAAACATCAAGTGAGACAGGTGCTTACAGCAGCGAAATAACTCCATTAACAATTATTTAGTTTGATTGGTAAAACTGCTGGACAGCACGAGTTCAGCAGCCAGAAATCTTAAGGCACACCATTTAGATTTCAGAAGTTACAAACTAATTTGCTTATGGGAAATAGAATTACAAAGTTTTTGTTCTTGGTCTTTATTTTTGTACAGTATGAACCATAATCCTGGTGTAGTCCTGTTGTAGTCCTGGTTTAGGCCTGGTTTAGTCTTGATTTAGTTCTGGTTTAGTACTGCTTCACTCCTGGTTTAGTCCTGGTTTAGTTCTGGTTTAGTCCTGGTTTAGTCCTTCACGCTCTGAGCTTCTCTGAGCCCCTGTCAAACCCGTCAGCTTCTCTCTGTCTGCAGAGGCCTGTGGGAAAAATGCATGTGCTGCTTGTGTGGAGAATGTGATGAAGAAAGCATTTTAACAGTTTTGTACTTTAAAGGACCAGAACAAGGTGAATACTGATAATGAAATAAACTTTCATGCCTCTATCTGCAGGTGAAGGCTCTGGACACACATGTTCAGTTGTGACTGTAGTGCCTTTTTTTCAAAATGGTAAGCAAGTTAAAAACCTGTAACATTTCTGTATGGAACTTGCTTTTATACATTTAAACAAACACAGGAATGCATTATACAGTGGAATAATAACATCCACACATAGGTCAGTGTCAGCACAGCACGTCCTCTGCGGCCTCTGAGCTGTCAGCTGTCAGAACCTTCAAACTCAGTCCCATTAGGATTCATGTCTCAAGTCCTCCTCTATAGTCCCAGACCAGGATCCGGCTCTGGTCTGGTGGACACGAGGAGCAGGGCCTGTCACTCTGCATCAGGGCGAGCTGCAGACCTGTGTAAAGATGACAGGGGTTACATTATACCATGTTATTTAAAGGTGCAGGTTCTGCTTTTCTCCTTAGAGATGCTATTGATTTGACTGGAATGTTCCACATTATATCTTTAATTGATTGAATGCAAGATGGCCCTGAATCCGTGGTGGCCAGTTTGTGACTACCCTCCCCTGGAAAACTTGTATATGTAGCTGAATACACACTTCTTTAATACTTTATGAAGATGCTTGTCTGGTCCATAGACTGTATATATAAATGGATGTAGCAAAAGACGAAGTTCAAATTTGTGCTGCTCATCCAAGCCGCTTCTTCAGTTCTGGTCAGAATGCTGGTGGCCACTGCCTTATATCTATCTGAGGGGAGGGGCTAACCACACTGAAACTGTAAACAGCTATTTTTTGCAGTTTCAGATGAGACTACCCTATTCTGCCCTTAACGACGCTGCTATTGTTCTCCTTGTTCTGGGTCTGAGGATGGAGTTAAAGATGGGGAAGAGATTATGTCTCAGGCCCCCATTCCTGTTTAAGGACGCATTCTCTTTCCTAACAAAAATAGCTTCTTCTTCTCTCAAACCATTTCTTTTCTCTGGCTAAGATCTGAACTTCACTATCTTCAAAGGAGTGGTTCATGGCTTTGAGATGGAGATGCACGGCAGACTGATGTCCAGGGGAACTCTCACGCTGGTGTTGGTATATCATCTTATGGAGTAGCTGTTTAGTTTCTCCAGTATAACGCTCACTGCACTCTTGACTACACTGAATGGAGTAGACTATATTACCTTCTTTATTGCTCGTGGTTTTGTCCTTTGTGTGAACCAGCTTTTGTCTTAAAGTGTTTGTGGGTTTGAAAAAGACAGGAATCTCATACTGTCTGAAAATTCTCTGAAGTTTTTCAGACACACCCGCAGTGTAAGGAATGGTAACACCTCTCCTTTTGAGTTCAGATTCCCTGTTGTCCTGTTTTTTTTTAGCTCTCTTCGATCTATTGAAGGCCCATTTTGGATATCCACAAGCAGAGAGGGCTTTCTCCACATGTTGCTTCTCCTTCACTTTTCCCTCTGTGTTTGTGGGCACCACTTGAGGGCACCTCTGTGTTGTAGAGTACGGATCAGTCCGAGTTTGTAAATGGACGTAGCTAACCTGCTAGCCACCGTGTTCCAAATAGGAGGTGATCATAGGTGTTCTTCCGGCTCCATTGACTCTGACTCCAATTCACTTTGCATTGAAAATTTCACCCCTCTCTTTGTAACTGCTGCAGTGTGCCTCACAATGTTTGTATTAACTCGCTGTACATGATCCTGGTATTTTTATTTCACTATTGTGTCCATAAATCAAGATATCAACATTAATAACACAATTAGGCGCCCTGAGGTCACTTCCACTAGCATTAGCAACAGGTTTGATTGACAGCATTGCTAAGGGGCGTTACCTTCATCAGCCTCAAATTCCAAATATGGACCTCGACTCCAAATTCATCCCTATAACTGAGCTGGAGCCAAACACTATGGGTAACGTCACACTCTCGTAGCCCACTTCTTTGTACAGACTATGGTCTGGCCACTGTTGAATTTCCTTGAGTTCAAGGGTATATATGGCCCTTCCATATCAAAACAAATAAGGCTGCCAATGAGGAAAAAGAACAAAATATTGGTACTAAAAAACATCCCACATTTTTGCAGAACCAATGAGCAAATCACCAAACTCATTCATCTGAGGTGAGAGAAATTAGATTTTGTTTATAAATAATGGATGACCAATGAGCTCCTTTGTTTCACATGTTTCACTGAAATAAGTAAATCTGATTGGAGGAACATGTTTGGTTCTGGCCTGAGGTGCAGCAGAGAGCGTGGACCAGATTGATATCACTATTTATAAAAAATACAGAACGATATCAGTCTGTACTTGCCAGGCAAGTGATGTAATTTAAGTGTGTTTTGTTATGTTTGTTTAATTTTTAACATGACCACAACAAAGATTCAAATGCTGTATTTGAAAAACTACTGCAATACTGCAAATCTAGTCTGATTTTTCATTGGAAAATAAGACAAATGAGAGACACCGGTGTCTCACAGGTGATGCTTCTGTTACATAAGGCTCAAAGCTGTGACCTTGTCTTAAACCTCTCTGTGTCCATGTCCATGTGAGGGATACAGACTGAGACAAAGTGTATTATTCAAGCCTCTGTCTCCTGGAATTTGACACATGAGTCATTCATGCATATATTTACAACAGATCTGAGTCCAAAACAGTCACAACAATTAATGAAAAAAATCCTGATATCTTATAGTTTAAAAGTGAAAATTGTCTGGTGCTGGGTCTGCCATCTGCTTGGTATTTGCTTTGCCTATGTTCCACAGTATGGCCATACTCCCACCAGGCCAATTTACTTGTGAGATCTGTGGAGAAGCAGTCCTGCTCACAATAGAATGCATGTTTTTGACTAATAAATCATCTATAATGTAGTGAAGGCTAGATTTATACATTTAATAT
Organism: Periophthalmus magnuspinnatus; assembly: GCF_009829125.3. Classification (NCBI taxonomy): domain Eukaryota; kingdom Metazoa; phylum Chordata; class Actinopteri; order Gobiiformes; family Gobiidae; genus Periophthalmus; species Periophthalmus magnuspinnatus. The sequence goes on along the minus strand of NC_047128.1, from coordinate 12,407,945 downwards.
ATTACATATAATCCTGGCAAAGCAAACCAGAATTGTTACATAGCTCACCTTTAACTTTAACTTTTAACTTAGTGTCCTGCAAGTCCACACACCTTCACCAGACTCATTCTTGTCCTTTCGGTGCTCATATTTCTCTCATTTAGGTTATGGCCTGGTTTTGTCCTGGTGTGAAACCTGTTTTTGTTCTGATAAAGTCCCTGGTGTAGTCCTGGTTTAGTCCCAGTCTTGTCCAGGTTTAGTTCTGGGTCTCATATTTTGTCCCAATTTTGGTGAACTTGGTGTACTGCCTTGCGTCTTTAACTGGCAATATGGAATATGTTGGGGTTTTTTTTCGTTGTTTATTTTTTACAAAATTACATGAGACTATGATCAACTAACTTGTTTATTTTAGACAAATTACTTTGATTTCAAATAGTCAGTATCTACCAACTTCCTGCCAGTGCTTTATTGTGAAAGTCTCCGGAAGCTGCACTCTTCTCTAACGCATTCTTTACGCACGGACTTCAAATGGCTCCGGTGCAGCAGCGGCTCGGTCAGAGAAGCCTACTCAAAGTCCGCGCACAATTCACGGGATTAATGCACCGCTGGGACCCCGGGAGCTGCGGATCAGTTTCCAGAGCACCACACAGAGGTAGCGCACAACCTTTCTTCTTCTCATAAGTCATATTCTTAAGCTTTTAACAGGCTCATTATTTGTTTAGTTGTGACAGTGCCAATCTAATGGAAGTCCTTGTTGCTTTTTGTGATGTAAATTAGCAAAATGAGTAATAAGATTAATAAATAGCCAGGCTAAATAAATAAATAAATAAATAATAACTCCAAAAACTATTGTCAAACTGAGCTCATATCGATTGCCATAGTGTGTAGTTGTGTTGATATGACAAAAGTTTGAAGGTGCACTACATTACTTTTCTGGAGGAGAGTCCGACACCAGCTTGTTTGTATGGGTTTGCCTGGAACGTTTCATAGTATATTCAACTTTTATGTCCATGGAGATGAGCAAGAACGTGAAGCTGATTTGCAAAATTACAGATAAAGTATTTTTTAGCAGCATTAGCTGTAAATGAAAGAATGCAGGATAGTTTAATGCTATAACACAAGTAAGTGACAGGACTGGCCTACTAGAAAAGTTACGAGGTACACCTTTAATTTTCATGGAAGTGTTTGCCCTTTCTGTCTCTGCTGGAGGTCCATCTGGTGCAGAGCTCACAGAATACAGGCTCTTATCAAAGTGACAGCCTCACACTGCTGCTACACAGACTTATATTTACAAATGAATTATTTATATTAAAGGCAGACTATAGTCATATTTTTATATAGCACTTTTCACTGCACTCAAAGTGCTTTGCATCAGGAACTGATTGCCCATTCACACACACTCGTATACCAGTATATGCAGACACTGGGGGAGGTGGGTTAAGTGTCTTGCCCAATGGCACAATGGCAGCGTTCATCTATGGTTGAGCTGGAATCACACTGCCAACCTATGGGTCAGTGGATCTGACTGCTGTCCCAAAGATGTTTATGTTGAACCACCAACCTTAAAATCTGTGGACAAACACTCCCACCAGCTGAGCTACTGTCACCACCATGTAACTTTTCCAGTGGAGGGTCCTCACCATGGAGTCTTAAAAATATGAAAAACAGAACTAGTTCATTTTAAATGGTTTGCAGTGGTCCAAAGTTATTCCTCACTTACCGTATGCATTCAGAGCATCCTAGTTATTCACCATGATGAGTTTATAAGCACTTTTCATAACTCTCACAGGCCAAAGCAGTAAAGCTTGACCCTGTCACAATAACATATTTTGAAGCACAATGTATTGCTACAGAGAAATATTGCAGTAAATGATAATAATGAATCTATTTTATGTCACTGACACAAAGCAGGATAATCTCAATCAACCCATTTTTAAATATACCAGAATGAACTAATAATCAGCCTTTGAAGTTAGTTAGTAGTTTATTCTACCGTGTATAGCTTAAATCTGACCTTGTTACATAAAAATGACAAAAATCTCCCCACTTTTACAAAGAAACTATACACACAATAGTTATTGTTCCAGCTTTTATATATTGAATGATAACTCGATATAATAATTAATCACAAAAGGCCTAAATAAAGCTAATAACAACTGGCATGCGAATGTACACTTCCTGATTAGCGGACAATAAAATGCTATCTAATTAAATGTAAACAACACACAGCTGACTTATTTTGACCTCAAGCTTATACAAGCTGCTTATACAATATACATGTACAAAAACACGTATTTTGCTCAAATTCATGGTCAAATAATTCAGGTACAGCCCCTTTAACTATAATATCAGTAATTAGTCACATTACTTATGAATCACATTTAATTAATGAGGGGCTGTAGCCCCAAATACTCAACAGTGCATATAATGTTAACTTCTACTGTGACAGGTCTGCTCTACTGGCTCTGTTAGGCAACATGTTTTTATGACTATTTAAGTAATTGGTTCAAATTTGACCTCGCTAACCAGCAGCTGTCTTTTCTGCACAATGCTAACATCCTGGTTCTTTTAGAGTTTTCCACATTAAACAGATTAGATTGAATCAGCAGCAGATGGTCGGTCCCCCCTGTAGTCCCCACATGCTCCTCTCTCTCTCCTCTACCACACCCTCTCCCTTCTCCCTCTTTTCCTGCCTCTCTCCTCTCTTCCCCCCTTCTTTTCCCTCCCTCCCTCCATCTCTACTCTCTACTCTCTTTATAGTCCCCACATGCTCCTCTGTACCTCCTCGGCTTCTATCACTCTTTCTCTCCATTCTCCCTCTTTTCTTTCTCTCCCTCCCCATTCTCTCTTCCTAACCCCCCGTAGTGCCCACATCCTTCTCAGCTTCTTTCTCTGTTATCCTTCTCTCCCTCCTCTCTTCTCCTCTCCCTCTTTTCCACACAACCACCCAACCGTCCTCAATATTTCTCTCTTTGCTGTTTGTCTCCCTCTTTTCATCCTTCTCCCCATGTCTTTCTCTCCCCTCACCCTTGCTTCTTTCTCTTCCTACCCGTCTCTCTCCTCTTCCCTGTCCCTCTTTTCCACCCCTTACTCATTCTCTCTGTTCCTTTGCCGCCTCCCTCTCTCTCCTCTCTCATCCCCTGCTCCTCTCTTTTTCTGTCACTCTCTTGCCCCCTCTCTCTCTCCGCTACCTCTTTCTCTCTCTCCACACCACCCATCCTCCTCTCCCTCCTTTTCTGTCTTCCTTTGCTGTCTCCCTCTCTTTCTCTCCTTCCCTCCCCTCTCTCCTCCTCCATCTCCTCCCATCTCTCTCCTCTTCTCTCCTAACCCCAAAGAAATACACTGAAATTATTTTTGTCATGCCACCTGTTACTGAGTGGGAGACAGTTATAGGAGGGATATGTTTTGTAGATGTCCGATGTGTCCAGATTTACATGATTTGGAGAAGTACAGAGGAGGGACATTGTATATATAGAACAAATGATGCAGAGGAGAGGTTCACATGGAGCAGAGGAGAGGGTCAGATGGAGCAGAGGATACAGAGGAGAGGGTCAGATGGAGCAGAGGGTCAAAGGAGCAGAGGATGTTGAGGAGAGGAGCAGAGGATGCAGAGGAGAGGGTCAGGTGGAGCAGAGGATGCAAAGGGTTTTGTGATGTTTTGTTCCACATGTTGTGGGAGGACAGTAGTGGATGTGTGGTGTTTTGTTCGTGGGAGTACTCTGACTCATGTTTCTCCTCCTGCTCCATCAGAAACAGCTCACTAATGCTACATCTGCTGCTAGTCATGTTTGTGTCTGCTGCTTCACTATGGTAGTAAAATATAACCTTTGTATTTCTACAAACTGACTGAGGTGGGTAGAGCAATCAAAAGTATTGAAAATCATATACTAATCGAAACTAAAACTAGTATTGAAAACTACTAAAAAGTCACATTCACAGGATAGAAATGAACTTTTCCTGAATAACTTTAGAATGATCTTGAACTGTATCAGAACAAGTACAAGACACATAGACTAGTATACACCCATGGACCACTATGGAACTACCTGGACCAGCGAGGGATTACATAGATATAAGGCCACATGGTTTGCATAAAAACGTCTAACCCTGTAGTTTAGATCTGTACAAACATGTTCTGAAATGTGATTGTTGCATTAGTTTGTCAGTTCAGACTGCAGTCTTTTTGTCAATTCTTCTGGACATGTTTAAAGTGTGAACTTTGACAGAATCTTATTATTAAAACAAACATAAAAAAATGTTAGCACAATGTTTGTGAGAAAAATCACAGTTCCCTCAGTTGTTCAGTTCTAAATGGGCTTCATTTCATTGTTTCTAGTTGACATTTTGGGGACCATATTTTGTATACTTTTTACTGAATTGTAAATTGCTGTGGCGATGGTGCTAGATTTTCATTTCTCTGAAACCCATGAGTATATCTTAGTATCACTGACTCCTGGAAGTTTCTCGATGTTTTTAAAGTTAGGTGAGGCCTTTCGTCCCAGGGCGGGCCTGGGTTTGTACAGGACAGTTTGTAAAGGTACAGTATGTCACTTTGTGAAGGTGGCACATCACCTGCATGATCCTATGGAAATAGAAACCACACTTAGGATAAGTTTCATGCCATACTGTTGAATATTACATCCAAAGAAACATCCAAGACGAATTCCTCAAGGTTAAGTAAGGACACACGTTTTTGTCAGTTTTTCAGTCCAGTAAACATGTCCATAATAAAATAAAAAGCATGCTTTTATTAGTTAGGTTTTTGGCTAAATAGTTACAGATTATGGCTTTCAATTGAAAGTGTAGTTCTTCAGTTGATTTCCAGTGACTTGGGGCCTTTAGTGTCTTTAGCCCCATTATCACATCATTATGTGAAACTGGTCGTAATTTTGTTTGCATTTTTTTCTCTGCTCTTCCTGGCGTCGCTCTGAAGTGTTTGTGACGAGTCGTGATCTGAAAGAAACAAAAACACTAAACATGAATCATGAGGTGAATCAAACCCACAGCAGTGACTCAGACCCACGTGTGAGGATTCACTTTAGCAGGAGTCCCCAACCAGCAGCAGGCCGGGACCCAAGACCGGACCACGGGCCATCTGGTACTGCACCCCGCAGGAACATATTATGTTTTTTTGTTTTTGTTTTTTTATAGTACCGCCATATCTATGTTTTATCTGAAAGTATATAGAGCAAATTAACCCAGTAAAGAGCAAACATGAGAATGAACAACATCTTTTTAAACTATGGTTAAAGTTGTATGCATTTTTCACTGTTATCACCGCCGCCTTCCACCACTCAAATAAAAAGTATGTGTATTACATCCCCTTATGACAAAAAAGGTTGACCGCTGGTCTGTGGAGCCATTGCTGTATGCCTGGGACATATGGAGAAATCACAGTATCACTGTTTTTATTTTTCATATTAAAATGTTATACAAATCTGTTTCAATATTCATTTAAACATAAACATGAAGACATACTTTTAGCTGCTGGATTTTGACCTAAAAAATATTCACGTTATATTTAAATGTTATAATGGTATTCTTCACATGTGCAGTTCATGTGAAGAGATCTGCAGCCTGTTTCTGCAGATCGATTTTTAAAAACGTTTGATTTTGAAACAGGCTTCAGTAAACATCATGTTGTGCTGTCTGACTTTGACAGTAAAATAAATGCTTAGGTTCAACATGTGTTTCCATTTGGAGGTACAGAAATTAGCATTGTAAAAAGATATGAATTGAGAAGTAGCTCAGTGTTTGCCCACTGATCTATAGGTTGTAGGTTCAAATCCTGCTCTCGACATCAACATCTTTGGTTGAGCGGCCCGATCTACTGAGCCACAGATTGGTGGTGCGATTCCAGCCCCCACAGATGAATGCTGTCATTGTGTCCTTATTCCACCTCACCCCCAGTGTCTGTGTACACTGGTGTATACAGTATGTGTGTGAATGAGTGAGTGGTTCCTTGATGTATAATGCTTTGAGTGCCTTGAAGGTGAAAAAACACTATATTAAAATACCGTACCGTAAATCACAGAAACATCAGACAAGAGTGGAGCTTTGCTGAATTTTCAAATGGTCTAAATACATATCAAAACTAATATAAGACTTGTAGACAATAACAACAATAACAGCACTATTGAGGAAACTACACATTTTTGTGTTGAAAATGACATTCTATTGTCTAAAATAGGCATCAAAATGAAGGTATTGAGTATCAAGCCTTTTTCTTAGTATTACCACAGCCGGTATATGTGCTACAGGTGCAGTTGCTACAAATCTGCTTACTCTGCCACTACTGTTTATGTGGTGAGTGTGTGAGTTACAGCGCCCCCTGCCTGCGCTACACGCTCATGTCCAGCCCACGCACGTCTGTTCCTCTGCTCCTGTGATTACGTCCAAGAAACACAGATGGGACTGCACAGTGCTCAGATCACCAACTGTATTGTTAAAAAGCAATGATGTGGTATGGATGGAGTAGGCTAAATACGCAGGGTTAGCTTGGGATAGTGATAAAACTGATTAATGATAATAGGGCTGAACCTTTTGGAAAAAAATATCCAATTGTCATTTTCCTGACAAGCATTGTGATTACGATTAGATTTGCGATTTATGATTTAAACAGGTCCAGAAGAATTAACAAAAAGACTGAAACATGAACTGACAAACTAGAGTCAGATTTCAGAACATATTTGTACAGATCAAAACTACAGAGTTAGATGTTCTTAAGTTTTGTGGGGTAAATTATTGCAGCTTTTGTGATCTGTTAATTCAATTTAAATTGCGATGACCCCGCAATTGGCCCCGTGACACTGTCTGTAGAGATGGTTCTATGTTCAGACACAGACATGTTCTCGTCCCCACCCTCTCCTCCTATTGGTCAGCCCCTGTCATGTTCTGGATCCCCGGCAACTTCAAAAATGAAATGAAACCTTTCTATTCTTCAGATTGTCTCTACATTTTAGCATAAGTTTTTCACCTGTACTAGTGTCTCGCTTTACTTGCATTAAATGTAAATCTTAAATGTGAAATGGTCAGAGGTGGAAAGTACTCAGTTACATTTACTTGAGGAACTTAAATTGTACTTTTCAGAGTACTTTTTTTAGCAACATACTATTACTCCTACTTGAGTAATATTTTTATTGAAGTAACAGTACGCTTACTTGAGTAAAAATTTCGTTCCTCTTCTCTCTGGAAGTGTAGTGACTTGAGCTTTATGTTGACAATATGAAATGATTTGAACATTTGTGTTTCTTGCAGCTCCTTCAGATATGATTTGCATTTTAAATGTTTCAAGTCTATTCTTTGAAAACACCAAATTTTATGCATCATTTAATGTTTTGTCCTTCAAATTATATGAACTTCAAATTATAAATCAAATGTTACGTTACATTTATTATAACTCCTACATATAACCCGTTTTTCAGTCTTCTTAGAATCTCTTGTTTTTATGCAGTGAGTAATGGAATTGTTTGAACCACAAAAGGCTTCAATAAACAATATACTCGTTTCTATGGCAACAGGAGCAGCTGCTTTCCAACAATAAATCTATGCTCTTGTATAATTTACATAGTGCATCCTCTGCTCCACCTGACCCCCTCCTCTGCCTCCTCTGCTTCATCTGACCCTCCCCCCTGCATCCTCTGCTCCATCTGACCCTCCCCCCTGCATCCTCTGCTCCTCTGACCCTCTCCTCTGGTCTATTATAGGACCGATGGCTTAGTGGTTAGTCTGTGAGGAGTTTGCAATGTTCTTCACCTGTGTCTAGGGATCTCACACACAATATAAAATTTTTGTGTTTTGATGCATAATTATGACCATAGTGATTAACAATTAAACTCATAATATTATAGTTTTTGAATGCGAAGAAGTCCTCAAAATTATTTTGAGGACTTCTTCGCATTCAAAAGCTATAATATTACACCTATAACTGAAACCCACGAATTGTGTGTAGAAACATATGTACCCATGTTAATGTGACATAAAACATGCTTTAGATTTAGGTTTAGAAAAGAAGAGATCCAGTTGAAATGATCATTTGCTTTTAAAATTAACACAAATATTTATTCATTCATTTTCATTAAATTTAGTTTTGTTTCAATTGCTTTATAGTCTGAATAATTACGATAATCAGTTAATATCTTGCCCCCCTATACTCACATAATGATTTTAGAGGAATATTTTTATCACACTTTTTCAACCTGAACTTCACAGACAAACACATTTAAGCTAATGTATAAAAATAAATCATATTCACTTGTATTGTCTGAAATGCCCAGGATGTGCTCTGAAACGTCCGGGTTTTGTCTCTGCTGTACAGTGACAGGTGGCAGAATGATAAACAGCAGCCGGAGCCACAGTTGGCCCAATTCACAGCCCTCAGTAACCCCGCCCACAACAGCATAAGGACACACCCACATTGCTCCAGCAAATGAATGAATTAGAAATGGTTCAACATTTTTGTATATAAATATATTTTATATATATGTTTGTTTTCATTTTTATATTGAATAAAGAAGAATAAAGCAAAACAAAAACATGTAATAGGAACATTTACACATTTAAACATGTTGGGTCCATTAACTATGTAAAAATTTGAACTAAATTGGGACTAAACTTGAACTAGAACAGGACCAATCCAATTAGGGTTATGTCCACGTCCTAATTTGAGCTCAGTTTAGTCCGGATGGTAGACCTTGTTTGGTCCTGATTTAGTCCTGGTTTGGTCCTGTTCTACTCCAGGATTAGTTCCAAAATTAGTCCCAGTTTAGACCCAGTTTTGATGTGGTCTATATGCAAGTGTGAACACACCCTAGCACTCAATGTGGGCCAGACCAGGACCAACACAGAACAAAGGGGAGAGGGACAAGAGTCACATGGTAACCAGCCATGTATTAGTTTCAGTTACAGATCAGGATCACACCCTGAATAAGTCACTGTTCTTACATTGAGTCGTATGTTACTCTACAGTGTTATGCTTTGTCCTTTGTCGTACTCAGGTCCAGAGCAGCCGCGTGTACAGGCTCAGGATGGAGGGGGACTGTCTCAGCTGTATGAAGTACCTCATGTTCATCTTTAACTTCTTTATCTTTGTGAGTCTCACTTCAGTCTCCATGTCCTGTCCTGTTTTATTATTATTTCAGATGGCAGACAGGGGCCTGTATAACTCTATGGGAGATTCACTGTTTATAAAAAAAAAAAAAAAAGGCCACTCAGCCAACAGCACTCCGGTTTCCCTCATCAACACAAAACATGCACCATAGGTCAAATCCTCCAGTTCAGGTCTTGACCAAGACTAGGTCCCAGAGCTGCAGCAACTGCGTCACATGAGGTGCCCTCACAGCAATGAAGGATGGGTCAAATGCAGAGACCAAATTTTCCTATGGGTACAGTAAAGTGTGCGTTAAACCGTAAATATATGATCCCCAAATGTTGGACCTTCTCAATATTTCTTTAGAATTGGCTCCATAAACTTGCCATATTAATCTTATGTTTTAAGGTATTTTTAACAATGATCAATTGAATAATGGCATCACTTTCTGAGGCTATTGTGAAAAAATAATTTACTTTTTTATTTAAACTGACAGAGAAGATGTTGAATTATGTGTCAGTTTTTGTTTCGTGTGGAGAGGCCCAGTAGTTACAGAGATAAATTAAATTAACCATAAACCAGGTCAACGCATCTGAACTCAGTTACACAGGAAACTCCAGAATTCAGGGCAGTTTAAAAGATTTCCCCACAGATGACATTACTTCTATCTTAATTCATACAAACTGTCTCCCTATCTTTACACCTTTATCATTACACTTTTCATCCTATTTACAGGTGATCCTAACATTATTCCCCTGCTCTCTGTCTCCCTCTGCAGGTGGGTGGCTCGGTGCTCCTGGCTGTGGGTGGATGGGTGCTCTTTGACCCTTTAGGCTTCAGAGAGCTGGTGGCATCTAACCCTCTGCTCTTCACTGGGGTGTACCTGCTCCTGGCTCTGGGCAGTCTGCTCTTCCTGCTCGGGTTTCTGGGCTGCTGTGGAGCCATACGTGAGAACAAATGTCTGCTGCTCTTTGTGAGTAAACCAGGGTGACACTGAAGAAACAGGTTCTGCTCCTTCATATAAATATCATGAAACATAATAGTTATTATTTGAGTGGCTGTGGCTCAGAGGGTATATAGTGGTCAACTTGATTCGAGCCTTGACCAGTCATACTATTTTTGTATCCCTGGGCAAGAAATTTTACCTCCTGTCTTACCACTGTGAAATTGGTGTGGGAGTGGTTTGAGAGGCTATTGATGCAGCTATGTCTCTGTGATTCTGCTCCAGATAATAATAATGATAACAACAACAACAATAACAATAACAACAATAATAATAATAATAATAATAATAATAATAATAATAATGATGTAAACATTTTCAAACCTTATATTCAAGGGACTGATGTTACAGTGTTGTAGATGCAGTTGAATGAATTGCTTTGATACAAGAGTGCCATCTGCTGGTAAACAATATAATGGAATAGCTGAGCATGAATAAATCAAGTATTAGAACAAGCATTATTCTGCAGTGTATTTAATGTTTTCTGATACTGGGTTAGTTTTAATGTATTATATTTAAATTAAACCCTCACCTCTACATTTTGTATAAATTACATCCACATTAAACCCTTTGTTCTTTCCCACAGTTCTTCATGCTGATCCTCTTCATCTTTCTGTCAGAGCTGGCGGCGGCCATCTTGGCTTTCCTCTTCAGGGAACATGTGAGTTTGTTTTTCATCAAAACAAAGTGGAGCATATGACAAAAAATCATATCACAATTTTCTTAGAGGCTGCCCAGTGACTGCCCTGTGCTGCAGATATTATACAGTACCTAGTGCATTTGACTATGTGGCTCTCCTGTGCTGCAGATGACTCGGGAGTTCTTCACTCGGGAGCTGAAGCGTCACTATCAAGGACACAACACATCTGACGTCTTCACTTCAACCTGGAACGCCATCATGTCCTCCGTAAGACAATACCACAGATAAAGTTTAACTCATAAGCTATACAGATGTGGAGTGGTTTTGTCACTAGGGTTCTCCAAAATATTGAAAAGCAGATACTAATCGATATTAAAACAAGTATCGAAATGAGATACTCATTTGAGTAGTTATCAGTAGACTGCGTAGACTAGTATACGCCCATGGACCACTATGAACCTACCTGGACCACTGAGAGATTACACAGATATAGGGCCACATGGGAATATAAAAGAAAGTACTACCATTTAATGTTGAAAATCACATTCTATCGTGATATCAGGATCTGTATTGAGTATCGAGTCTCTTCCTTAGTATTGAAATCAAGTTTTAGTATGGTGACAACACTGGTTCTCACTGGACCAATCAATGGCCAGATGGCAGGATCGTCCACCTGTTCTGCCTTGGATGTTACATATTATGGCATTAAATATTATGATATTCATTATTTCATTGCTAAATACCATGAAAAGCATCCATTCTTATTATGAGTGGGGTTGTCTCTCCACAGATCTGATCTGTTTCTTGTCTCTAAAGAGGTAAGTTTAATGTGGTACTGTGCAAAAACATTTTCATGAAGACAGTGATGCTTGTCTACAAATAACTGAGCCCTACAATGTTTCCCATGGAGATAGATATATTTAAACTAATCTGTCTCCATGAACACAAGCATTAGGCAACACCAGGTCAAGTTATAGGTACAGAGCAACAATGAAAAGTATTTATTTATCAATGAAAGAGTCTAGTAATATAAAATAAGTTTAATGCAATACTGTTCCAGAAAAAACAAAAAGAAAAGTTGGTCATTTACTCTCCATAGTTACGGGCTTGATGTTATATCTTTTATTTTTTTTTATTTTTTACCTCTCTGTGTAGTTTGAGTGCTGTGGAGTGAGTGGACCTCAGGACTTTGACGACAGCCTGTTCAGACTCCTCAGCCCCAGTAAAGCCATCCCAGAGGCGTGCTGTCACAGAGAGGGAGCGCTACAAAGCAGGGGGCCAGAGCGACAGGGATCACCACACGGCAGGGGGCCAGGGCGACAGTTGGAGACAGGTGGAGGTGCATATGGAGAGGGCGGAGTCACCGGCCTGGAGCTGTGTGTGAGCGGGGCGATCGCACACTACACTAACTATAAGGTACCGGGGATGTCATAGCATTTTTTGAGGGGAGAGTCTGCATGTATATGGCACAATATTCAGCAGTTACCATGGTGGCAATATATGCATTAGCAAACACAGCCAAAAAAGTTTAAAGATAGTTTAAAATGTCAAGAAAAAATAGAAAATGGATTTAGACAACACATTTTTAGAAGCCAGTGATCAATACAATCGTTCATGGTCCTGTTCAGGTGTTTCATTTTCAACATAAAAATTGAGAGTGACTAAAAAACTGTTGGCTAATGCTAGCTAGCTTGTGATTGTAATGTTATTTATTTATTCTAGGAACTTGTTTAACAGTACAAATCAGCTCACCTGTTGTAGTTCCAACTAAGTCAGTTTTTTATGGTCAGATTGTGTTTAAACAAACCTCAGATTAAAATCCGCTTTAAGTAACAGCGCTTCAGATAGAGCAGTGTCTCCATCCTATATTCCTATAAAATGCTGACTTTAAATTGCTTATTTTGGAGAGTGGTGGATAAATATTGTGAAATAAATAATGTATAATAAGGAATAATATCACCAAATGATCTTTGTTCTAAACCATCTTTTGGCCTGTGTTTTATTCTCTGTAGTCCAGATAACCAATTACAATTATTTATATAGTTGTGTAATATATAGTGAAATACTCATGAATGGAATACAAACAAACACACACGATAAGTTATAATTATTCCAATTCATGTTTGCACCCCAACTGCGACATTATTACATAAGTACATTAAAGCAATATATGGTGCAAAAGGACATTATTAGAAAATTAGCCCTCTGTTTATTTATTTATTTATTTATTTATTTTTACTCGTTTCCAGGGCTGTTACTCGTCACTGGTGGATTACTTTGAGACCTACATTTACTCTGCAGGAGCACTGGCCATCATTGTGCTCACTATAGAGGTATTTAATTTAAACATCTTCTCTCGCTTTCTCTTTCTTTCTTTCTTACTTTCTTTTCATTCATTCTCTCTTGTCCCTCTCTGTTTCTTTTTGAGGCGTGGAAACTTTTTGAGGGGTGGAAACTTACCATCATATCCTATACATCCTTACTACATTGCATTAATGTTTACAGTGATTTAACTTGAAATAAAGCAACATTACTACTACAACCAAAAAACATGTCTGAACTGGCACTAATCCATGACTAAATGAGGACTAAACCAGGATAAAACCAGGATAAAACCAGGACTACACCAGGACTACACCAGGACTACACCAGGACTACACCAGGACTACATCAGGACTACATCAGGACTAAACCAGGACTAAACCAGGATTAAACCAGGGCTAAACTAAGATTAAACCGGGACTAAACTGGGACTAAACCAGAACTAAACCAGGATTAAACCAGGACTAAGGTATGACTAAACTAGGACTAAACCAAGACTAAACCCTCTTCACCATCACTGACGAGGGATCCAACATGAACCCATTGAATCACAACTGCATCTGATAACTCGATGTATTGTGATGTTCCATGATATTATTGTGAGACCTTTGATGATATGATATCACGATATTTTGCTTATTGTTACATTCTTTTATATGATTATAACACCAACGTTTACTCACGCATCAAATTCAGTCTGAGGTGTTTTTTGGGATCCTAGGACCAAACGGGTGGAGTTGAAACATAAGACCCCAATCTCATAATGGTTTGATGTTTACATGAATGAAAAATAATAGTAAGAAAAATGTAGGAAAGTAACTACGGTGGAGGGGCCTAGCTCCTGGACTAAATGTATTAGTAAAGTGAAGTCTAAGTCTTTCTCTCTTTCTCTCTCTTCCACAGCTCTTTGCGATGGTGTTTTCCATGTGTCTGTTCAGAGGGATCCAGTGATGCCCACACGGACAGGAGCAGACGGGAACAGACAGGAACAAACGGGAGCAGACAGAAGCGGATGAGATAATTAACCTACAGAAATATGTTCCATTCATGTTATGGTATTATCCTATTTTTAAAGGTGCACTGTGTAACTTTTCTGGTGGAGGCCACACACTCCTGCTTGATTCCATAAAGATGTTATTGCTGTTGCTGCTCCTCCCTCCACAGATCTGACCTGTAAATTGGCCTGGTGGTGCCACCTGCTGGTCTCTATCTATGGAGATGGAAAGGTTCCATGCTCTACTGTGAAACATTCCAGACAAACCAATAACATCTTAAGCATTTGGTGTGTGTGCCCTCCACCAGAGTTACATACTGCACCTTTAACATATTGTTCTGTTGTTTTGTATTGTAAAGCAACACAAACTATGAATGTTTTTAAATGTTTTGAACAGAACTATTGCTCCACAGGTCACATGTACAGTTATAGTGCACTTATGTTACTGTAGTGTGGGCGTGAATGGACAGTGTGTTGAAATGCCTTATTTGTTGCACACAGTTTTATTTAAATTTTGTACAAATGTAAATAGTGAAAATATCAGTCAAATGAATATATGTATGTGACATGTTATCTTTTTTGTTTGTGAAGATCTGTACTGCAAATGAAATCACCAGTCCTGCAGGTGTATACGTGTGTCATCAAGGGACAAAAACTGGTAACAAAATACACAAATAGAAAAATAAATAAGTGCATTTGAATACAAGCTAGTTTGATAGGCAGTACTAGTATATGTCCCTCCAAGGCTACTGTAGTTGCCTTTAAAAATGTTCAAATTTAGAACACATTTTAAGTACTGTGTTCACTAGACTTTGTAAATGCCACTGTTGTCTAAGGATAAACTCATGTTTGGCATAAACATGAGCCACTGAAGTTTTTTATGTTGACATGGGATCAAAGGGGGCCTATGAAAATGTATTAAAGGCTTACATCTTTCGAACAGGCCTGAACTGTTTAAAGGTGGAGGAGGGTCTGCCACCCACCTGTGTTTTCACAAATAGTGTAATGGGCAGGTTTTGAACCCAAATGCAGAACAACAGACGGGACAGTTGACAAGACTTTATTGCAGATGGCAACAGCAGAAAACAGCTTAACAGGAATCGGGCGAATCGCAGAAACAGGAAACAGGTTAACAGGGATCCGGCGAGTCACAGATACAGAAACAGGTTAACAGGGATCAGGCAAGTTGCAAATACAGGAACAAGCAGGTCACTGGACCATGAAGAACAATCTGGCACTTGGGGAGTGTGGAACTGGAGCTTAAATACTGGCTACAAAACTACAGGTGAGTGAGATACCACTGGAAACATTTGGAAACATCTGGAAACTTCTGGAAACATCTGGGAACCTCTGTAAACACACAGAAACTTGCAGAACTGTGACAGATGGTATTGCTTTACCTGGAAGGTTACTCAAGGTATCAAACTTATTTCTACATGCAAACAAGCAGGTGATGCCACCAGTCTAAGTTATAGGTCAGATCTGGGGGGAGCCGAGTGGATGTTTTCAATGAATTTTTTTGAGCAATAAAAACACCTGTAATTGAATAAGTGCAAGATATATAAGGTTAAAGCCATACTTTAACCTTATTCCAGGTAAAGTAATACCATCTGTATGGAGACAATCAGGTGGTGGACCCTCTAAAACAGGGGTGCCCAAACTCTTTTTACCGAGGGCCATATCTTGAAAAATATTTGACATAGATGGCCATTGGTCAATACAGTGGATAATTCAGATGGGGGTATTTAACCTAGTTTTGACTTCATACTTTAAATAAGGCTTGAAATATTAATATTAGGTCTGTATGACAATGCAATGTGATGTCATTTACGTTATATTGGTAGAAATATTCAAATTTGCAGTAAAAAGTACTGATTATGATCAATTGGGCCAGTTCAACTGAAGGGCTGAGGGTCAAGAAAAATTGGTCTGAGGGCCGCATTTGGTCACCGAGCCATAGTAGACACCCCTGCTCTAAAATTTACATAGTGCAC
Source organism: Periophthalmus magnuspinnatus (assembly GCF_009829125.3). Classification (NCBI taxonomy): domain Eukaryota; kingdom Metazoa; phylum Chordata; class Actinopteri; order Gobiiformes; family Gobiidae; genus Periophthalmus; species Periophthalmus magnuspinnatus. Next base: position 12,391,925 of record NC_047128.1, on the reverse strand, counting down.
CTTTAACCAACAAATGTGAATTGTGTTTTTGTGGTGTACTACTGTTTTCTTAAATAAATCTGAAAATGTAAAAGTGTTTTGTGATAATTAGTGATTGCAAATATGCACATTTTGTAGTTTGATTTTAACAGGACAGGTTAAAAAAGTGGTGTGTAAATTTGAGAAAGATTATGTAAGAACAAGACAACAAAATTGTTGTTTTAACTAAAATTCCTGCTTGAGTATAGTTTCCCTCTGGTCAAATACAAGGGTTAGAAAAGACAGGCCTTACTGAATTCCCAGCTGTCCAGCAGCTGTCCAACAAATGATGCAAGAATATATAGTAAAATATTGGGAGGGATGGCCAGTTAAAATCATAGCTAAACCAGAGCTAAACAGAACTCTTTTAGTTTCATGCTTCATTGAAAGGAGGAGCAGCTACTGTGCAGTGTCATTTTCTGTTTGTTGGTTGTATCTGAAGCACAGCTCAGAACCAGAACTGAACTCAAACTCATTATGAGGACATCTGAATTTAAAAACATAAGGATTACTGCACTGTACATGGCTTTGATTTGGTCCCATCTGACTGTCAAAGGTAAGTGAATGAATTCATGATTATAATTCTTGATATTAAAGGCTTTTCTGGTGGAGGCTCTGCCAGCTACTTGTATCTACTGAGACTGATTAGCCTAGAATGTTCCACATTGGTTGTAAATGTATCTCCGTGGAGACAAAGAGGTAATAGTAGTAGTAGTCGTAGTTGTTGTAGTAGTAGTGTGTTATAAACATGGTATACTGTGAAGTCAATATGCAATCCTTTTCAGTTCTTCCGCTTTTAGTTTGAAATTGGCTGATGGAGCCTTTGACAGATTATCCCCATTGTCCTTGGTCTCCTTCAGGCAGTGAGGTGCTTTTTGCCTCTCCTGGTCAACCCTTCTCTCTTCCCTGTGTGTACCCTTATGAAGACCACACACCCCTCCCAGAGCTCTCCGTGCAGTGGAAGAGTCCTCAGAACCAGCTCCTCTGTCACTTTGTCAAACACAAGTCGTTCCTGAACTGCTCCAGCGGGTACCACCTCTCTTACAGGCCGGCCCGGATCAGTCTGGCCATAGAGCGGGTACAAAACCAGGACTATGGGACCCATCTGTGCTCCGTCAGCAAGAGGCATGAATTCACAGACACACAAGTGCAGCTCAGCAGACAAACAGGTGAGACATTGTAACCTCATCTTGTCACAATGCTAACATTTCAAACTTGATTTTGATACTAAGGAATAGACTTGATACTTGATACCAATTCTGATACCACAATAATAATAATAATAATAATAATAATAATAATAATAATAATAATAATAATAAATCTTTATTTAGACAGCAGAATGTAATTCCCAACATTAAATGGCAGTACTTTCCTTTGTATTCCCATGAGTATCTAGTTTAGATACTAGTTTTAGTATTGATTAGTGTCTGATTTTCAATACTTTTGACAACCATACCATGTGTACTATACTATAGTATAGAAACCTGGCCAGCAAGATGAATTCTCGCAATATTTCTGACTTTACAAAAATCCCTCTGACCCAGCACCTGATGTTGTGATAGCACTGACTAAAGGTGAAGCGCCCAAACAAACCAAAACAAATATGGCACACAGACAGACAAAAACACAAAAATATAATATTGTTTCTTTTGTGAAAAATGTGCAGAGGGAAGAACTTTGTGCATTTGTGGAAGGAAAGATGTCTGTCCTTTTCACTCAACTGGATTTAACTCACGTTTGATTTCTAAGCTTGTTCTCCTGTTGTGACCCTTCAGTAAATCAGATTCAAGTATTTCTCTGGACATTCCGCCTTTTCCCAGTCCAGACTGATAAATGTGTAGTGTACTTTTCGACCTGAGTAGTACTCAATAAAGTATGGTGTCTGAAAAGTACCCAGAGAAGAAAGCCTGTGCAATACCTCCTACTCATCTGGGTAGTATCCATAGAAAAAGACTTCAAAGACTTCAAAGAATTCAATTCTGTCACTGGACAAAAGTTTTAGAATGAAGACGTTTCACTGCTCATCCAACAGCCTTGTTCAGTTCTTTTCAGGTTTTATCTATTTTATCTATCTGAAGGGAGGAGCTAACTATACTGAAACTAACACACCTATTTGTTTGCAGTTTCTGTTTGTTGGCTAGGTGATCTCATAGGTGTGAAATTACTCATTAGAGGCCTGAAAAAATATGACTCAGGGTCAGTTCACACTTAGTGTAGTTCAATAGATGTACATAACAAACAGAAACTATAAACAAACAGTGGTGTTAGTTTAGGTGTAGCTAGCTCCTCCCTTCAGATAGATATACTTTTTTCCTTTAATATAAAATTAACATTAAAGGAAAAAAGTGCAGAATAAAAACCTTTCAGTCGTATGCATCACTAAAAAGAACTGTTTTGAACCTGGGTTTAAACATTGTCAAAGTAGAGTCCTGTGTCACATCTTCAGGAAAATTGTTCCAGGTTTTAGCTGCATAAAATTGAAATCCTGATTCCCCATGTTTAGTCCTGACTCTGGGCACCAGCAGGAGGTCTGTTCCTGAAGTCCTCAGAGTGTGAGATGGTTCATATGGCACTAACATGTGGGAGATGTACTTTGGTGCTAGGCCATGGAGAGACTTGTTCACAAGCAGAGTGGCTTTAAAGTCTGTTCTCTGAGCCACAGGAGCCAGTGTAGAGACCTGAGCACAGGACTTATGTGCTCGTACTTCCTAGTTCTATTCAGGACCCGAGCAGCGGCGTTTTGGATGCACTGCAGCTGTCTTAACACTTGTTTGGAGAGGCCAGTGAGCAAACCGTTACCGCTACCGTTAGTAGTCTAACCTACTGAACACAAATGCACGGATGAGTCTCTCCAAGTCTGGTTTTGACAATATACTGTTGATTTTTGCAATGTTTTTAGATATTAAAAAGCTGAAAATGTGATTTGATGTGGCTGTTAAGGTTCAAGTCTGAGTCCATTATTACCCCTAGACACAGCACTCAGATCTTAGAGGATCAAGACTGAGACTTTGCCTGCATCAGTGTTCAGGCGGATTTCATGTGTCACCTTGATAAGAGCAGTCTCAGTGCTGTGGTGGGGTCTAAAACCTGACTGGAAAACACCAAAGGAGTCGTTCTTTTGGAGAAAATTAACAAGCTGTTGGTAAACAACTTTTTAGAGGACTTCGCCTAAAAATTTAGGCGAATTTGAGATAGGTCAGTAATTTTTCAATATTGTGGTATCAAGACTGCTCTTCTTTAGAAGAGGCTTGATAACTGCAGTTTTCAAAGCTCTTGGGATAGTTCCAGACTGAAGTGAGATGTTAACTATACAAACAAGTGGAGACAGCAAACTGTTGAGCATAGACTTTAGAAATCTAACGGGTAACACATGTAGGCAACATGTAGATGGACTCAGACTGGTGACGATCTCTTGGACAGTTTTGTTACAGGTGCAAAGTGAGTCAGCTCTAAGTATCTAGGTGGCTGCAGGATTGTTATTTGCATCATGGAATTGATGGCATTTTTAATGCCCTGAACCTTGTCATTATAGAATACTGAAGAAGGCTCTTGGATGAGCAGTAAAATGACTTCACTCTAAAACATTTGTCCAGTTGACAGAATTGAAGTTTGTTTTACTATAGTCAGAGAGGAAGTTGACTCCAACAAACACAGCCAACAAATATGTACTAAAATGTGACTGCTGGAGGTGGGAGGGGCCGTTGCCACAGAACAACTGCAATGTTTCTGTTAGCCACTCCCCAGGGCATTTGTGGCAGGTGTTATGACTAAAGAGTGAATGAATGAATCAAAGATGGAAATATCGAGAGGAATGGCAGCTGAGGTGGCTCAAGTATCTTTTCAAGATGCCTCCTGGATGCCTCCCTAGGGAGGTGTTACGAGCATTTCCCACTGGGGGGAGGCCCTGGGGAAGACCCGGAACACACTGGAGGGACTATGTCTCTCGGCTAGCATGGGAACGCCTTGGGGTCCCACCGGAGGAGCTGGAGGAAGTGTCTGGGGTGAGGGAAGTCTGGGATTACCAGCTTAGACTGCTGACCCCATGTCCCGGCCCCAGTTAAGTTGAAGAAAATGGATGGATGGATGGAAGGAAGGAAGATGGTAATGTGTGATATAGATTTACTCAAATATTATGATTCCTTTTTATCTTTACAGAGTCTGTGACTCCGACCCCGGGACGAGGAGTCACTCTAACAGGTAACTTGAAACTTTAAAACTGGTTAATGATGTTAAATTGATTTGATACTTTGAGTTATTAATCATTTGTAATGATCTCTGCAGTGCAGTGTTGGACTTTCCTGCTCTCTGTGTTCTTGTTGCTGCATTAGACCATGGATCTATTCAAATCACTTAGCATTAAACTCACAAGTACCCCAGTTTGAAAACTGTTTCATCCAGTGTGAAGGTTTTTTTTAACAGTGTGAATTTCTTGGAGATGTGTTTTGTTTAATTTATGCAAGTTTCAGTAACTTTTTAAATCCCCGCTGTTGTCTCTGTGAAACTACCTCCACTGTTTTTACATCATAGTGAAAATGCAACTAAATAAAAGGTTTTCTGAGGTAGAATCTGCTTTCATTTTAAAGGGCCCTCACTATGGTATTTTCTGAGCCATGTTCTAATGTTGTTTCCTCATCCCAGACAGACCTGGAGTTGTGTTTTGTTTCATTCACATGTTTAACACACAAATCCTGTATATTTAAGCTGAGTTTTTCTCTTGAACAGAAAACACTCTGTTTCACCTTGTGATGTCATGTGGTAATACAGACAGTGCTCCATTGTGTTTTTAAACTCCATACACCTTCATTAGAATTGTTAGGATCATTTCAGCACTGGAATTACCAATCTCTGCTGTACAAATGGTAAAAGGTAGCTGTTAATTTGAAAACTACCACTATATGACATCACAAGGTGGAACAGAGCATTTTGAGCTTTGGAGATTTGGACACACTAATAAACATGTGTGAATGTAACAAAACACAACTCCAGGTATGTTTTTGACAAGGTAACAACATTATACCATGGCAAAACTGCATTCTAGTGCCTTCTGTTGGCTATTTGATGTACTTGTGAATAGAAGAGTGTATAATATTTATTAGAATCGCCTGCTTTTATGTATAACTGTAACTAAGCCTTAACCCTACTCTGTATTTATAAACCTACTTCTAATTAAAAAAAAAATTGTTTTGTGCTGCTGCCAGAAATATACTAAAGAAACACGGTCATAATTAGAAGTAAATAAATTAATATTAATACAATTTACAAGACTAAAGTAAACTATGTGACAAATTTCAAATTTATGCCTTTTGGACTAGTTTTCAGGCACCACTTTTACCCAGTACTTTTACTTACTTACTACAGTGTAAGAGTACTCTTACTTGAATAAAAGTGTTCCTCTGGGTTCCTCTTTCCACTGTGAGTACGTCTACAATGACAAAAGCTTTATGTTGACAGTTTTGTGTGTCTTGTACCATTAGTTTGTATTTCTGTTTGAGTAATATATTGAACAGTGTAACAGTGCTCTTACTTGAGGAAAAGTGTTGGTTACTCCCATATTCCCACGATGAGTCTAGTGAGCAAGTGACAAGAGTAAGAGACAAAAAGACAAGTTTGTGTTTCTTTTGTCTGTTTTGAACGTCTACTTGGGTAATATTATATTGAAGTAACTCTTAGTCAAGTAAAGGTGTTGGTTACTCTTCCCACTGTGAGTAAGTCTACAAGTGACTTGAGCTTTACATCAACACTATGAAATGATTTGAACATTTGTGTTTCTTGCAGCTTCTTCAGATATGATTTATTTTGTCTCATTTCTGTGTCTATCCTTTGAAAATACCAGTTTTTGTGAATTATTTAATATAAAATTACATTCACTTCAAATCATAAATCAGATGTTACGTCCTAACGTTCCTCTTTAAGTTACTCTTACTTGAGTAGTAGTTTTTCCAAATGCTTTTTTACTTTTAAAATTTCTTGGATCATTTACTTTGTACTTCTACTTGAGTAATATTATATAGAAGTAACAGTAATTTCACTTGAGTACATTTTTGGCCAGTCTCCTCCTCTGTATGTGAATGTGAAATGCAGATAGAACACAGGGGGAAACATCTTTGAGAGAAATGTTACAATGACAAAGTGTTTGTGTACAAACCCAAGACTGTGCTCTGATCTCATAAGAGCTTTTCCAGGAACAGAGGCTGATGGCTTCACAGAAAAGCCCAGGAGAGAGCAGCTTCCTGAGGGCAGTGTGTTCCTCTCTGCCCCCTCCTCTCATAGCAGGGCTGGACAAACAACTTTATCACAGAATTGCAAGAAAACGTCATCTTAGAGACCATGTGATGTGATGACTAAACGTACAGGAAAAACTGCCTGGTTACTCTGAATGTACATCAGCCAAGGTACAATGCTAAAGGTGTCCCTGCCTGTCTCCATGGAGATGTTATTGCTTTGCTTAGAATGATCCACACTATGGCATTTAAAGTGCATATGTAGTTTTCATGTTTTTTTCTTATTATTATTACTTGGTTTGGTTGGATTGTATCTGTGGTAAATATTTATCATAGTTTTACATCAGTTAAGCGGCAGTTTGTGGTTGCAAAGAAAAGTACAAAAATACAGAAAGTTGCTTTGAGTTCGAGATAAAGGTAGTATTAACAAAATAAAGGTATTATTTGTATTAGTCTAGTCATAATTACTATTCAAATGATATAACTATTGGCTCTTGTTAACATTATGGTTGAAATTATCTCTAGCCTATGTATGTTATATCTGCAGAGCATTTTCCACCAGGAAGTAAAATGATAGCCTAAACTTAAACAAAATTGTAAAAAACTAGGAAGAACTAAGTAAATCTTTAGAAAAGTCTTAAATATAAAGTGAATTATGTTTTAGTTCACTGTGTAGTTGAACCTGTCATAGTAGAATTGTCTCTCCACAGATCTGCCCTGTACTTTTCTCCATGAACATAGATAATTTTTAAGTGATATTCGGTGAACATTCAAGTAATAACTCCAGTGAGACAAACAGGTTCTGGACAGTACCAGAAAATTTACATAGAGCTTCTTTAAAAATAGATTCAGGCATGCAGTGAGAAAATTCATTTAGTGGCAGCTCTTAATATTTTAAGAAAAAAAACATTTTTTGTACACAGCGTATCAACCATAGACTGTATATACAAGTTCTCTATACAATCTATGGGTATCAACTCACAATCCATCGCAATTCTTTAGTTCAACACATGAGGGTACTATGGTTACAACATAACACGACTAGACTTGGTAATATTTACTTAAAGAAGGAACAGAGGAGGAGAGGAGCACAGGAAGAGAGGAACAGAGGAGGAGAGAAAGAGAGGAGCAGAGGAGGAGAAGAGCAGAGGAAGGGAGGAGGAGAGGAAGAAAGGAGCAGAGGAGGATAAGAGCAGAGGAAGAGAGGAGCAGAGGAGAGGAGCGGAGGAAGAGAGGAAGGGAGGAGGAGAGGAAAAAAAGGAGAAGAGGAGGAGAAGAGCAGAGGAAGAGACGAGGAGAAGAGCACAGGAAGAGAGGAGCACAAAAGTGGAGCAGAGGAAGACAGGAGGGGCAAAGGAGGAGCAGTGGAGGAGAGCATTCTTCAGAACAAGCATTTTAATGACATCATACTTTTACCCTTTCCTGATTTATCATTATTTTGACGTCACAACGAGTATTTACAAACACATGACCTAATTTAAAAAACTACACACTATATCTTGTAGCTTTAATTCAATCATAGTTGTGGGTTTGATCTCCGGTGTTAATGAGCAATGCATTGTAAGAATAAAAAAAAACAAAAAAAAAAAAAAACAACTTTTGTCGTATTCCTCTCTTGAGTGTTAAACCAGTTATTTTAGAGATAACGTTCTCTTATCTTGCGTGTGTACCGTGTCTGTTAGACTTCCTGTGAGCGGCAATGGAAACAAAAGGCCAGTCAAAACACGTAGGACAGTGTGCTATCCAAACTTTTACGCATGGATGGATTTTACGCACGATCCTAACTGTGCGCTTTTGTGCCATCGACGACTCTGTCTGAGCTGTTAACTGTGTGTACATTAGATAGGCGCACCCTAAACATAAACTATAAACAAAGAAGAGTGCGTCAGGACGTAAGTTAGGTTTCCTGAGGACGCACTGGACCACTGCCAAGAGTCTGATTTGGAACAACGTGTACGTGAATTGTATAGAGAAAGAGGGAGAGAGAGAGAGAGAGAGAGAGAGAGAGAGGGGGGGGGGGGGGGGGGGGGGGGGGTAGAAAAGGATAGAGGAAGAAGGGGAAAGGATATAGAGAGTGGTGGTGTGTATAAGATTAAGAGTGAGCGTGTGACAGAGAGAGAGGAGGGGAGTGAGGAGGAAGAGGGCGAGGGGAGAAGGGAAGAGAGATAAGAGGAGAGATAAACATGGAGAGAGACAGATGACACAGAGGAGGGGAAGAAGCAAAAGAGGGGTATATAGAGGGAGAAAGAGAGAGATGGAATGGGAGAAGAAAGAAAATAGAGAGAGCAAGGAGGGCAGTGAGAGATAGAGATCGATGGATGAAGGAAAGCTGAAGTGACACGTGAGATTCATAGTATTAAAAGGTGTGTAGGGTCTGTTCACGTGATAGCACAACACTGTAGAATTCCTATGGTTTAATCTACCACCAGCAGAGCAGGCCTGTGTGTTTCCAGATGATGTGTGTCAGTGGTGATGGAGCACACTGGGGTTGTACCAGGTCACCATTTTGAATTATGGGACTTAATCTGAGGGCGGAAAACATCAATAGTCTTTATATAGAGCTGAGGTTCAGAGACAAGCCAAACCCAGCGACGCACTGACGCTGGCAAATACGGACCTTCTGTATGTTCTATTTAAGCTACGTTTAGATCAAGACTCTCGACTCTTTGAGATTTGAGGAAGGAAGTATTCTGGTTAATCAGTGTAATATTTTTATAAAGATCCAAAAATAAAATCCACTAATGTTGCTCTGATCATTCATATTAATGACCAGTGATGGGAAGGATAATTTGAAAATTTATTTAGTTACAGAATACTGAATACCTGCATTAAAAATGTATTTTGTAATGTATTCCAATACATGGACCAATCCAAGTACTGTGTTCTGAAAACTTAGAATACTTTTACACCAAGTTGCCTTTATACACATCTACAGTTGAAACCAGAAATTTATATCTGACATTAAATGAGAGTAAACTTTTAAACTAAAATTTTACCAAAATGGCTGATATTTGCTGAATGCCAGAATAATGAGAGAAGGATTCTTTTAGATAATTTTTCATTACTTTCAACTTAACATACATTTCATAAGTATGTGGTATCATTGCCTTTAAACTGTATTACTTGGGTCAAACGTTTGGATATCCTTCTTACAATAGTTCATAGGAATTTTGGCCCATTCCTCCAGACAGAACTGATGTAACCAAGCCAAGTTTGTAGGCCGCCTTGCTTGCACATGCCTTTTCAGGTCAGCCCATAAATTTGCAACAGGATTGAGATCAGGGTTTTGTGATGGCCACTCCAAAACAACCCCACAACATGACACTGATACCCCCTATTTCACAGTTGGGATGATGTTCTTAGGCTTACAAGCCTCCCCCTTTTTCCTCCAAACATACCAATGCTCATAATGTCCAAAAAGTAAAATTTTTGTTTTGTCAGACCACAGGACATGTCTCCAAACATTAAAATCTTTGTCCCTGTGTGTATTTGCAAACTGTAATGTGGCTTTTTTAATGTTTCTTTTGGAGTAATGGCTTCTTCCTGGCAGAGCGGCCTTTCAGCCCATGTCGGTACAGGACTCGTTTCACTGTGGATAATGGCACACTCTAACCAGTTTCAGCCAGGATCTTCCCAAAGTCTTTTGCTTTTGTTCTTGACCAAAGCACATTCAACTCTAGGACATAGAACCCGTCTTCTTTCTGAGCGGTATGATGGCTGAACATTCCCATGGTGTTTATACTTGTGTATAATTGTTTGAACAGATGAACGTGGCACCTTCAGACATCTGGAAATTGCACCAAGGATGGACCAGACTTGTACAAGTCCACAATTCTCTTCCTGATATCTTGGCTGATTTCTTCTGACTTTCCCATCATGTTACACAAAGACGCAGTGTGTTTCAGGTGTGCCTTCAAATACATCCACAGATGTGTCTCTAATTAACTCAAATGTTGTCAAAGACATGACATCATAATCTGTGTTTCATAAATAGTTTACATGCATTGTAATTTTACTGTATGTAAACTTCTGACTTTGGAGAAATTAAAAAGCATATGTAAACTTCTGGTTTCAACTGTATATGTTTGTTTCACAATTTGTTATGGTAAACGGTCACATTTATATAGTGCTTTCCCACTTTCAAGGCACTCAAAGCACTTTACATCAAAGAACCATTCACCTATTCACACACACATTCATACACAGTGTGTATGTGTGTACACACATACACAGACACTGGGGGCGAGGTGGGTTAAGTGTCTAGCCCAAGGATACAAGAACAGCATTAATCTGAGGGACCTGGAATCACCCCACCAACCTGTGGGTAATTGGATCTGACTGTTCGACCAATGATTTTTATGTTGAGAGTGGGATTTGTTGTTATGCATTTATTTATCACTAATTGGAGAAGGAAAAATTACACCTGCCTCACCACAATAGCTGGATTTTATAGTTTTTTTCTCTAATTCTGTGTAGTTTGAAGCCTAAATATGTGATCAAGTACCCCAAGATATTCGTTTGAGTTTAGAAAAGTAACTGTACTCTGAATACCACTAAATGAAAAAGTACTTCCCAACACTACTAAAATCCACTATGATGTTATATTTGACCATACTCCAAAACACCATCTGAAACCCAGGCTATCCATCAGTCAACAACAGCAATGTGCCTTCTCCAAATAGGATTAGTTATTTTAACATTTAGCTTGGCCCTTCAAAGTCAGAGCAGTGTTGACAAAAGTTTAAGTCTAAAAACAACTCTGCTCTGTTCTGGAGCCGCCCTGAAGCCAAGAAGATGACATGCTTGAAATGGCAAACTACAAACTGTTTATTCACATGATCTCTCTGAGGCTGGATCATACACTTGAGGTTGAATAATGGCACCATATTCAGAAGCTAAAAAAATGATTTCACTTTTGTTTGTTTATACTGACAGAGAAGACGTTAAACTTTATGCCAGTTTGTGGATAGGCCCAGAAATGACAGAGATATTAACCATAGATCAGATCAACACATCTGCAGTCTGACAGTTACACAGCAAACTCCACATGAGGATTATGACCTGCCTCCAGCTCAGTTTAAAAACACTCTAGTCTAGTTAAACATCTAGTTAAATTTGCCTGGAATAAATATTTTCCAATTGGTTTACTTTGCTACATTACCTGGTAAAGTAATGCAATATAGATAAGTTTAATGTGTGTGGAACATGAGACAAGCAGGCAAAACCAGAAAAGTTTCATAGTACACCTTTAGAATGCAGACTAATTGTTGTCAGTGGGATATTTATTGTGAGTATGACTAAAATTTCAAAGCGTACATATGGGTCTCTACTGGAGAAGCGGGACAAAGTATTGTAATTATGTAACTGCAGTTTAGAACAGCAGAGGAGCAGAAGAGGAGGAGAGGAGGAGCAGAGGAGGAGAGGAGGAGGAGAGAAGGAGGACCAGAGGAGAGGGGTAGGAGCAGAGGAGAAGGGCAGGATCAAAAGAGGAAGAGGAACAGAGGAGGAAGGAAGGAGTGGAGGAGGAGGAGGGGAGGAGCAAAGGAGAAGGAGAGGAGAAGGAGAGGAGGAGCAGAGGAATAGGAGCAAAGGAGAGATGAAGATCTGAGGAATAGGAGGGGAGCAGAGGAGGAGAGGAAGAGGAGGAGCAGAGGAAGTGAGGAGGAGGACCAAAGGAGGTGAGGAAGAGGACCAGAAGAGAGGATGAGAGGAGGAGAAGTGGCGGAGGAGCAAAGGAGGTGAGGAGGATCGGAGGAATAGGAGGGTTGCAGAAGAGAAGAGCAGAAGAGAGGAGCAAACTAGATGTATAGGAGGAGCAGAGGAGGAGAAGAGTAGGCGAGGGAAGAGCAGAGGAGAAAGGAGCAGAGGAGCAAACTAAATGCATACGAGGAGCAGAGGAGGAGAAGAGCAGAGGAGCAGAGGAGGAGAAGAGGAGGATCAGTAGAGCCCTGAGCATTACATAACAATGTGTGGAGCCATATCACAGTCACATGTCCACCTCAGTCTGACCCCGAAGCAGCGCTGTAAACTCTGCCGTTTATGAGCAGGGGATGAGTGCATGTGAGGGGCAGGAGGAGGGGCAACAGGGCATGGGGGTGGGGTTTGTGGGCGGGCCAAGGGAGCATGAGGGAGGAAACAAAACTGATAGGACAGGTGTAAAAATGCCCCTTTAAAACATAAACATAATCATCACATTTATACCTAACTTCCTTGTTTTTTTTTACTGAATATTTCCATCGTTCTGCTGCTGGATTTTGCTCTGGGGCACTAAAATGTGTTCACTTTATATCTCGTAGTAATAATAGTGGCAATGGTAGTAGTAGTTGTAGGAGTATTTGAAATAGAAAAGTATAATAGTAGTGGTAGTAGTAGTAGTGTAATAGCAGTAGCAGCAGCAGCAGCAGATTAGCAGACAATAAAAAATCTCTCATTAGATGCAGACAGATCTCACGAGCTGCTTATATAATATATTGGATTGTACTGGGGCAAGACACATGATACATTTTGCTCAAAAACATGGGGAAAAAAATCGAGTACAGAGCCTTTAAAGCAGGGGTGTCAAACACATTTTCACCAAGGGCCACATCAGCAAAATGGCTGCTCTCAAAGGGCCAAATGTAAAATAGATCTAACAAATTTTTTAACTTGTTAATTAATTGTTTCTGTATTTATTACTTATTCAAGTTACAAATATTGCATATGCATTTGCCTAGATGTAAAAATATGGCTGTGTAACTGTGTAATCTCCTGATAAATTGAGATTTTAAGACCATCATACCTTTTAATTTACCCGAGGGCCACATTTTCCCCACGGGCCTTGAGTTTGACACATGTGCTTTAAAGTGACAGGTGTTATTGTGCATTCATAAATCCAACAGTAGAGGAGAGGAAAAGTCCTGGAGAGATGGTCCCATTCTCAGCAGACCCACAATGCTAGTCTGTGTCTGTCTCTGTGGCCACCATGATGGAGGAGGTGAGGATGGACTCAATAATGGCTCCGCACCATCATCTGGACTGGAGCTTTCCTCTGCTGGGCCTTCTGGATGAGGGAGCTGTTGGTGGGCTCCCACTTGAGTTCCTGGGTGATTGTAGTGCAGAGGAAGCAGAAGGAAGTTGCAAACAGGAACTATTACTTGAATGATTTTTATATGAAGCCGTTAAAGATCAATATTGTCAAACTTTAACAACATTATTCTACCCCGTCCATTTTAGACTCTAAATGCTACTAAACACGCTTTCATTGTAGCACATCTGGTTAAGCTAAATCTCATTCATTTCAATGGAGAATTTGAAAAAGGTTTTGCTGCTAAAATTTCATGTAAAGAAGGTTGTTTTTTGTTAAATGTTTCCTTTTATTGCTTTAAAAATGCCGCATTCACCCAAAACAACATATTAACATGTTTTATAAGTGTCGCTTTTGTTTTTGATGCTCTGAGTCTCCCCTCCCTTTGCTCTCTATGTTAAGTCACTCCCCCTTCAGAGTGCTATCACAACACAATCAGCGTGCATCTTATTTATCTGTATATTTATGCAGAATTGTCGTGTGGGAGCATGGGTGACATAGGCTGGTGAGCGGAGCCTTGGACAGAATCTTACAGATAGCTGTAAGGAAGGTTTGAATAGGGCCCAGGAGAGATCACTAAATTACTCAAACATGCATGGATGGCATCTAAAACCTCTTCAGGCATGTTCTTGATGAGGGAACATCATTATAATATGGTTGAAAGCTAAAAAAAAATCTCACTCCTACTCAGTCCTGTCTGTGTTGCAGTGTCCTTGAGTGACTCCCTGTGGCTTGGTGGAGCAGAGGGTTGAGGGGGTGGAGCGTTTCATCTGCTGCTCTGAGAAAGTGTCAAAGTGATCTACAACTTCCAGGCTCAGCTCAAACACTGAAGACATGTGTGCACCAGACCAAAACTCTTTTTCACTTACTGTGTGCATTCTCAGCAGTCTTACTTACTCTCTGTGATGAGTTTAAAAGTGCTTTTCACAGAACAAGACAGATCAGAGTTTTGCCGTGATGGTAAAGCTAACACCAACTAGCATGATAACACACTTCCTGATTATCGGACAATAAAATGCTTTCTAATTAGATGCAGACAGCACACAGCAGATGTATTTTGACCTGAAGAGGTGCTTATATAATACATCTGTACTGGGACGAAACAAATCTTACTCAAAACGTGAAAAAATGAGTACAGGCCCTTTAATATAATTATATTCTATTGTATGAGGGAATTACTTTATAACTTGGTTTAAAGCTCAGGCAATATAAGGTTAAGTACATTCTATTGTCTTTTGCATTTGACCCATCCTTCAGTATTGAACCAGGAGCTTGGTTAGAACTATAGCTGCATTTTACCTTTGGTGCATGTTTTATATTAATGGGGAAAATCAGAGCACCCAAAGGAAACCCAGAAACTGTGCAACTGTGTCACTGTACTGTAGTGTCTTTAATAAATGGCATAAAATTTATTTAGGAACTTTTCTGGTTGAGGGTCTGCCTCGTGCTTGTCTCCATGAATATATTATTGCTTTATCTAGATTGGAATATTCCTCACTATGGCAAAAATATGGTTCATAAACATGCATCATTCCTGTAAGTTGGCTCGCCATTCCACAGATATGAACTTGGCTCGGTGGAGTCAGGTGGATTTGTTTAATGCCATACTGTGGAACATACAGCAAAGGAGCATGGGGACTGCATTGCCCTCTTATCACCAAATCCTACCTCACCCCATCCCTCACCCCATCCCACCAATTTTGTTATCAACTTTGTCTCATTATTTGTCTGATGTATTTGCTTAAAACACATCTCAACAAACATGTAGAAAAGTTACATAGTGCAGCTTTAAACCCATTAGATTGTATGATATTCATGATATTTCTACATGTTGTTGACACTCTTGTATCAGCTGACTCGATGGACTCTGGTCTTCTCTTTGTCTGAACACAATGTGGTATTATAGAGACAAAACCTCTATCTCTCCTCTTCACTCTTTCTCTCCCTCTCTGCCACTCTCTCCCTTTCTCTCTCTCCCCCTCTCTCTCTGCCATGCTCTTTCTCTCTCCCTCTCTCTGTCTCTACCTCTCTCTCTCTCTCTCTGCCACTATCTCCCTTTCTCTGTCTCTAATGTGCTCTTTCTCTCTGTCGCCCTCCTCTCTTGCCTCCCCTCTCTCTTTCTCCCACTCTGTCTCCCCCCTCCCTCTCTCTTTCTCCCTCTCTCCCCTCTGTCTCTCCCGCTCCCTCTCTTTCTCCCCCCTCCCTCTCTCTCTTTCTCCCCCCTCTCTCTCTGTCTCTCCCCTCGGTCTCTCCTCCCTCCCCTCTCTCTTTCTCCCTCTCCCTCTGTCTCTCCCCTTCCTACCCCTCTATCTCTCTCTGACTGTCTGTCTCTCCTGCTCATCACTACAAAACAGATGCCCTCACACCACATACTGCAGAGTCAGCTAATGTACTGTACTCTGATGACTGCAACAAAAGGACACAATAGCTTGTTTTGATAAACTGAAGTCAAGGATTTTTAAAAATGTTTTTCACAGCAGAAGTCATTTCCTAAATGTCTTAATTGTAGTTTTGTCTATTTGATAATTTAAAACATTTTAACAAGGATTTCAGTTGAATTTTAAATAGGGGGTATTATGCAAAATCTTGAGCTTTCTACCATGTTATAATTTTGTTCCCTCATGAAAAACATGTCTAAAGAGGTTTTAGATGTCATCCATGCAGGTTTGAGTAATCTAGCAATGTCCAATTCTCCGCTCACAAGCCTATGTGAGCCATGCTCCCACATGACAATTCTCCATAAATATATAAAAGCGTGACACAAAATAATACACTACAACTTCACAAACCTGAGGTGATGTACAGTAGTTTCATTAGTGTGATGCATGCCGATTGTGTTGTGATAGCGCTCTGAAGGACTAGTGACTTAGCGCAGAGAGAGGACTCAGAGCGTCAAAAACGAAAGTGAAACATTTTAAAAAGTTGTTTTCGGCAAACATAGCTTTGTCACAACAATAAAAGGTAACATGGTGATATCTGTGTAATCCCTCAGGCGTCCAGATCTGATCCATAGCAAAAGAAAAATAAAATCTATCAACTGAACAAATTGTTATAGGAAGCTGCTCATCCAAGCTGCTTCTTCAAGACATAAGAACAGACAGCACAAACAGCACTCCTACAACTATTTGTCCAGTTGACAGATTTTATTTTTCTTTTGCTATGTAACATGGTTATGTGTTAGCAGTTAATACCTCATAGAAGCAAAATACCCCCTCTTTAAAGTCCATTCATCATCACCAAAATGACATGTGACATACCTTTTTGAAATATTTGAAGTAGAACTCTGTTGGTTGGTGACTGCACCATATCTGTAGGCTATTGTCTGTAGTGTTGCTCTATATTATTCATACATCAGAGTGCATGAGTCATTCTGCACAGTCTGACTGACTGAACACTATAGCCCATGGACACAGACAGACTAGTATTTCTCTCACTGGAATACATTCAGATAGCTTCCTCCACTCAAAGGCTCTGGACCTGATTTTTACTGTCTTCATTTTAAAGGTTTGCAGTGTTTGCCCCAGTTATTTTTCACTTACCTTGTGCATTCAGAGCATCCTATGAAATGCTTTGTGGTGAAAAGTCACCAGCATGATTAAAGAGAAAGTTAAAACCATACTTCAGAACATATTTATGCCATGCTGTCGATTATTATAACCAAAGTAACCACAATTCCATAGAAACAAGCAGGATAAGGCTCTCCTTCAGGCAAAATAAGAATCAAATTTGTGGAGATGCAAGCGTAGTTTTCTTGTTCTTCAGTGCCATAAAAACACCCACAATTTTTTGGGGATAAAAATTACATACTGTGACTTAAAGCTGCTTTCGTGATCACTTCTGAGCAAAAATGTGTAAAGAGTAATGTTGTGAATATCAATTAGGACCTATTAACATGTTTCTATTTAGCTCCAAGCAATCAGAGGAGATGGAGCTTGCAGTAATGTCCTTTAGGACCTAAAGTTTAGGTAACAGCTATAACATCAGAGTGTCATGAAGGAAAATGCTACCTAACACAAGATAAAGAGGGCTCTGTTCACATGCACACCAAAATCTGATTATGATCTGATTTCTGACCTGATGTTGATAATCTTATAAAAATCTGCTAATAATCCTATTTTGAGTGTGCATGTGACCAAGCCACTGTTGAATTCTGAATATCTAACATAGAAATTGGATAATTTCTCTGTAATCTATGTTCACTAAAATATTTTTTCTTGAGTACTTAAAGATGCATTATGGAACTTGGAATGTTCTGCAAGACAGTATACCATTTGCTTTATCTGGCTATTGTTCATTAACAGGTGTATTTTGCTGAAAAAACACACCTGTGCTCTCCTGTTTGTCATGGAATTAAACAATAACATTTTAATATTAAACAGTTTATCGTGAACCCTAGATCTATAATGCGTATTGTTTTTAAAAGTCCAGATTTGCTGAAAATAGTTGGGGTCAAAATTGGACAGTTGTAGTTGTTGTTGGTTGCTGTTTTGCTCGGTATCGGCGCCATATTCTTGGGGATGCATTTTGCGCTTTAACACTGGCCGCCTTGTCCCCGCCCCTCTCTCCTTCCCTTCCCCGCCTGTAGGTCTCTCCCTCCCGGCTGTGCCTCCGCCTGGTCCCGCCCTCATGGCACCACACTCCATCACCAGTCTACCGCGGCACATGCATCTGTCGGCACGTCCACACACTACGGATTTACACACGACTCTTTCACCCAGACAGCGAGCCTCCTGCCCGGCTTGACGCACCGGATACGTACACTTCCAAGGATTGAGATTGTACACCAAGGTTAGTAGTAAGCTGCTTTTTACATAGATCTGTCCCTTTTTATTTTGGGTTACCTTGATGTTACATTTCTCTTGTAATAATTATTGCCAATGTATTGCTAAAACTACAAAATTACGCACTGGTTATCGCATAGCCAAGTTGTGTAGCCTATTCCGTTCTACGCAAGCCAGTTAGTCATTTTTTAAAAACTAAATTAGCCAGATATAATTTCAAAACACATTTAACCACACATACTGTTAATATTAAGCCTCGATTGCGTCAAATTTGGAGAAAGGATGCGTGCGTTTTGGTCACTGTTCATTCCTAGCCGCAGTAATGCTTTCTGTTTAGTCTAGTTAGTCTGTTATAGATTTGCACATTTCAGTTTTCCAGTTGTGCGTAACTTTAAAGTCTGTAATCTTACGTAACAGGCTCAAATTCTGCATATACTGAATGTAGTAGTTTGATATTTTATCCATTTGGGTGGCACAGTTAAGAAGGGAGAGCCAAAGGTAATATGATGATCCTATACACTGCACTATGCTGCTGTTACTATAGGCATGTGCAGAGTGCTGCAGGGCAGATGCAATCAAGATCATGTAAGGCTTAAATACTTCACATTTCAAACCATATTCATTGAGTTTATGATTATTAAGACACTGCCATCTTATTCATATGAATGTGATTTAAGCTTATTTGGGAATAAAAGCCAGGGAATCATCTTTACATACAGGTTTGTATCTCACAAGTTACACGAAGGACATTTGGGACAATCTGTATGACCAAATTGTGGGTTCATTTTTCTTTTACAATTCAGTTACCAGCTTAAAATCATTACATTATTGTTTTTTTTATTTTTTATTCCGCATGTTTCTACCTTGGTGTACTCCTGGGTTGAAAGGCTATATATATATATATATATATATATATATATATATATATATATATATATATATATATATATATATATAAAATTGATTTTAAATATTTGATTTATGCTGAAGCTGTGCAGGGCTGAACGATGTGAGAAAAATAATTGTGATTTTTTCGGATAACTATTGAGATTAGATTTGCGATTTATATTTTAAGAATGGGATTTTGTTCACAGTTCACATTTTGAACACGTCAAGAAGAACTGATAAAAAGACTGAAATCTGAACAGACAAAATAATACAAGAACCATATTTCAGAACAGTTTGTACAGATCTAAGACAAAAGATTATGGTTGATTATGGCCTGGTCGCAAACATCCCAATATACTGCATTTATTTGTCCTTTGATCCAGCAGCAGGACATCCCTTTAGTCCTGCCTTACAGCTGGTTTAATCCTGGTTTATCTGTTGTTGTTTTATCCAAACTAACCTTTTTGGATGGACAATACATTCATTCATTGGATTTATTTTGCACCTTTCAAGACACCCAAAGCTCTTTACAGTGCGTTATTCGTTCACACCACGCTCGGTGGGGGTAAACTACTATTGTAGCCACAGCTGCCCTGGGGTAGACTGAAGCTGCCAATCTCCACCATCTGCTCCTCAAACCACCACCAACACTCACACATCGAATGCCATTTATTTTTCCCAAAATCTAAACAGTTTTGGGCTGGATATACAACTGAATTTTAGTATTAAGTATTAAGAACAGAATAATGGAGTTCATTGCCTGAAATCTAGAATACAAACTTCACCAGCCCAATACTTTACCCTCTGTATAAAAAAAACACAGAGAAATAGCATTCAGAACCTGCCAAGCAAGAGAGTTCACATTTTAAACTTCTTCATCTGAGAGCATTCACATTTGAGACTGAAATATGAACTGCTAAAGTACATTTTAGAGCTTGTTTGCAGAGGTACGCAGTTTAGTTTGCATAGTTTTTATAATAACAAGATTATAGTTTTTTTGTTTGCTGTGGAAATGACATTGATTTGATTGTGATCTGCACCTCTATGCACATCATGAGGATAGCTGTTTGATTCAGAGTTTTCCATGTAGTATATCTCTACCTGAGTATGTTGGGTTGTTTAAATTTTGATTCATCTGAAAATACAGATATACATTTTTTACAATTAATCGATTAGTTGTACTTTTGTGAAAGGCCTGTGAATATGCATTTTCATATGCATCGATACTAACAAAGTCCCATTCACAAAAATGAACCTTTCACTGAATAGCTTTAGAATGATCTTGAGCTATATCAGAACAAGTATAAGACACATAGACTATTATACACCCATGGACCACTATATAACCTACCTGGACCACTGAGGGATTACACAGATATAAGGTCTCATGGGAATATAAAAGAAAATATTAATGTTGAAAATCACATTCTGCTGTCTAAATAAAGAGTGTTTTTTAATATCATCGCAGTATTGGAATTGTTATTGAGTATGAAGTCTATTTCTTAGTATCGAAATTGAGTTTGAAATTTTAGTATCATGACAACACTGTTCAGTAATAGTAGGTTGTCCCTGTAAATGTGAGCCTAGGTATTACAGTAAGTCTTATGTAATGGCGCGCACATGCGGATGGGGCCTTGCTGTGACGTGGGAATACTATTAGATTCATAAAGGTCAGATGCTTCTGTTTACTCTGTCACTGCCTGAGGCTCTGAACACATAGAAGGCTGAACTATATATTATTGTGTTTTAGGAGCTATTGAGAAATAAATCTTAAAACTTAGAGTAAAATTGCAAGTACATTTTAAATTAAAGGGTCTCCCACCTACTTGTTTCCATGGAGATGTTATTGTGTTGCCTATAAAGGTACACTATTTGGCATTAAAGTTGACATTGGTCTTTATTTTGTATTATTAAACATTTCCATGGAAACAAGCAGGACAAGGCCAAATAAGAGTCAGGTTGGTGGAGATGGAAGTCCGCTTACAGTAAGGACCTGTGTTTTTTAGTGCATTATGAAACAAATAAAAATGAATTCTTCTCCAAACCACATGCTTCTGACAGAGGATGGGCTGTAGACCTGTCCATCAAAAATACCCAAGCTGATCTCTGACCATCAGAAGCGAATTAATCTTGATTCAAATTGTATTCATTGCACATCTTTCTTCAGCATGGTTATCTTGACATTAATTCAGTTACAGGAGCTAATCTTGCTAAGAAATACCTGTAATTTCACCTGGTTTGGTGGTGTTACCTGCTTGTTTCCATGGAGATGATGATGTTTAATGCCAGTTATGTAATGTATTCAGACAAATGATGCATGTCTGATAATTATTGGTTGGTACTTGCTTAAAGCTCGACAGTATGTAGCTTTGTGGAGGTGGCACATCAGCTGCTGATACATGGAAATAGAAAGTTAAAGCCGTACTTTGGCACATTCTCCATGAAAATAGATATGTTTTATGTCATACTGTGAAATGTTATAGCCAAAGCAAAAACAAGAGAAAGCCAAATAAGAGTCAGGTTTGTGGAGATGCAAGCCCGCTCACCATGAGGACACATGTTTTTCAGTGCAATAAACACAAACAAAATGAAAAAAACAAAACAAAACATGCTTTCGTTTTAATATTTTTTTTGTCTAAAAGTTACATACTGTGGCTTTAAGCTTAGGTTCACAATATATGTATGCAATATGTTTCAATATACAAAGATGATATGGTGATACTGCAGTCTACTCTTTGGATTAGTGTAAAGTCTATTCCATTTCCACCGTAGCAGGATGCATCACTGAAATGGATCCTGACAGAATCTTTCCAATCATTATGATTACATAGATACAATTACATTTCTTACTGTAGTTTTCAAACCGGATGGACCACACCTTTGAGCAATAGGCGAAGTGTTGTACGACCTGCACGCATTAAAAGCTTAAGCAGTAAAATAAATATGCAAGACCCTGTATTACATAACACAGTATTACTAGTACTAACATAAACATTCCAATATTTATGGAAAAGGAACTTATTATTTACAGTGTTTCAAATGGGAGCTTGTGAAAGTGAACATTTAAGTTTATTACATTTTATTTTTCAAGGCCTGTCACGATAACAAATTTTGAAGTGCGATATATTGCTGAAGTAAATAGTGACAAATGATAATATTGAAATAAAATCATTAAGCAGAGTTAACCAAAAACTATTCTAAATGTACAATATTGGAAACCTGCAATTTTCTCCATGCTTTGTTTGGAAATTTCCATAATATGGCATTAAAAGTATCTACCTCCATGAGGACAAGCAGGTGACACACTAGGAAAAGTTACAAGTGAGATCTTTGGAGAGCATGCATATTTTTAAAGGCATTTTGAGCAACAAAACAGAATAAAAATTGAATAAATGCAAGGTAGACAAGTTTCATGCCATACTGTGGAACTTACAAGGCAAAGCAGTAACATCTCTATGGAGACAGGTAGGTTATGGTCCCCCACTTAGAAAGTTCCATTGTTACTCTAACAATTTGATCAGGTTCAGGATTCATGAGAAACTAATTGATAGAACATTCTGGGAATGTCAAAAGTATTGGAAATCAGATACTAATCAATAAAAATAGACACTCATTTGAGCCGATACTGATACTAAAAAAGCTACAGTCACAAGACAGAAATGAACCTGAATAGCCTTAGAATGATCTTGAGCTGTATCAGAACAACTATAAGACCACATAGACTAGTATACACCCATGGACCACAATGGAACCTACCTGGAACACTGAGGGACGGGAATAGAAAAGAAAGTACTACCATTTAATGTTGAAAATCACATTCTGTTGTCTAAATAGTGTTATTATTGTAGTGTCTGGATCAGTATTGAGTATTGAAAGTGAGTTTGAAATTTTCATATCTTGACAATATTACAACATACAGATAAGGAGTTTTTATCTAATTACAGTTAATTCAATTATCCATCTTGTATCTCTCTTGTATATTTTGCAGATATGAAGTTCCTCTTTGCATAGCCTCACTATGTCACACTCCGTCAGTGACTGTGTGCCCAGCGAAGAGGAGCGGGACAGCCCAAAAACTGCCCCCTCTGCCCCCTGTACTCCCCCGGGACCCCCCCTCAGAAGCAGGGACGACCTCTACGAATGTAATACCCACGTCTGCCACAGGGGACACTCCACCAACTCTCTGCTGAAGGGCTGCAAGAGGAAACGGACCGAAAACACAGCAGACGACACAGAGAATGAACTATTTTCACACAAGGTACAGATTAAACAAAAAAACTTGTAAACTTTGAACTTGTAAACTTTCACGTAAATTAAGTGATGTATTACTTTGTTAGCAAAAACATGATTTGTTTGATATCTAAATGACTCAGGCTGTTGAATCGCAATTTTACTGACTGAATTGTTATATATTACATTATACCGGCTGCACTTTGGAGTGAAGAAATAACCACACCAAATGTGACAACACCAATCTGTTATAGGTTTATGGGACAAAAAGGTCTGTGGATGAGTTTGTAGTAAATTTAAGTTGCAGAATTTGCGAAAATAATCAAAATCAGTTCTATATGTTGGCCCAAAAATATTGGCAGAGCTTAATCATAAAACATATCGACCAATCTCTATTTTGCTGTATACTTTTCAGTCCAGATTCAGTTTACTATGTGCATTCGAGGGTGCCTTCCAGAGTTTATCCCAGGTGTAGACTTACTTGGTTCTTGTTCTAGTCCTGATTTAGTGTGGGTTTAGTCCTGGTCTAGTCCAGGATTAGTTCCAAATTTAGTCCCTGTTTAGGCAAGGCAAGTTTATTTGTATAGTACAATTCGTACACAAAGTAATTTAAAGCGCTTTACAGAATAAGAAAGACATTAAAATCAGACAAATCAAAACATAAATAATCACAAATAATCATCATAAAGTTAACATTAAAAAGAGTGCAGAATAAAAACCTTTCAGTCATATGCACATCTTATCAGAACTGCTTTGAGCCTGGAATTAAACATTGTCAAAGTACAGGCCTGTCTCACATCTTCAGGAAGATTGTTCCAGGTTTTAGCTGCATAAAATTGAAATCCTGATTCCCCATGTTTAGTCCTGACTCTGAGCACCAGCAGGAGGCCGGTCCCTGAAGTCCTCAGAGTGTGAGATGGTTCATATGGCACTAACATGTGGGAGATGTGCTTTGGTGCTAGGCCATGGAGAGACTTATACACAAGCAGAGCTACTTTAAAGTCTATTCTCTGAGCCACAGGAAGACTGTGCAGAGACCTGAGTACAGGACCTATGTTCTTGTACTTCCTGGTTCTAGTCAGGACCCGAGCAGCAGCGTTCTGGATGTACTGCAGCTCGTTTGGAGAGGCCAGTGAGCAGGACGTTACAGTATTCTAACCTACTAGAGACAAATGCATGGATAGGTCTTTAAGTCTGGCTTTGACACTATACCTTTGATTTTTGCAATGTTTTTAGGTGGTAAAAAGCTGCAGATGTGGCTGTTAAAGTTCAAGTCTGAGTCCATTATTACCCCTAGATTTCTAGCCTGATTTGAAGGTTTTAGAGAAAGAAACTGAAGGTAACTGCTAATACTTTCTCTATGTTTCTGTGGGCCAAAGATGATGACTTCAGTCTTGTCTTAGTTTAGCTGGAGAAAGTTGTTTTACATCCACACACTGATCTGTTGATGAATCCACTGGTCCATATTCACCTGCTGCCAGTGAGACATAGATCTGAGTGTCATCTACATAGTTGTGGTAGGACACATTACTGCGTATTAACTGGCCTAACGGCAGCATGTAGAAATTGAACAACAGGGGTCCCAGAACTGACCCCTGGGGCACCCCACAGGTCAGGGACATTTTATATGAGACATTTTCCAATTTCAACAAAATACTCTGTTTTCTAGATAGGATTTGAACCAGTTTATTGCAGACCAGAGATGCCCACCCAGTCTTCTAGTTTCTGTAAGAGGATCCCATGATCCACAGTGTCAAAGGCAGCACTCAGATCTAACAGGATCAAGGCTGAGACTTTGCCTACATCAGTGTTCAAGCAGATGTCATTTGTCAACTTGATAAGAGCAGTCTCAGTGCTGTGGTGGGGTCTAAAACCTGACTGGAAAACATCAAAGGAGTTGTTAATTTGGGGAAAGTTAACAAGGTGTTGGTAAGCAACTTTTTCGAGGACTTCACCTAAAAACAGCAGATTTGAGATTGGTTGGCAATTGTTCAATATTGTGGCATCAAGACTGCTCCTCTTTAGGAGAGGCTTGATAACTGCAGTTTTCAAAGCTCTTGGGAATGGTCCCGATTGAACTCACATGTTAACTATGCAAGCGAGTGGTGACAGCAAGTTGTTGAGCACAGACTTTAGAAATTTAGTAGGTAACACATCGAGGCAGCATGTAGATGACGATCACTTGGGGAGTTATTTCAGTTACAGGTGCAAAGTGAATCAGCTCTAAGTGTCTAGGTGGGTGCTGGGTGCTCATTGCATTTAGATGTGGAAATTAGGACTAATGGCATTAGTCCTAATTTTGAAGTGGAGTGCAGTGGAGTGGACTATAGTGCTGTGAAAAGGTATTTGCTCCCTCACTGATTTCTTACTTTTTCTCTACCTTAGTCACTCTTAACCATTTCAGATCAAGCAAACTTAAATATTAGACAAAGATAACTCACAAGTAAAACATAAAATGCAGTTTTAAGTGTGATTTTATTTATTACGGGAAAAAAAGCCATTTGTACCTACATGGCCTATGTGAAAAAGTAATGACTCCCTAAAACTAATAACTGGTTGAACCACCCTTAGCAGCAACAACTGCAGTCAAGCGTTGGCGAAAACTGGCAATCAGACTTTCACATTGCTGTGGAGGAATTTTGGCTCACTCTTCTTTGGAGGATTTTTTTTAAATAAGACATATTAGAGAATTTCTGAGCATGAACCGCCTTTTTAAAGTCATGGCATGGCATCTCTATTGGGTTCAGGTCTGGACTTTGACAAGGCCACTCCAAAACCCTCATTTTGTTTTTAAGTCATTCAGAAGTGGACTTGCTGATGTGCTTTGGATCATTGTCCTGTTGCAGAACCCAAGGGTGCTTCAGCTTGAGGTCATGAACTGGTGGCTTGAGTTCATGGTTCCTTCAATCACAGCAAGTCGTCCATATCCTGAAGCAGCAAAGCAGCTCCAAACCATGACACTACCACCACCATGTTTCACTGCTGGCATGATGTTCTTTTTATCAAATGCTGTGTTAATTTTACACCAGATGTAACGGGATGCCTTCATGACATCCAGGAGCATTAACATTTGAGAGTGCACAAAGTGTTTTAAAAGGTAAATCAACAACTAAATATGTTCAATGTTAATACTAAAATACCTTAAATGAAATTGGTCCACTACAATGTTCTGCATCCTTATAGATCTAGTTTAAGAAGCATGGATCGAAAAGGTTAAATTTGGAATTGGAAATGGCTCCTGCAACAGCGTAAGACTATGCAATTTGCATTTGTAATGTAATGGGTTCCAATTTGAGGTAAAACAAGAGTGTTTATCCTGTCTCCTCCCTCTCACCAGGAAGTTGTGGGTTAGACTCCTGATCTCCTGAGTGTGTGCATGTCCTGCATGCTTATAGATACAGGGCAGGCAATTGTCTAATGATTGTAATGCCGGATTCTTGTTAATGTTAATATTTAATGTACTTTGGGCTTCTCAGTATTATCCCGACCTAAACTGACCCAGTGTACAGTGCTAGACCGATGATAGTATCAGTGAAAGAGGATCAGATGGTGCCTGTTTTCAAGGTCCTGGTCAAGTCCCGGGTCTAAACCAGGATCTGAGGAGGAATAGCTCTACCATATGGTGTATCAGCTTTGGTCATTAAAGAAGTGATGCTTGTGTGCTGCCTTTGTGATGGTGGTGTCAGATGTGTGGGCTTGTAAATGGACATTTGGGTTTAATGAGAAGTCTATTAGTCAGGGACACATTAAGAAGCTGGACAGTGTGGTGCAGTGTTAGCCGTTCTGATGCATTTTAAAATATCCCATTAACTCCTATTAACCCATTAACTCCCATTAACTCCCATTAACTAATAAGTCCTGCCATGGAAACAAAAGAACCTAAACCAAAAATATCAAGTCTAACAAATTTAGTCTCTCAGAACACTGGTCACGTAGGCCTATTAAATGAAGGACACATAACATGAAAACAAAACGAGTGTCCCAAAACAAACACGAGTCACATAGCCTACAAACAGAATTGAGTGACAAAATAAAAAGACACAAGAACAAAACAAAACTAGTGTTTTACACACAAAGTTAGACACAAGGACAAACAAGAGACAAACAAATTAAATGAGACACATACAGAATGGCATACTGGCCACACGGGCCAGCAGCCCCGAACTGGTGTGCTGAATCTTCTTAAGTAGGGGGAGGCAGGTGAACAACACGATTGGGCACCTGCAGTCCTCCAATCACCAGGGAGGGCTCACACAGCCAGGATTTCATGGGATAAAGGGGACAGATTAATTCTTACACTAAACATAAGTTTATACTAACAAGCAAATACTAACAAATGAAAAGAACTTGAGTCCTAGAGCCATAACAGCCATACTGGGCAAAGTAATAACATCTCCAGCACATACACAGACCCTCCAACAGAAAAGTTATGTAGTGAATCTTTATCTTCATAAAAGTTCTGCTAACCCAAATCCGCCACAGCCTTGGCTCATCCTCTGTTATATGCAGTGGTAATTGGTGCTTATGTCACTACAGCAGTCATTATGTAAGCTGCTCTCTGCTTTAGACACAGTAATGAGCAGTGCTCTGTGTTCAGGCCTGTACTTACAGACTTTGCCTGTCTGTGATTGGCTGCTTAATTATATATGTTATTTTCTATCTCCTCCACAGTGCTCCGAGCTGCAGTGCTACCTCCCCCCGCTGTCGGCCATTTTGAGAGGACTGAAGTCAGGCAGGTACTCTGACCGTAAGTGTCGTTGTCATGGTAATGCTCTGTACCTACCTGCTGCTCTAAGATATTTAAACACAAATGATTACTATTATTATCCTGGAACATGGAGGTACTGCTATTATGTGCAACGGAAAGTGTCAGAGCAAGTTAGAATACTTTTCACTTTTTTTTCACTTATGCAACCTTATAAGATTTTTTTGTATTTAAAAATATAAAAGAACTTTAGGTTTTTTGGGGTGTCAGCAGCTCAGTTGGTAGATCGTTTGTCCACTAATCTTAAGGTTGGCAGTTTGAATCCCACATAAACATCATTGGTTGCGCGGTCAGATCCATTGACCCACAAGTTGGCAGTGCGTTTTCAGCTCCCACAGATGAATGTTGTCGTTGTGTCCTTGGGCAAGACACTTCACCTTCCTCACTCCCACTGTCTGTGTACACTGGTGTATGATATGTGTGTGAGTGGGTAAGTGATTCCTTGATATTTACTTTGAATGCCTTGAAGGTGGAAACTTTCTGTATAAAAATGTGAACATTTAACAATAAAAAAGGCTGATTTAGTGTGTCTTGCCCAAGTACAGATATATTGTATAAGCAGCTCTTGAGGTAAATATAAAACAGCTGTGTACTGTCTGCATCTAATTATGTTTTTTTAAAGGGTTTTACTGTCACACAATCAGAAAGTACATGGTTAGCTAGCAGTTAGTCGTTGCTAGATTTACCGTCAGGGCAAAACACTGTTCTGGTCTCAGAAAACTGTGAAAATCGCTTAAAAAATCATCATGTTGAATAATTAGGATGCTCTGAATGCATAAGGTAAACTGGAATCATTGGTGTCACTATTGCTCTTTAATAATCTGGTGATAAACATTTGTAGTCACAGGTTATAATCACATCTGCTCCTGCTTTTAATATTTTAAATGGAGTTAATTGTGTTGTCTGTTTTTGTTAGTTGTATTCTGTATTTTAACTGAACGCTCATGAAAAAGTCTTGTTTGGCCCTCTTATTGGGCTCTCCCTGTATAAGTAAAGATAAATAAAATTTTAATTGTGAGCCGCTTGTTTCCATGGACTTATGTCAATTTAATCCCATTCAGTGGAAGATTACACAGAGCACCTAGAGTCTGTGAATAGCTCAGATAACTGTTTATTAGATAATAATTATTTCAATAACTGATTATGAATTGATGTTTCATTTGCCAAAAGGGAGAGAGACTTCCCTGTGAGTTCTGCTTTTAAATTGACTTGACCATGTCTGCTTTAGATAACTGATAAAGATATATTTATTACAGATATGATGCAACATGCAACAAGAGCTTTCATAAGAGTTGTATTTGTGTTGCACGTGCCTCTTCAGGAGTCAGTCTCAAGGTCAGAGCAGGCAGCAGTTATGTAAACAGACTTCAAACTGTGGCTTTACACTGCTCTGAATACGAGGTCTCGGGTCTTTTTTTAATGAGTGGGTTTAAACTGTGTCACATTTTAGTGATGTTATAATCAGCAGTACAGATGCATGTGCCCCAGGACTGGACAGTATGGAGATACAAATCTAATTGTGATCTCATTCCTCTGACAATATGCTGTTTTGGTCTTATCGTCACATTGTGGTATAGTATTTCTTTATTTACCTCTTAAAGAATAATAAGAAAAATACAAAGTCTACATGAATCATGATAAAAACTCAATTGTGATTTGTCTCCAGTAAAGTCATGATATACATATTTTGCCATATTGTCTGGCCCTAGTCTCCCCCAGGGCAGCTGTGACTGTGACCTTACCACCATCAAGTTTAGAGCCAAAGAGTAATGGCATTAGTGTAGCACTTTGAGACCCCAGGCCAGTAATCCACTATACTAAGTGTAAGGCAAAACTATTACTAATATCAGTTGAGGGTTTTAAAGGTTAAGTAACAGTTCACAGTTCATCAGGTTTATAGTGATTTTCTGTGTCTCAGGTCTGAGCAGTTTCCAGGAGAGTTTGGCCATGGACCGAATCCAAAGGATCCTGGGCGTCCTGCAGAATCCAGCTCCAGGGTAAGGCACAACACACCACAGCTCTGCACAATATAAACAATAGGTACAAGTCTCTCTACACAATATGCTTTTGATAGAGCTTGTATTAAAACTAGATACTCATTTGAAGACGTATCAATACTAAAAAAGTCACAGTCACAAGATAGAAATTAATTTTCCTGTATAGCTTTAGAATGATCTTGAGCTGTGTCAGAACAAATATAAGACACATAAAGTACAATTATGCCCATGGACCACTATGGAACCTACCTGGACGACTGAGAGATTACACAGATATAAGGCCACATGGGAATAGAAAAGAAAGTACTACCATTTAATGTTGCAAATCACATTCTATTGTCTAAATGTGTGTTGATGAGTATTGTTGATGTTCATTGTGATATTTGAAGTATTGAGTATCGAGTCCATTTCTTAGTATCAAATTTGAAATTTTATTATTGAGACGTGGACCACTATGGAATCTACCTGGACCACTGAGGGACTACACAGATATAAGGCCACATGAGAATAGAAAAGAAAGTACTACATTCTAAAGCTATTCAGGAAAGGTATATTTCTGGGCTATGAATGTGACTTTTTTAGTATCAGTACCTGTTCAAATGAATATCTAGTTTCGATTCTATTTTTAGTATTGATTAGTATCTGATTTTCGATACGTTTGACAACCAAACAACACCACTGTTATTAAGAAAATAAAAAAAAAAATGAATAAAAATGTCCCCAGTTTGCCAAGTTTACAATTATATCATAAATTTCAACCTCCTTTCTCTCTCGTCATGTCCTGTTCCTAACTGCCCCCCTGTGTAGACTACAAACAATCCCATAATGCCCCTTGCCACCTCCTCTGAATGTAAACCGTTTGATCCCAGATATAGGAGTAGGTTTGAGGGACAATAGAGCAGAAAGAGGCTGAAACAAAAACAGGAAGCACCAGAAATGCTAGGTTTAAATCAGAGGCGACATTATCAAGGACAGCAGACGCACAGGGTTAACTGAGAGAACCAGGGAGCAGGGATATTAGGGCAGTAAGGGACTGTATTAATGTAAAGAAAAAAAGTATGATGCATATTTTTTTTATTTTTTTTTATCAGGAAACAACATTATAATATTGTTTCAAGGTTAGGGCTGCGCAATTAATTCAGTCAGTCAGTTCAAGGGGCTTTTTAATGGAGAGGTCTACAGCCAATCCTCTATGAGTAAAAGCATGTGGTTTGGAGCAGAGTTGGAGAAAGAAATTTGACCTTTTTTTGGTTAAAATGGCAAATATAAAAACTCTGTATAGCTCATGTTCAGGAAATTAATATTAAAAGCCACTTGTGTTTGTTTGAATTTAAAATTGTGAAAATGATTTTATTTTCATGTCACCTAGCCCTTTCAGGACATAGGAGCTACAGAAAAAAACACTGGATATAATTTGGATTTATAATTTTTTCCAATGGGGAATTTTTTCCATTTTTTCCATGGGAATATAAAAGAAAGTACTATCAGTTAATGTTGAAAATCACATTCTATTGTCTAAATGTGTGTTGATGAGTGTTTTTTTTATGTTCATTGTGGTATTTGAACCACTATTGAGTATCGATTCTATTCCTTAGTATCGAAATCAAGTTTGAAATTTTACTATTGAGAAAACACAACTCCTAAAATCCAGGTATAAAATCTGACACATGATTTCATCGCTAGTAAACTTTATGTGACTAAATAAAGCTGTTTTGTCAGTTTAATGTTTAGTTTTCCACAGCTGAAGCCACATGTGGAGTTACTAATCCTTATAAAGAGTTGGATCTACCGCATTGAAAACAGATGCCTTCAGACAGTAGTTCTCCTTAAGCTTACCCTATCCCTCTGCTAAAGTTACCCCAGGGTCAGTGCCTCTCGTGGGGCTGCAGTCGGCCGTGACCTGGGTCTCTGGATCAGACCTGGACCACACAAATTGTCCGTCTGTGGTCCAGATCTAAACCAAGACTAAACCACATCAGTCCTGCTGCCAATGGCACCTAAAGATCTGCTGAATACACTGTTACTACTACTACTGTTACAGCTAATGTCAACATTCGGGTGAAGCTAACTGGAGGCACTGCTCTGTCACCTAAATAGGACCATGAACGTTCGTATTGATCACATGTTGTTTAAATCCTTTTTGCATTTTTTCTTGAGCTTTCAGACAATGTAAACACTTGTCAGGTTGTGTTTGCTAATTGGCTGCAAAGTGTCAGTAGTTTGTTACATTGGGGGTGACTCTGTTGCAGTCAGTAAGAATTCGCCATCGTTCAAGAAGGAAGTTAGTTCAAATCATACTGTTGTTGTGCATCCAAAATAGATGCCATTCACAAGTTTTGTCCAGTTAATCAGTTTTTAAACAAATCAAGATTTAGTCTTTTCAAATAATCAGTGATCATATGGGGTCTTTTTAATAGAAAGGTCTGCAGCCAATCCTCTGTCAGGGCTACCTATCAACCCTGGCTTGGCATTTGACTTAAAATAGCCACTGTCACTCTGTACCATTTTGACAGCAACATTTATTTCCAAAGTATTTTAAGAACTTTTGATCCCAAATATGTCCTGCTGTCTCAGTTTGGGGTCTGTCTGATAAAAACCCTAGGGCAAGTTTGTTAAATACATGGGGTAGGTTTTGGAGTCAAGTTTGACCCAATTTGGTGAAGCCCTGTGTTATTTAACTTTTCCCACCAGGTACCCCCAAGATAATATTCAGTGTTGTGCGTACGACCAGATATGACCCCAAACCTTCAGGTCTAATCAGATAAAATAGACTAAATTACAGATAAGGTGTGTTTTTTTTTGGGTTTTTTTTTAGAAGGTCTAGGCGTACAGCTGTCTTCTGTACCACTTTGTCTTTTTCCTCTCCAGTTTCTGCTCCAGTGCTCTGCTCATTTCCTCCAGCAGGGAGCGCTGTTCTTCTATCCTCCTTAGCTTTTGCTCCAACGCACTGCAGGGAGCACTCTACCTTCAGCTCCTCACAGGTCTTTAAGATGGCTGTCTTCTCTGGAATCCGGCTGGATTTGCCGGAACATCTTGACTGTCTGCACAACCTCCTCTTGTTGTTTGGCCTCCAGTTCATGTTCTAGCGCAGACCGTTTTAAGGTTCGCCAGTGCACGTTCCAGTTGAGAATTTTCCTGCAGTTTGGATTTCAGATTGGCAGCATCCTTCTGGAGACTGCTTTTCTTTCTTCCACTTTTGGATTTTTGGCAGGAATCTTTTGGAATTTACTCCAACATGTCTTTCTTTTCACAAGCCTGTTTCCGCAACACCTCAGTAGCACCATCTTTGGACTGAAGCTGGTATATCAGTTCATCTGACTGGTCTGTAAGTGCTCCTCTCTCCTCTTTCACTTTGTTCAGTTCAGTTTAAAGTTCTTGGGTTGTTCTGTCCTTTCTCTCCATTTGAGTTTTATGAGCTAGAATTATCTGCTTCAATTTCCTCAGTACCTTTAACTTCCTCCTCGTGCTGTTCCCCAAGCTGGTTTATCGCGCCATCTTTCAACTGAATTCTACATTTCAGTTCCTCAGATTCTTCTTTCACTGTGTATAGTTCAGATTTGAGGTTTTGCAGTTGCTTCGTTAACTTGAACCTGTCCTCCTGGTGCTGTTCACTGTCTCTTTCTCAAAGCTTCCTGAAGTTTTCCAGTTCTTGGAGCAGATGTTCCTCTCTGGCATCTAAAGCCTGAGCAGCTTTGGAGGCCATTTCAAGTTGTGACATGTTCAAAGCTATGCCCCTCTCATCTTCCTCATCAGACCTCTTTTGGGTGTGAGGCCCTAACTGCTTCCTCTTTGTTTGAAACGTCTGTCGTCTGCAGCAGCTTTCTCTGTGCAGAAATCCAGCCTTGTAATATGGCCGACACGACCCGAAGAGAGTTCTTCTGGGAAAACATTGCTTTTAAAAAAATATTTGGCAACATATTTTTGCATGTGATTATTCTGCCTTATTACAATTAAAACAATAAAAAAAAAGCTTTTAATTCTTTAAGGTAATTCCATCAATTAAAGCTATTATTTGTCCTAAATACTATTACAATGTTAATGTCTGTCTGTCAGCAATGCCACAGGTGGGCTGCAAGTTAACTCACAATCACATTAAAATCAATTTGAATTAAAACTGCAAGCAGTGATAAAGGACCCTCACGACCCTTGTGCGCATATCATTATGTCCAGGTCATTAAAATACACAAACACCAGATTGGACAGTTTGAATCTGAAAACTGAATTTTTCACTTTCAAAATTGCCGCTTTGTCATGAGCTTGTCATGCTCGTGCTCAGGTGCTAATAAAACATTTTGTCCCAAGTCATAAACCAATACATACTGTTTTTGTGTCCTTGGGCAAGAGATGTCACTCCTATCTATGAATGTAGTGTTTGAGTGATTGGTGTTGACAGAATAATTCAATACATTATTCGAATAATTGTTTTGAAGTATAACACCTAAAAGTCTTCCAGCCTAAAAGTCTTTTTCCGTCTTTGTCTTTTACTTCAGATACTGAGTTCTATTGCCATAGCAATTAACAATTTCAAATAGGGCTGAACAATAAAATGTTTGTATTAACCTGTCTATGTGATCCTGGTATTTTTATTTCACTATTTTAGCCGTAAAATCTAAACCAGAGGGTGGGGGTGGGAAGGGTTGTTTCTTTCAACATCCTCGCTCCAGATTGGCTCTTTAGTAGCTATGATACTCGCGGTTGGCATTATAAATATGGAACTCAACTCCAAATTGGCCCCTATAACTGCTCTAGCCTCGATGAGTTTCATTTGACTGGAGCCGGACGCTATGGGTGACGTCACTCTCACTTAGTCCATTTCTTTGTACAGTCTATGATTTCAGAACATGTTTCTAGGGTTAACAGAGTTTTTACCAGATACAGGATAATCTGTTATTTGCACAGAAAAGTGATTATTTGCAGTCCTTGTGATTTGCTAATTGTGACTATTCAACTTGTGATTTTGATTCAGTAGTGTTATATCAGCCTTAATTCAGCACCAAAATATACAATGTCTTGAATGGCCAAAAGTCCTCAAAATGGCGCCTATAACAGGAAACCCAAAAGGAGAGGGAGAGAGGGGCTAAAATGGGGAGATTTCCACTCATAAAGTCCCGCTGGTTTAAACAAAACCAGGTCTGAGCTTAGACAAATATTAGTGTCAGCAGATTCACACAGCCGCCGTCACTGTACGATTTATGGAGCGCTCTATAAAAGTGGTGCAAACGACTGTGAAATCCTGCGCCAAACTTATAAACAGACGAATGCATTAATGGACAAAAAAAGTACTTTAAATGATCAAAGTTGAACACCCACTAAGAAGATGGTTGGTGGTTTGATTCTCACCATTCTGTTACATATTATAGTTGTGTCCTTCGGCAAAATAGTTCCCATGTTGCTTGTATGAATGTTTAAGTGTGATTGATGGAGGAGCTATGTGTGCAAACTGGCAGCCACAGCTTAGCCAGTCTGCCCCAAGACAGCTACAGAAGAATCTTACTGTGAAACTGAATAAGACACCAAGTTGTAAAGAAACATAGGCGATATATTCTTGGGTTACAGGCTATAGCAACGGTCCTCCATCACCATAGCACTTAAGCAAATGATTCAAAATATTATAAGTGTATAAGTGTTCAGAAATGTCTTAAAATCAGGAAAACATTTTTACTTGAAACCCTGTAATTCTATTAAGTTTTATTTTCGAAATCCTCAAAATGTTATTTAAAAAGCTAAGAATTAAAGGTGGTGTACCTGATTTGTACTGTCTTAAAAGCTGGAAAAACAGATCTAGTTCTTTTTAAACATTTTGCAGTGTTCCAGTTATTCCTCACTTACATTATGCATTCAGAGCATCCTAATTATTCACCATGATGAGTTTATAAGCACTTTTTACAACTTTCCAGACCAGAGTGGAGTTTTGCTGTTACGGTAAAGCTCACAACAATTTAAATGGTAAATGGTAATTTTTCCATCTTCAAGGCACTCAAAGCCCTTTACATCAAGGAACCACTCACCCTTTCACATACACATTCACACACACCAGTGTACACAGACACTGGGGGCAAGGTGAGTTAAGTGTCTTGTCCAAGGACACAACAACAGCAGCATTCATCTGTGATGGCTGGAATCGCATCGCAACCTGTGGGTCAGTGGATCTGACTGCTCAACCAATGATGTTTTTTTTTTTTTTTTTTATGTCAAGAGCGGGATTTGACCTCAAAAGCTGCTTATACAATATATCAAGACAAATTTTTATGCAATTACATGGAAAAAATAGGATACAGAGCCTTTGATGTTTCTTTTGTCCCTGAAGCCACAGAGCATGTTCTGTACAATGAGGCTGTTCTACTGCTGTACACGAGTATATAAAATGGTCACATGCACTGTACTTTACGAGTTATTCCCAAACGCCTCGTAAACCAGACCCAGTCTACACCATCACGTTTTTACAGTGTCTAAATTGGATTTTTACAGTAGTCAGTCTATACCATGTTATTACTAGAGGTGGAAAAAGCGCTGAAAATGTGTACTCAAGTAAAATCACAGTTATATGGATATTAATGTACTCAATTACATGTACTGCTGCCAAAATTGAACTTAAAGAGGGGTTATGCAAAATTAACTTTTATGAGCTTTCTACCATGTTATAATGTTTTTTTCCCTCAACAAACACATGCCTGAAGAGGTTTTAGATGTCATCCATGTTTCAGTTATCTAGAAATCTCTCTCGGGGCCTATCTGAACCCTCCTTAGGGTTGACTGTAAGATCCTGTCAAAGACCCGTACTGCCATTTTCATAAATGTATAAAAACATGATACATGATACAAAAGCTAATGCGAT
The DNA here is from genome assembly GCF_009829125.3 of Periophthalmus magnuspinnatus. Lineage (NCBI taxonomy): Eukaryota > Metazoa > Chordata > Actinopteri > Gobiiformes > Gobiidae > Periophthalmus > Periophthalmus magnuspinnatus. The sequence goes on along the minus strand of NC_047128.1, from coordinate 12,355,124 downwards.
GTGCAGTAGTTTTATTAGTGAGATGCATGCTGATTGTGTTGTGATTGTGCTGTGAAGGGAGAGTGACTTAGTGTGGAGAGCAAAGGGAGGGGAGACTCAGAGCATCAAAAACGTGAAACTTATAAAACATGTTAATATATTATTTTTAGCAAATAAAGCATTTTCAGAACAATAAAATGTAACATGGTAATCTAATGATATGTGTTACCGGTTAATACACGAGAGAAGTAAAGTAGCCCCTCTTTAACTACTACTCAAAGTGCTAGTTACTTTTTATGTTTTATACAAATTGAGTAGAATTTTAGATCTGTCATTTAAACAAAACATGACTTAAAACACTGAAAAACACTTTAAAAGCTAATTACAATTACATGGCTTTAATTACAAGTACAAGTAAATGTAAAAAAAAGTACAATTACACAAGAAATGTGCTCTTTTACAATAACGTGAGTATTTGGTTTTCCAGTATTCAGTCTAAACTGTATTTTTACAGCAGACGTGAGTGTGACTGGAGGAATGCAGCTCTATTTATATCAGCTATGTGGATCTGGGGTTTAACTAATCAGATATTTATCAAGGAGTCCAGTAATGATCACAGTTCTACTTCGCAAAGGTTAAAATGTAATGTATTAAAGGAACACTATGTAATATACACTGTTTCCTTGTCATATTAATCAAGCATGAGGCATGACTTTTCATAGAGAGGAGAGGAATATTGAAAAAAGGCTAATTCCAAAATTGTTGCTTTGAACAGAAGGAAATTAACTGTATTTCTCATTACAACATTTTAGTATTGAATAGATTTGATGATTTGAGTTTTAAATACAATGCAGACATTCAGACATGTTTTTGCACATTGGGATAATTCAAACATATATAAAGATATTAATTTCTGTCAATATCACCCGCCTCTAACTATTACCTAAGAGTCTGCAGTGTGTAACTTGTGCATGTGTGAGCTATGGTGGTGGGTGGGTCTTAGCCGTGAAATGGGCGTATCCGTCAGTGGAGTGGGCGGGCCTTAGTTTGATTTAAATCCCGTGAATGGACCTGAGTCACATGTTTCCACGGAGACATGTGTATCTGAGCACGCTGCAGGTCATGTGACTGTTTACTCCGCATTTTGGACCAGTCAGAGGCGAGCTGGGGAATTATGTAATGGTTTGAGAGCAGACACGGATAGGGTAGGTCCATCTGACTGGGTCTGTGTGTGTGTGTCTGCTGCTGATAATAAAAGCGCCTGATTTACAGTGTTTGCACATGTCAGTCTGGGACTGCTGACAGAGGAATGTACGGGTATTTACAGGTTTAAAGTCATCACATCTTACAAGATGAAACACTGAATACTAATGCTAAACTGGTTTCATGTTTTTAAATCAAAAGTTCCACAATAATAAATGTTCTTATGACTGACATCATTTTCTCAGTTTAAAAATAAATGTGCATGTAGTGAAGCTGCTGGGCTATGAAACTGGATATGCGTACTTTTCACAGAATTCTATTGTCCTCAAATCCAGGGGATGGCCCCGGTTCCCCCTCCAGGTTCCGGAAGTAAATTTCCTATTTATTTTTCCATCAACTTTCCAGAAAAAATAATATTACAAGTTTGAAAGCTCAGGGCTAATCAGGTCTGTGGTAACGAATGGCCACAAGACCTGTCATTTTATTTAAAATCTGTTTTTGAAACGTTATAAATCGCAAAGTTATTAAAACAAATGAATGGAAAATTCACTTCCGGGACCAGCGCAGACTGCAAAGTGAGTGGGCTGTAGTAGCTTTGACATTTAAAAATGTTTATTATTTTTTCCTTTTAACATTTAATCAAACCCTAATATCTAATGCCTCCATGTCTCGGTCTGCCCTTTCTCTATCTTCTCTCTCTTGTCTCTTCCTGTCCTCTTTCTTTCTCCTTCCTCCTCCTCCCCACCTATCCCTCCCTCTGTCCCTTCTTTCTTCCTCTCACCTCCTTCTCATCCCTCCTACTCTTCCTTCTCCTACATCTCTCTCCTTTTCCCCGCTCTCCTCCTCATCTCTCCCTCTCTCGTTTAGGGGTCGTTTCCTGAGCACGGTGCTGAAGATCGAGGAGATGCTCCAGACCTGGTTTCCTCACATCAAAGACCCCAGCGTCTGTAAGACACAGAAGGTACACCTGCCTCTCTCATGTCTCTCTTATGTAACAGAGGAGGAACCAGGAGGAGATATGGAACTACTTAAATGACAACCCTAATATTACTTCGTGTTATGATTACACATTTGGTCTTTTTTTTTTTTTGCCTCACAGTTGTGTCCAGTGGGTCCAGAGTGGCTGTACAGTTCCCACGATGCACCTCTGCACTGGCTCCGCCCCCCGCTTCCAGAATGCCCTGCACCCTCAGTGACGCAGGACAATGCCGTATCATCCAGCACTGACTTCCTCACAGCGCCCCCTAGAGACAGTACACCACCTTCATTCACCATAAGGAGCCCATGTTTAGAGAGACTACTTCAGGCTAAAGAAAGCATTATCCAAACCAGGACTGAGGCAAGACCGGCTGTAAACCCGGACTAGAACCAGGACCAAAACCTAGGCCTTATTTATTTTGACACCTCAATATAATTTTTTGTACCCCAAAAGTTAACACAAAATGCTGTATTTACAAAGAAAGAGGATTCCAACAGCTAAATACACTGCTAGCTTGTTAACAGATTTTATAAATAATTCACCTATCTTGTTCCACTTGGATGTTGGCAACACAGGGAGGACACTCCACTCAGAGAGATCAGGAGTCTAACCCACTCCCGCCTCCTGTTGAAAGGGAGGAGACAGGATAACCACTCTGCCATAGTAACACAGAATGTATTGAACACAAAAATTATTGAACCCACTCTTTTACTTGGGAATGAGTAGCTTTGTATAATGGAAAAGGAAGGGCATCTGATGTAAAAATTAAACTTAATTTATGCTAAAATACACCAAGTTTACAGCTTACACTATCTGCTGAAAGGACCTGTTTATGTAAATGAACTGTCACTATTGCCTTGGTCAATATTTTGTACTTTGATGAATAAATGTTTTTTTCTAAGGACCATCTGTTTGGTTCATATTGTTCATCACTAATTTCAAAGTAAGCACAAACTTCCTTGTAGGTGTACGTTGACATTTAAGGTTTAGGACTCATCACTAGGCAACAGTTATGAAGCGATGATATGTCATATACTGTTTTTTGTCTACAGTAGGTCAATGGGATTTTTGAACATGCATTTTAAAAAATATTATCGTTACCAATACATAAATCCAAATTGTGATGATACCTGAACAATCCCTTAGGAAGAGCCTTACTAAAAATGGTGATGTTGAAATAGTTGCAGAAATTGGCCAATGGCGGAAAGCGCACTGAACATTTGTACTTATAGTTATAATAAAATGGTTAAAATATGCTTAAGTACAAGTACTGCTGCCAAAAAACTGTACTTAAAGTGCATTTAACACTCATTTCTCTATAAAACCTTAACAAAAAATCAGGCCTTTTGCAGTTTTGTAATTTGTGCAAAGGATATAATTGACATGTAGAGGTATGTTACCTAGTAACCACAATGTGAGGGCAAAACATGTAATTACAGAACAGCTATAATTTGACTAGTCAAAATAAATTGCAACACCTTTATTTTGTTATGAAGATTTAAATTGTCGAAAAAAATATCTTTGTTGTAAATTAGCAGCATTTTGGATACAACTGATTGATGACAGTAGGGGGATTCTGTTTCAGAACTCACTACTACCTATATTTCTACTTTTCTTCACAAACTGCCACTTAACTTATATAAAATTATTATGAATATTTACCTCTGGCAGTATCCCACTAAACCACTGGTCCAGGTTCATGGGCCAATTGTGGCGCGTGAAACGATAATTTGTGACCCGCAGGATGATCTGAAAGTTTAATGTTAGTGCAGACCATGAGATTTATATAAATGACACTTTAATGCATTGTGTGAAAGGTTCCTTTTTAGTGCAAGCTGGAGCTGAACGAACCTACCAGTCACAGTAGAATATATTGCTCCCGGGTGCTGGCCATGGGCTTGATGCAAGCAGAGAAACATTTCACAAAGTTGCAATTCTATGGAGGCTATGTGATGTTACACATAGCCGTCATAGAATTGCAACTTCCTAGTGTGTTAGAATTGACATTGAGCTGGATGCACTAAACCAAGTCATAATTGGAAAAATATATTCATCTATCAAATGCACTGAACCTAATCATTTCCATTATTTAGTAGACCCAAAAACTCACTGTTATGACAAAAACATCTGCATTTTAATTATATTACTTTTAGCCTCCCCCATCTGTATTACACTTTACTTCTACTATTTTATTTTTTGTCTACTTTTTTCAGTTTTGAAATCACCAAACTGGGACAAATAGTTTGTTGTGCAGCATTTATTGTCGTTGCTCTGGGGACTTCCTCAAAAGGCAATGAAAACAATAAATATGGATTTTATGTAAAACATATTTTTTTTTCAAATGAAGAATTTTACACAATGTACACTTAAGATCTTCCCTTTTTCCCCTCTCTCTTTCAACACGCTTTGTACATTTTTTTTTTTGTCCAAAATGAATATCCACCAGTCCATGCAAAAACCAAACCAAAGTCACTAAATGCACTTTTCAAATGTGTTGTTAAAAAATGATAATTGGAAAATAAACAAAGTGGGAGACAGATGAACGCTGTGCTGTTTCGATGCAGGTAAAATGCCACCTGTTTGTAGCAGAGTTTGTGTGTTGGGATTTGTAGTCTTTTTGTAGTTCTTTAGAGGGGTCAGTAGTCCGTGTCCGACCCCTCTGCATTGTCCACATTTCTGGACAGCATATAGTTGTCCATGTCGATCGATCTGCAGTTATTGATGGCATAGCGCAGTCTTTCAGCCATGACACTTTGGCTCGTGTACGGAGGCAGGCGAAGCTGAAAGAAGCACGTTTGGGAGGTGGGCAGACTGTCGTACGGCTGCAGAGACATAGAGAATATAGGGTTAAATGAGTAATTTTAGAGGAGAGCTACAATGCCATTTTCCCCTTCTCCTTGTCCCACTAGTTGTCTCTACTATCTTTACTGGGTCTATTATTGTTAAACAAACCAGAAAAGGGTTAAAAATGGAAAGTGCAGCTTAGTAACAAGCCCAAAAAACTGCAACCCATCAAATGAATTTGCAAGTGACTTTCCAAAAAAAAAGAACCCCAAAATCACTATAATGAAGCAGACTTGGCAATACTGCCCACTGCCCAAATCAAGATGAACTTTCCTTCAAGTACCCAACTGTTGCCAATAAAAAATACACTGTGGACAGAAAGAGAAAAGTGGGTGGTTTATGTACTGACCCTGTCCACCTTCATGATCTGAAACCTCTGTGATATATCTGCTGTATTCGCCGGGAGCCTGGAGCGTCCGGACACGAAGCGCATGAACAAAACTCTCTCCTCATTTGAAAACTCCTCCAGCGTCTGCCAGAACCACTGCACCAGTGCATGCTGCTCATCCACCTCCCTATACCGCACCACCTTCTTCAGGACATCACAGCTGATCTCAGGCAGACCACACACCATCTGCTCCAGCTGTTTAGAGGTGAGGAGAGAGAGGAGGGGCACCGGGATGATCCAGGACATGCCCTCTCTCACTGCAGCCACCTGGGAAGGACAGGGGAATGAGTAGCACAACTGTTTAGAATAGTCCATATTAACATTAACACAGAGTAAATTAAATTGAAGATGCAGAAGTTACCATGTTACTACAGTTCCATGATTCTACACAGCGAGTGGTGAGGCCAACAGAGCAGACCACAGGTGCACCAGTACAGGGGCCGCCTGACAACAAGGCCAGACATATCTACAGGGACCACTCCCACCCTAGACATGGATGATTCACTGCTCTTCCTTTCAGACTGTTTAAGACAAGGACCACTAGAAAAACAGCTTTTATCCACAAGCTCAAATCGATCAGGCTTGCCATGTTGTCCCTCTAATATCTATTTCATATGGCTGATTGCTGCTTAATCTGGGAGTTGTTGAACTGTATTCATTGCTTTTTACTTGACAATGACAATAAAATAACTGTAAATTTAAATTCTGTTCTGCATGTCAGGCCTTCTATAGTAACAGTAAGGTTGCCAATCTGCCATCAGCCCCTCCAACCAGGACCAACACTCACACACACACACTCACCCCCCCCCCCCCCCCCCCATGTGGGCAAGATGGGTGAAATGTCTTGCCTAAGGACACAACTAAAGCCTCATTGAGGCACCTGATTATTTTCCATCAAAGTTTTAACCATGCCCAGCTTTGCTTAGCTTCAGAGATCAGGCAAGATTAAGCATAGCCAAGCAGGTATGGCCCACTTTCCGGAGGTCAGAGGGATAAAAATTTGTACCTGTCTGTCAATCTCGTGAAGCCTGTACTCAATGGCTCTGTCCACATATTCTTTCCTGTTGGAGAAGGTCAGAGGGATGCTGTTTCCTCCGGGGATTATGGGAACCATCTTTCCATCAGCGCTCTGCCCCACGAACGAGTCCAGAGTGATCATCTGAGGGACCCAGGGGGGCAGACAGGAGGTTATAAACTATGTTTAGGGGAGCAGTTGAATACAGGAGGCCAGGCCTCCACTTTAAATCCTCACATCGTTGAAGTTGTCCTCGGTGATGCCGCTGTCCTCGATGTACAGAATGCTCTTCAGTGTCTGTACGTAGAGCAGGTCCACCTCCTCCAGGTCCTCCAGACTCAGTGGGATACAGCACAGCTGCTTCCACACCAGAGGAGCTAGGTGCAGGTCCAGAGGTTTCTTAGTGCGGATGGCCACGCCCATCAGGATTCCCAGGAACTTAAACTGTAACATGTGCTCATCCAGGCAGGCCGATGGGTTAAACAGGAACCTACAGGAAAGAGGTGATGGTCAGTTTAGGAGGTTGTCAATTTAATATTAAAGGTTTATTATTAAAGGTTGTATATTATGCATTTTTCTGACATTATAAACAATATAGAAAGGCCTTGGTATTTTCTTATTTTTACCTAAAGAAAAAAATGTGTAAAAGAGCATTTAGGTGCTATAAAGTGTTGGTACACAAAACTCTAGCCAAGCACACAGGAGCAGTTTGTGGCACCTGTCTCTGTTGTAGCCGACCTCTGCTGTGGCGTTGGGTGAAGGGATGAGCAGGTCCACCACTCCAGTCTCCAGCTCCTACAACCCAACATACACAATATTTAGGTCACTTACATGCAAAGGGTTTTAACTTCCTGTTACAGGTGCCATTTTTAACCTGGATGATATGTGTATCTCTCTGAATTAAGAAATTGGTCGGCTCTCACTGAAAAAGATCGGGAAAAGGCGGAATGTCATGATGAATACTTGAAGCTGATCGGTCGAAGCGCCACAACAGCAGAAAAAAACAAGTTGAAAAAAATCTAATTTTTCATGAGAATATATAGTTTAAATTGTCACCAGCTATGACCAAATTTTTCATCAATCTGAAACCCATAAATATAAACAAAAATGGTCCCACTACTCACACTACACTTAACCTCCCCAATATCTTCTCACACACAATCTCCATCTTTTGCTCATTTTAAGCGTAGCACGTAGTATTTGATAAAAAATTTGCTGTGCACTCTCACACCCATTTATTCACAGGAAAAATGTTGTCTTGCTCAAGGACACACTGTCAGCCTGTACCTGGCACATCTCAGTGATAGTGTCATCAAACACTCCTCCGGCGTCATCAGCTCCCTCCCCCACAAGCTTCACCTTCCAGGCCCGAGACGGAAGCCTCAGGTCGGATGCGTTCAGCTTCACCACCTGCCGAGCGATCTGCACCAGGATGGGCTTACACTTACGGCCGCTACAGAGAGAAATATGAAGAGGACAGGGTTTTATATGAAACTGCATTTGAATAGAATTATGATATTTATGATCTATGGTTACGGGAACTACTGAACGTAGAAATACCTTGTTAAACTGATACCTCACATCTATTTATTTAACAGGGCAACACAATTTATCATAATAAAATTACAATTTGAGCTAGTATAATTATAAAAACATAAAGGCTGCAATTGTGGATTGTCTTGAATTTTTAATAGAAAAAACTTGTACCTGTAGTTGTACAGGTACAAGGTGGGATTCTTGTATTAGTTTATCAGTTCATTTTTCAGTCTTCTCCCAAATGTTAACGCTTCTAGAGGTGTTAAATTGTGCACTGTGACAGAGTCCTTTTTAAAAGCTTGAACAATCATGCAGCCTGTGCTCTAACTGCTTAATCTGCAGGTAGAAACACATATACCGTATTTTCCCGACTATAAGTCACACTTTTTTCATAGAAGGTGTGACTTATACTCAGATGCGACTTATATGTGAAATGCAGGCGCTTTATCTACTTCTGGAGTTGACTAAGTTGTTCAGAAGGGACACTGAGGATGAAGAATTCAATGGATTTAGTGATTTGGAGTGAGATCAAGAGTAAACTTGTTTTTTATGCTTTAGTTATCTGATTAACTGTTAATATCTTACGTTAACATACCAGACACTTATTCAGTTCATTGTCTATGCTTCATGTAGCTAAATAAATATAAATTTTATTATTATAACTTGCCTTTAAAGATAAAATGTCTGTTCTTGGTCTTGGACTTTTGTAAAATAAATTTCCCCCTAAAATGCGACTTAAAGTCCAGTGCATTTTATATATGTTTTATCTTCATCATGCATGCATGCATTTTTTCGCTGGTGCGACTTATGCTCCGGAGCGGTGTATAGTCCGGAAAATATGGCAAGTTTTTCTCATTCTCAGTATATGGACAGGCCTTATTTGAAAGCTCAGAGCCTCCAGAATTCACTCACTGAGCTGCAGGGGCTGCACTACAACTGATTCATGATTGGCTGCAGGTGCTGGCCGTTAGGTATTGGCCATTCAGATCAGAGAGAGTTCTTTTAGGTTTAAACCAACTGGATTTCAGCATTGAAACTGGCAACCCAAGTGACATGTGAGGCTCATTCTGCTTTCTGATTGGATAATCGTCTTGAAACCAAACACCAAATTATAATCCTGTACAATGTTCTTGTAATCAAGAATGAATCAGCATTACAATTGTTATCAGTAAAAGCTCAGATTGATTTGAACATGTTTACCTCATATCTAGGGACACAGGTAGGTCATGTTTATGGAATTTAAAATAAAATCTTGTATACAGCTGTTTTAGTTGTGATTGCAGTGAATGTTTTTAAACCAGAGTGACTGATATATAGTACAAAATATCAGACTGGACTAAACAAAATTGAGTCCTGTGCTGTTACTGACCGTGTGGAGATGCGTTTGACAGTGATCTGGGGACCGTAGTTCTTTCCTTGGACCATAGTTTTTCCAATGGAACGGACCATGGGCAGAGTGTAGACTCGAGGGGCCAGGAGGGGTCTGAGCTGCCCCTGTACGATGCCCCAAGTACCAGCGTTATAATGAGACGTACAGCTCTGGGAGGAGACAAGGAAAAAGGGACTACATATTTTAAAACTGTATTTACATTTATTTGTGACGTATGTTGTAAGGTGATAGCAGAAATAATATATAGAAACAATTGATTTCTCAGGAAAAAAAGGAAGGAATAAATCATCTCTGAATCTGACACTTATATCTGCCATGTTGGAAAAGTAGTGGGATAAAGAGTAACAGCTCAGATGGGCGTGGGCGTGAACACGACGGGGCATGGTCGTCAGACTGATTTTCGTTGTGTTTTTTTTTTTTCAGTGGGATATCAGTCTGGACTTACAAGGCAAAGGGTTTCAATCCTTATAGGAAAAGAATAATGAGGTAGAAAAATTCCACTCTTTTATTTGATTTTGTTGGTTGGGACAAACATGCCAGATTGTAGTCCTCGGCCAATTTCCGTCTGTTATAGTCAATATAAAAATGCATCTTTAACCCCATTTTCTTGTTTTAACCTGAACTAACTTAAACTATACATTTACATTTAATTTCTAGAGTCTAGCAAAAGTAATAGTAATAGTAGTAGCAATAGCAGTAGTAGCAAATGTAGTAGTAGCAGAAGTAGTAGTAGTAGTAGTAATAGTAGTTGCATCCATCCATCCATCTTCTTCCGCTTATCCGGGGCTGGGTCGCAGGGGCAGCAGTCTAAGCAGGGACTCCCAGACTTCCCTCACCCCGGACACGTCCACCAGCTCCTCCGGTGGGACCCCAAGGCGTTCCCAGGCCAGCCGAGAGACATAGTCCCTCCAGCGTGTCCTGGGTCTTCCCCGGGGCCTCCTCCTGGTGGGACATGCCCAGAACACCTCCCTAGGGAGGCATCCAGGATAGTAGTTGCAGTAGTATTAGTAATACCTGATTGTTGGGGCTGAGGTTGAGCAGTCTCCATGATGAGTACATGAGGTCAGAGAAGTGGTAGAGCAGACGGAGCCGAGCTCGGACAGACTCCATACTGACCTCCTTCAGAGCACTGAACTGAGGAGGCACAGACACAGGCAGACCCAACTGTAGAGGAACAGAGGAGCCTGGACAGAGGGAGAGGGTCACATGTGGATTACCATCATTAAACTCAAACTAAACTCTTTCACACTAGTGCCAATTACACATAGCATTCTGCTGCATTTTAGCCAGCATCTAGTTTGAGGACATTTAAATATTAAGTAAGTTTATTTTTATAGCACTTTTCACAGACATAGGTAAGTGCTTCACATGCAAAAAGAAAAAAAAACTGAATGGTGCATTCAGACCGTGGTATGAGGAGCATGTTTTACATGCGAAGTCTAACGGTGTGTTCACACCGGGGCGTCAAGAACACGTTGGACGACTCTAGTTGGACGCCTCTGCATTTGAGGGCAGACGCCTCCGACAGGCGTCATGGACACCATGGACGCCACAGATGCCATGGATGCACTGGACACCACAGAGTCTGTTGTGGTCTGTGAGTGCTTTTGGATGATTTGTTTTCTCTGTGTCTTTGTAAACAGTGCAGGTTGAGAGAGTGGCTTTAGTGTATTTATTAGATAAAACCCATCAACGGAGGTGATCGGATCAGCAGCAGTGTGTCTGGGTCCGTGACAAGCCTTTAACCTCACCAGTGAAGTCGCTTTGTCACTGGAGTGTAGTCTGTGATTGGTTGACACTGTGCATCAAACAACAAAAAGTTCAGCTTTTTCAACTTTTGCCTGAACGCTCAAGACGCACCGCGTCAACGCCAGATGCGCCGCTCTGACGCTTGAAAACACACCGCAATAACGCAGGGTGGCCAAGACGTGTATTCTCCATAGACTTTGCGTGTAAACTGGATGCCCCTGACAACCCAGTGTGAACGCACCATAAGGGGGACGTGCATCTAGGTTAGTGCAATGTTTGTGTGTCTTGAGGCATTAAATGCAATTTCGACAGCATGGTTGGAAGCTACATTTACTGATGTCTCCAGATGCCAGGCTCCCAGCTAGAGCAAAGCTAAGCAGAGTCCTGCTCTACTTAAGTTTTATAAATCCCATACGTGATGCAGAGGACATGCAATGAGTTTTGTAAAATGTATAAATGAGCCTTCTGATCTTCCACATTGACAATCACACAGTAAAAATAGTGTCCTTAAGTACATCTTAGTCTGTCTGACCTGGGGCTCTGGGGGGCACAGAGGGGGCGCTCCAGGCTGCGCTGTGGCAGCGTCCGGCTGAGATCTGATGGATATTTTTTCCCTGAAGAGCGGCAACTAAAGTCGGCTCCCGAACGTGGTTAGTGTGACCCAGACCCAGCTGTGGAGACAAGAAAGGTTTATTACTATTTAAAGTCCTTTATATAAAGGCTTTTAAACTACTGTGGGCTCAATATAATCCCTCATCCATTCAGATTTTAGGCTCAAGACATTTTGTGAGTTTGAAGTCTCACTGCTCTGCTCTCATCACTGCAGTCCTCGAGTGGTCTCATTTAATGCATGTAAAAAATCCATCCAGGATTTTCCACTCAAGGAATGAACATGAATTCTGAAATGTACTGACCAGTCTAATCTGTCCATGATGATCAAACAAACATGAAGATGATAAATAAAAGAAAACTAAACTAAAATGTCTCACCTGTCCCTCAAACATACTGTTCAATCATAACATTTAATGCCTATAATAATGATAAATAAAACTTAAATCAAAACAAAACCAAAATGTCCCCGTAACACCTCAGTCTCACCTGTCCCTCTGAGTTGCTGCCCCAGGTGTAGACTTCCCCAGTGGAGGAGAGCACCAGTGAATGCTCCGCCCCCACAGCGATGTCAGTCACCTGGACTCCAGACAGAGCTGGCACCTGCTGAGGACGGTTATGGTTCCTGGCTCTGCCCTCGGGGAGACCGATTAGACGGTCTGACAGGAGAAGAACAAATATGTACCATTAAAGTTACAGCATTACATTTAAAATTTTTACTACAGCTGGTAGTGTTGTCACGATACTAAAATATAAAACTTGTTTTGATACTAAGGAATACACTTGACACTCAATACCGATTCTGATACCATGATGCTAAAAACACTCTTTTGAAGAATGTGATTAAATGTTAGTACTTTCTTTTATATCCCCATGTGTCCTTATATCTGTGTAATCCCTCAGTGGTCCAGATAGGTTCCACTGTGGTTCATGGGCGTATACTAGTCTAGTTTTCACTATCGACACTTGCTCAAACGAGTAACCAATTTTGAGGCTAGTTTTAGTATTGATACACATTTCCCATACTTCTGATAACCCAAATTACTAAAATCCAGATTTTTTTTGTCTAGGCAAGTGGCTCTCAAACTCAAAGTACCACCAAAGGAATGATTATTATGAGTATTCAGGGCCAATTTAGGGCTAAACCAGGTCTAAAAGTGGACAGTATCATTTGCACTGTAGTACTAAACAAGAAATGATTCAAAAGAGAACAAAAAGTTGATAAAATTAACTCTAAATTAGGCAAACCCACAAACTGAAGAGATGTCCAAGCACCACCTGAGGAGGCTGACGTACCACAGTTTGAGAAACAATGTTCTTGGGTCTACTCACTAATTCTTGTCTAGATTTTTGGGTAAAAAGTTGCATACTGTGGCTTTAAATTGAATGTGTAGAATTAAATGGAGCTTGGTATGGCTTTTCAATGTTGTCAAGTCAGCTTTTGTTTATTTGCCAGTTGTAAATTCATATTTTGCAGTCCTCATCAAAGGAAATATTAAAAAGTAATATATTTTTTTCTATATTATATAGATTACAAAAGTGTCTGTACCTTGGCCAAAGGTGTAAACTTTTCCATCTTTGGTTAAAGCTACAGAAAACTGAGTCCCACAGGCCACTTTCTTTATGCCAATTCCACACAATACGTCCACTTTCTACGAAAATGAAGTACAAGTACAGTTAGAATAGCACTGCATGTTTCATCAAATGTCCAGCATTTAACTAATAATCACTCTTTCTCTCACTGTACCTGAGGAGAGGACTTGGCCGTGGAATTTCCGAGCCCCAGTTTTCCGTAGTCTCCGTCTCCAAAAGCCCAAACCATCATCCCATCAGCAGACACGACTAAAGTGTGGTTGAGACCACAGGCCACCTGTAGGGGGAGCACAATGTATTTATAATACATTAATAATAACTGTACAACTAGCCCAATAAAATAAAAAAATTTAAAAAAGAGATTTAATTTTTTTTTTTTTTAGTACTGGTAGATTTATCTACTAACAATCTGAGCTAAGTCCCTTATTATGAAAAAACACATTCTTTGGTTTAGATACACCGGATTCTCTGCAGTTCCCAGTACTGACCATACTTTCAAATGTCACTGTAGTACTCCTGACTCATTTGGTTAAACAACATTTCGCCCTTTTTCACCCTTTTAAGCAGTTAATCTAAATTTGACTTTTTCCAGGTTAAAACTATCAAACACATGAAAAAATAAATATTATTTATTATCTCCTGGTTTACCTGTCCCACTTGGTATCCCTCCAGTGCTGTGACCTTCTCTGGGAGCTTTTTGTTGGACGTGTTTCCAAGCCCCAATCGTCCATAGTCTCCGTTTCCAAAAGTGAAGAGTTTTCCATCAGCAGTGACTACGGCTGAGTGTTTGAACCCACATGACATCTGACAACAGATTAAAAGGTTAGCTATTTAGTGAAGATGATTTGGGTGTTTAGTGACACACTTGCTGGTATGTTTTCAGTGAGCACAAAACATAGAGCAGGTTAGTTAATATAATCTCCTTCTTATTCATTCACTTGTATCTGACACACCTGTACCACCTCCTCCCCCTGCAGTGCTTCTATCTGCCGTGGTCTTCTCTGTCGGTCGGAATTCCCATGTCCCAGTTTTCCGTAGTCTCCGTCTCCCCAACTGAACACCTCCCCACTCTCTGTGAGCGCCATGGAGTGCCCATCACTGCCACAGGAGGTCACCAGCTGCGTCACCACAAAACCTAAAAAAAAAATATATGAAGATTTCTTTTAATATGTTATGATGTTTTGAGTTTGTTCTATGAGTTTGTTTGAGTTGTTTGTTGAATAAACACTGGATATCAAACTAAGACATATAGTTGCAGCAAGTCTCAGCGGAACCATTTTTTCCCCGATACCACTTATACCACTGAATCAGATGAATATTGGCCAACACTGATATTAGGGCAATATCCACCTTTTTGGGGAAGTTGCCACGGGCAACACCATCGTCATTCGGTTTGTATTATTTTGCCTAGGAATGTCGATCTCAAATCAGTTTTATCTGGACTATGTCTCCAGAGAATAGAGCACTGTTGGCTTGTTGGTCACATGACCATTGCACATTTGACACAAATCAACCTACCAACCAACCAACCGTCATATTTCAGCGGCAAAACTTCTCAAATTCTCCTTTGAAATGAAAGGGGATTTGAAGATGTCACTGTTACACTAGCCTGTACAGCACTTTATTCATCTGAGACTGTATTACATGTGCTTTATAAATACATTGGACATGGACATTGAGATCCACTGCCCTAAGCCAAAGAAACATTGACCTTGTAGAGCGGAGATGACGGTGAGCACATGAAGGTCGTCTGAGTTTCCTTGTCCCAGTCGGCCGTAGCTTCCCTCTCCACAGGCCAACACTGTCCCATTGGGCTGAATGACAAACGTGCAGTTCTGACCACACACCACCTGCAGGACGCAAGAGATACATTATAGACCAAAGATGTATGTGTTTTAAGTTATCCATGCTTAGGACAGACAAAACATATGATACAAAACACTTCTGTGTAAATGTAATTTAATAATAATTTAAGATAACAAACATAGCTTATAATTTGTCGGTGTAAAAACGCACTATGTAACTCTGGAGAGTCCCCCTGCCTGCTTGTCTCCATGGAGATGCTATTGTCTTGTCTAGATTGTTCCACAATCTTCTCCAGGAAGAATGCATGTTTTTTTAAGCAATAAAAATAAATGCAATATAGATGTGTTTAATGCTACACTGTGGAAAATTCCTGGCAAAGCAACATCTCCATGAAGTCAAGCAGGTTGAGTACCCTCCACCACAAAAGGTACATAGTGCCAAGTTAAATTAACAAAATGATCAGTAGTTTCTTTTTATGTTGTTCATATGTCAACCAAGCAGGACTAAACTGTGTTTATGAAATACAGATTAAATATTCAAGTCCACTTTTATTGCAGTGTCTGTACCTGCTGAGCCTGAGAGAAAGAGGGCGCTATAGTCGGCACCAGAATGTTTCTTCCGGCTTCGGCTAACTGTCCATGTCGTCCGGCTCCCCACAAATATGCATCACACTTCCCTCCAAGGTGCCAGTCCTAAAATCAACAAATAAACAGTTTACACTCCCAAACTCTGAACATCTATAAATAAGTCAACCAAGAATCCTGGCATTTGGAAATCTTTGTTTAATATCATAAAAAAATGCAAGTTGTTTTTGTCCATCTTTTCTATAAAATCCGAATAACATATTGACTGTTGTCATTGCAACTATGTTTATTGATACTTTGCAGCTGATGTCATCAATATTCCTTGGTGGTGTTATGCTAACCAGGAGCACTACTGAAGCTCTAAATAAGACATTAATCTCAGCTTTACTTTACCGCAATCTGACCAGAAAGAGCTGACTTAGTTGAAGCTACAACAGGTGAGCTGATTTGTGCTGTTAAACAAGTCTCTCACACATCAAATTACAGTCACAAGCTACCTAGCATTAGTCAGCATTTAGTCACTCTCACCATTTTGTTGAAAATCAAACACCAACAGGACCATGAATGTTCGTATTGATCACAGGCTTCTGAAAATGTGTTGTTTAAATCCATTTTTTATCTTAAAACTTTTTTGCCAGTGTCTGCACATACATACGTGTTATGTCTCCATTTTAACTGCTGAACATTCCATCATAGAGATGCATGTAGAAGCATGATGTCACTGCAAAGTATCACTTGTTTGAGAAGTAAATTAGATTAAATCCAAACAAAGAATGGGATTTCCTAAATCTGCATAACCAGTTTCTACCACAATATTCCGATTACATTACATAACAAGTTAATAGGGTCCACAGCCAGTCCCCTATCCATTTAAAAAAATTAAATAAAATCGAATTGAAAATTTAAACTAATACCAGGAAATAACATTGGAATAACTATTTTTGTAATATTGGCTGTAAATCCAGAAAAGTTACTGGGTATAGAGCTTTTTCCAAACTTCTTATATCATTGTTATGGAATACATTGAAATTGAAATGATGTTTTTGATCAATGTTATTTTTTTACAGCTTGCCTTACAATGCTTTTGTTTAAATCCTAGTATCCATGGCACAATTGTTTCGTCTTATAAGATTACTAATGTCATACTACATAACGTGAGGAGTTTAAATGGTATGACAGCACACAGTCAGTGTGCAATGGTGCACAAGATGTGTCGTGAAAAAGGCCAAAGATTGTCTAAGAGAATCAAAGGCTCCAGCCTCTGCGTGATAACGTCTCTGTAATTGTACTGGTTAGCTGAGGCTAGCGTAACATGCTAGTGGTGTTTCCATGTTTGTAAAAGTGTGTAAATGAAAGGGAAAAGGGGAGAGATGGTCCTGTTCACGGTGGAGCTCTACTGCTGTTACTGAGAAGCTCTTGTGTTTACTGTAGCCCACAAAGATTGTTTGCAGACATAGTGAGAAGGGAGCAAAATATCAAACAGGCTTGATATCAGTCGTAGCTCGACTTTGGTCGTACGATGGTTCAAAGTCTGATCTTTGTCCTGGTCTCATTCTGAGATCTATGACCCACGATTTTTTGCTATGACTCAAGATTTTCCCCACAATCAGAAATCTTTCATTACAGACACTGGACACCCAGCTTAAAGCAAAGAAACAAACTCTAAACAAAATTACCTCTGGTCTGGAAGTGGCCCAAGACATGATCTGCTCATCCATTCCAGAACCCCATTTACTGTTATCCTGATAAAAAACATCCACACATTTTTGAAGTAAATATAAATGAATCCGATGTTTATAAAATAGTAACACACAAACTATTTTCCTTGTATTTACAAAGTTACAAACAATATACTAACCATTAGCAGAGCCATCTCCTCCTTGGCCACTGGTTCGAGGTCGGGGACAGTGAAGGATTCTGGGAAAGTGAGTCCTCGGCCCAAAGCCTCTGCTGCCTTCACTGTGGTGGAGAAGCAGTCTAGCCATGCCCATTCACTCGCAGTCCATACGGCCAGCCCAGACTCTAGGGGGCAATGTCTGACATGAGGGGGGACCGGCGGGCAACAGAGGAGCGTGTCCAGGTGAAGTCCCACAGCCAAAGAAGCCAAACACTGCATGTATGGACTGTGCACCAACTGCTCTCCACAAACGACATGAGGCTGAGAAGGAGAGAGGGATATAACAGTTAAAACAATTACATTAAGAAAAACAAAATCCAACCCAGAACCTTCTTGCTGCCAAGTTTATTGCTGCTAGCCACTGTGCTGCAGCTGTGCTGCTCGTACCAACCACATCCAAATTGAGACTAAATTGGTAGAGTTCAGTCGAGGTGATGGACCATCGAGGTGATCTGCCCAGGAGCTGTGTGCTAATCCGCAAACATGTGCTGCTTGTTTTTAGCTTGGAGCTAGCTAAATAGTGTGGTCCAGAAGGAAGATCTGTTAAAATGTTGGTCATTAAAAGGAATGAATATATATATATATATATATATATATATATATATATATATATATATATATATATATATATATATATATATATATATATATATATATATATACACACACATATATACATATACACACACATACATACATACATACATATACATACACACGCAAAAAATAGGCAGAGCTGTTGATTTGATATGACAGGACTAAACCAGGACTTGAACAAGACCAAACCAAGCTTACATCAGGACTAAAAACCACTAAAACCAAGTGTAAACGCAGCAACATAAATGCTGAAATGCAACATAAATTATAATAGAAGACTTATAATATAAATTATAATAGAGGACTCAATCAACGTTAAATTAAATTTGTAGTGGTAGAACTCACCTTCTCGTAGGCGTATTGTTCCTGCAGCATGACGGGCAGCCTCTCCAGGAAGGCCCTCATACATGGGGCCATGTTGAGCCCCACTACCCCCTGCCTTTTCAGGGCCGAGCGGCACGTCGCTAACACGTGGTTTGACGACATGAAATCTTTGGAGCAGTTCACTACCAAAACATCCTGAAAATAACAAAACAGTCTTGAAATTACAAGAACTGACTTCAATAGTTCAGTTTAAATCTATGTTGAAAGGTTTGGAAATTAAGTCTATGATTTGTAATTTTTTTTTTAAGAATCCATTTTATGATGTGTTGAAATGTGTGTGTAATGTAATGTAACTGTGCTGCTGTCTTGGCCAGGACTCCCTTGAAAAAAGAGATTAGTAATCTCAATGGGACTTTCCTGGTTAAATAAAGGTTAAATAAAAAATCAAGGTGATTACAGTAATAATCACACAATAATAATACAATAATTGATTAGCATATTTTCCGGACTATAAGTCGCACTTTTTTCATAGATTGGCCGGGGGTGCGACTTGTACTCAGATGCGACTTACATGTGAAATGTATACCGTAATTTCACATCTTCGTTATTGTCACATTGACAACTGCATGAGGGCTCTCTAAGCTTACTACTATGGCAATCATCTATTTCCGGAGCAGGTGGAGTTGTTCAGAAGCCACACCGAGGATGAAGAATTCAGTGGATTTAGTGATTTGGAGTGAGATCTTGTTAGCTTGTTTTCTATGCTTTAGTTATCTGATTAACTGTTAATATCTTACGTTAACATACCAGACATGTATTCAGATTGCTGTCTTGCTTCATGTATGTGTTTACACGTGTAGTGTAGTAGTGACAGTTCACCTGTTTGACCACGAGATGGCGCTGTTCTGTTTGTAATATCTGTAAGAAAATTTAGTTGGCTAGTTTTGTTTTATACATTTCATATTTAATTTCCCCTTCATTTATAAGATCATAAAAGTGATAATTTTTCATTTGGAACCAGGGGTGAAACTCTCAGTTTGGTCCAAGGGAGGGACAATAAATCAATTGAATTCAGAACTATCCTTTGAAGGGAGCTGTAACGATAACTAATCATAAATTCAATAACTATGTTATTATGATAAGGCTATTATTATACTACTGTTTGCCAGCTGAAGCTCACGTGGACGTGCTTAAGTTTCACTTTTGTTTCCTCCTTATGGTGATTAATAACAAAGGCAGCGCTGCGGAGCACATGCTTTTGTTTTGATAACTTCAAGATTTCACTCTGCAGTTTCCAGAGTGATGGAAGATGATTATGGCGCTGTACGTAGGCTCATTTGGCTGCTTTACGCACACAAGCTCCACAATGTATATATTTACACCACATTTACTTGGGAATTACACTTTTATCAGGACTGAGGAGGACATTTTTAGTTTGGTTTTTGGTTCATATTATGTGTTTGGTTTCAGTTTTATGTGCAGACGCTGCAGACAATGACTGAATGTGGATATTATTAAGCACAACACTTTGACTTTAAGACACTGCTAAAGTCCTGCACTGTAGACACTGTTTCTTCAACTCTTCTGTTACCGGTAAGAAAATACATTGCGCTTTTGGCACTTGGTACAGATATTAAAACCCAATGTCTACAACGTGAGTGGTGCCATGTGCTGCTGCAGAGCACAGTTGTGACTTGTGTTGTGACCTGCACTGCTGTTAATTTATTTGGCAGCATTCGATGTTTTATCTCAGACCACCCTGGTCACACTGACTGTCCATCTGTGCATCTTACAAGTTCAGATATTTTCCGTAGTGTAAACTCATTGTTTCCCACCAAACTGGAACAATATTGTAAATGTTTAGTTTGTCATAAGTTTAGTTTAATGTAACAAAAACTAATTCTTGTTTTCCAGTCTTACCCGACAGAGCACTATTTAATAAACAATTGAAAAGTAAAATATAAAATTTTCGGTTCACCGGTTTGTTTACTAGCAGGCCAAAGTGGTATGTATATTTTCCATGCGTTCATATGCAGTTTTGTGTGAAAATGTAATATGAGCCAGAGCTTATGTTATATTTTATGTGTTTGCTACTTCTAAGGTGTGAACTGTGATGAAGAAGTAAGACCACAGTAAACAGTAATCAGTGAAAAGAACTCTCGTGTCTCTCATGTTTATGGACAAGCTGGCATATATTATGTTAGCGTAGCCTACCTGATTAACTGTTAATATCTTACGTAAACATACCAGACAGTTTGTTGTCTATGTGTTATGTTAGCATGCTGTACTGCTATTCAGCCTGTTGTTCTCGATTTTATTGTTATTAACCTGCCTTTAAAGATAAAATGTGTTCTTGGTCTCGGATTTTGTAAAATAAATTTCCCCAAAAATGCACCTTATAGTCCAGTGTGACTTGTATATGTTTATTTCTTCATTATTACGCATTTTTTCGCTGGTGTGACTTATACTCCGGAGCGACGTCATCCAGAAAATACAGCAATTAATACATTTTTGCCTTTAGTAGGACTTAAAACAGACATATTGTGCTTGTGGATCAGTATGTTATCATTTGGACATTTTAAACTGCAACTGCAAATACTAAAACAACTTAAAAGAAAGAAGACCGCTGACTTTTCGTGATTGAAAACTGGGGCCCAATGGGAGGTGATGTCGCCACTATGCTGCCCATTTTATTTCAAATTCGAGTGCAAATTACTATTTTTGTAGCATATAACATTAGATTTTATGGTAGCATTTTAGAACATGCAATACAGCAGGGGTGGCGAACAAGTTAGGTACAAAGAGCCAAAATTTTCAACCGTAAGAGTCAAAGAGCCACATGACACACTGACCGGCCAAGACAGACAGACAGACACACACACACATTACTTCCCATAAAACACTCCTCTCCTTACAAAACAACAGCAAGCATTGTACTTCTGTACATTTCAAGATAAGTGTCCACCCTCAACACACATATCAAATGCAGCTTAGCCAGAGTTAACACAGCACCTACCCCAGAGGTCAGATATCCCCCCACATACACACATAAACACACACACACAGGCATCTCTTCCTCTCTCTCTTTCTCACGCTCTATCAAACACACACACACATTTTCTCTTTATCTTCATCTCTGTCTCTCTCTGACACACACAACTACTGAACACACTTCAGAAACACATGTAGGGCCTGTATAATATAAACTGATGGAATATTTTTAGTTTATTTTTTAAGTCTATTTTTTATTATTCTAAGCTATTTATTATTTTTGTTTTATTGCATGTACCATTTTCCTTCTGTTCTTTAACTGTGCGGTGCAATACAGGAATTTCCCCACTGTGGGACTAATAAAGGCGTATCTTATCTTATCTTATTAAAATATTAACACAAGCATAAGTCAGGTGTTATTTCCAAACTACATCACAGATTTTCTTACCTTGTTGGAGTGAAAATCAGTGGGATTTTTTATTATCTGGAGCCAAGGTTTCAATTACATCCACAAAACTGTTTTAAAAACTCTCCTTCGTTGTATGTTTTTTTAGCACGGGCAATCTACCACACCACTTTATAGGATGCAAGTGTCACAGTCTCTCTGTGATTGTTCAATTGCTGAAACATTTGAGACTGTCTTTGTACCTGGTTTTTCAAGGTGCTCAGTTTGTGCTTGCGTAGTTCAAAACCTTTGGGGAATTCCTTGTCCATATTAGCCTGGAGAGCGCTAAAATGACGCTGAAGATTTGAAGCCTTGAAATGCGATACTGTAGTATTGCAGATTAAACAGTGATTTGCCATTCCATTCAATAAAAAAGTAAGCGTCTTCCCATTCTTCCAGAAATGTCCTGTGTTCATCCTCATATTTTCGTTTGGTTTTGCATTTTGCCATTTTGACGACGAGGGTAACAGTCTGCACGCGCATGAAATGTTTACTTATTTTCGCGGCATTAGACGTAACCCGCGCAGATGACGAGCGGTCACGTGTCAGACGCAGCGTAAAAAAACCTGATAAATCAGTTTTTATATATTGTTTATTGTTTGTTTTAATAAGCCCTGGTGGATTTGAATGTGTTTGAAGAGAGAAAAAATTTAAAGAGAAAAAATAAGTGAAACATGAAACGATGCAAAGAGCCATAGTATATTGAAAATATGATGAGAGGCAAAGAGCCGCATTCCTATTGGCAGAGAGCTGCATGCGGCTCGAGAGCCGCGTGTTTGCCACCCCTGCAATACAGGGTTTATACTTAAAACCCCATGGAGAAAAGGACAGACAGACAGAGAGCCTTTGCGATTTGCTGACTGCAATTTTGATTTTACTGAATCCAACATTCAGTCTTGGAGCTTTACCTTGGACCTGTTGGAGCAGACGGCGACGCCCACATCTGGGACCCACACGATACTCTGGATGGCTCCTGACCCGGCCACTACGGACTGCAGCACCGAGCCGTCCTGAATGCCAGGGGGAGTCACAGGAGAAACAGGAAAGATGAGTGAGAGTCAGTGAAGGTTGAAGAAATGCAGAGGCAAAACTAACAGTAAGAGCATAGAACAGGACATGATCAAATATAACGCACATTATACACTGAGAGGGCAACTATTTTGAGTCCAGAACTTCGATTAGGCCTAGGATCCCATCCATTCGATGATAGTGTAAATATGGCTCCTCAAGGCAATGTTAAACTGAGTGATGTAAAAAGAGGATACACTGTTTCTCTTCTCTTACATATATTCAGACCAATAAGGCCCCAGAAAGTTTGATACCCACTGTTTTATGGCACTAGACACAGACTGTTCTGTGCAGGAAGTCACTAGAATTCTTCAGAAGGGTAAAATTACTTTATCATTTTACCCCCTGCCCTCCATAGCTTAGGCACATGCGGGTATAATTGTATCTTATCTATATGTCTGAAAGTAAAAATGTCACTCACTCGCAGAGACCAGATGTTCATGAGGCCTCCTAAACCTCCAGAAGCCAGAGCCAGACCATCAGGAGAGAAGGCTACTGTACGAATAGGAGTGATGTGGCCTTTCAACTGGAACACACACACAGCGCCCTCCTCTGACCACCCAGGGCACTGCAACACATGGAAAGGGTGTAATATAAAAGATCCCATTTATTTTAGCCATAAGCTTTTTACAAATATGTCAGTTTTGAAAGTTAATGCAGGGTCCTTTTTATTGCATATCCTTATTTGTATTTTATCATATTTTATGTTGTTATTATTCACTGTTCATGGCTGAAGATGATAAGCTACAAGTAATTACTATAATATTCAATAGCAAGGACATTGGAAACCTTGAACACATATTTATGAGTATTAAAATTAAAATTACATGCATTCATTCATTCATTCTAAGGAGAAAATTATTAGGAATTTGACTTCCAAAATCAGGAAGTTCTGTCTACAGTTAGGGTCCATTAGATGAACTTATACAGTACTGCAAATAATAAAACAATTTTAAAACTCCAATGCTATAATTTATTCAAAGATTTGTAAATACTTTACATACGTAATTATGTCATTAGACTTAAATTTACCCTGAACTTTGGCTTGTTGTCACTATCCCACCATCCGTCCACTCCACAGGTGGATTCTGGAAAGTTCGAGATTTCCTGAGGTACAGTCCAGATGGAGACCAGACCATTTTGGCAACATCTGAACAAGAAAACATGATAAAATGATTATTATTAAAATGGCCGTTAAGTGTTTTGTAATATAGTTGTTATAGCTTAAAAGGTGTAAGGACACTGACAGATGAAGCTACATAAAAACATATTAATGTACTCTGTAAATTTGGTGAATGTCATCTTTATGTTTTATTGCATGGTTGTTTTTATTCTCTCTGTGAAGCTCCTTAGACACCTTTTGACTGTTGAAAAGTCCTTGTTTAGATCTGAACAGACATGTTCTAAAGTGTGATTCTTGCATTAGTTTTTTATGTTTGTCTGTTAATATTTCAGTCAGTTCTTCTAGTTGTGTTTAAAATGTGAACTTTGAATAGAATCCAATTACAAAACATAAATCGCAAATCTAAACACAGTTGTCAGAAAAGTTCCAATTAGATATTTTTCCTAAACTGTTCAGCCCCAGTATATTCCATATTTTATTCCAGAGTCACTTACATGGCTATCATGGCGAGGGGTCTGGGGGCTCGTCCAGGGAGGCCGCACCAGGCCACTCCATTGACCACAGAGGGGTTCCTGATGCTCTGCAGACAGCGCCACCCAGAGCCAGAGTTGTGATCGGCACCCCACAGCTTCACAGTCTCCTCTTTGGCACAAGTCATCAGCATCTGACCATTTGGACTCCACTTCATACTAGTGATTGACTCCTGGAAATAAATACAATATAAAGGATTTGACCCAAGAACAAGCAGTCGTTGATCTCAGATTAGTCATTTATTTAGGGATTACATGTACTATCTTATGTCTTGACATGTTTTGCTCTAAAAATAACTTTATGAAATAACCTTGTGAATCACCTACAATAGCCTTAACTCGACATTGGACAAAGGCAACAGCTGATAAAAAAACCCAACATTTTTTCTGCAGAGTAAATTAAAAATTCTGAGAGACATGTTTGTGGAGGTGCATCCTCGTAGAGCCTGAGGCACAGGGTGGATAGATGTCTGCAGCAACTAGACTCTCTCAAAATGCAGATTTGGAACATTGTGCCATAATAATTAAAGACTGGGAATGTCGATATACTTTAAATCAACCAAAGTAACTGTAATAATGTAATTTTAAAATGTAACACAGCAGCATGTTGAGCTAACAAATGTTGAATTAATTTACCTTATGTGCATCAATCACCACTATGGCTCCTTTCTCCAGAGGCTCTTTGGACCCGATGAGCAGCTTCCCGTCGGCGTATCCCACAGCAAAAGGCTTGTCCTCACTATACCACGCGATTTGCATCACTGCCACTGAGAGACAGGAAGACTATATTAGACAAGCAGCTTCATGTGCCACAGAAAGCAAATTGTATGAGATTTAAAATCTTATGATCCTTTGCACTCGAAGGATCATAAGGATCAAGCTTGTGGTGTGCGAAGGGACTGCACACCACAAGCTAAAAGCTGTGAAAGCTAATGTGCTCACTGACTCGCTGTCTAGATCCGTTTCCTGTGTAGAGTAAAGAGACTCACTTGAGGCGCTCATCTGTTCAGCACACGGTTGGACAATTGCACTTATAGAATATATGCAAGTCAAAAGTATGTTATTATGTATCATGTGTCATGTGAACATGTGTCACTCAACCATACCTATGTGCAATACTCAAGTCACTTTACGAATATGTTATATTATTGTCTATTGAGTCTATTTTTAGTTTATTTTTAAGTCTATTTTTAAAATTATTTTAAACTATTTATCTATTATCTTGTTTTATTGCATGTACCATTTTCCTTCTGTTCTTTAACTGTGTGGTGCAATACTGGAATTTCCCCACTGTGGGACTAATAAAGGCATATCTTATCTTATCTTATTATTTCTTTAGAAGATGTTTTTTTCCGAAATCAGGGAGAAGCAAACTGGGTCCCCAAATTTTTTGTCTGTCTTGTGCAAGCTGATATATATCAATAGCAATTTACTTTAATATACAATACAAAATCCAGTATAGTGGTCCCTCGCTATATCGCGGTTCACTTTTCGCGGTCTCAGTTTCGTGGATTTTTTTGGGTGCAATTTTGCATGCTTTTATAAGTGTATGAAGGCGCATTATGTTCTGTGTCCTGATTGGCTAATGGACGTGCCGTGTCTCCTGTACAGTACAGAATGCGTTCAGCCAAATTTATATAAATGATGCTAGCAGTGTGACTCTGGGGTGTCAAGAGCACGTTGGATGCCTCTAGTTGGACGTCTTTGCATTTGAGGACAAACGCCTCCATGGACACTCTGGACGCATGTCCTCTTGACGCATGTCCAGAGCTCCGGTCCAGTCTGCGAGTGCCTTTGGATGTTTTGTTTTCCCTGTGTCTTTGTGAACGCTGCAGACCAGGTTGAGAGAGTGACTTTAATGTATTTATTACATAAAATCCATCAACGGAGGCGATCAGCTCTGTGGCAGCGTGTCTGGTCTGTGACTAGCCTTTAAACTAGCCGGTGCACCCGGCATAATTAAGTTGCCACTAGTTTGTGGCTGATGTCTTTCTACTTGTTCTGGATAATGACATCACTTTGTCACTGGAGCGTAGTCTCTGATTGGTTGACGCTGCCCATCAAACGCCAAAAAGTTCAGCTTTTTCAACTTTTGGACGCACGACCAGAGACACGCCGTGTCAAAGCCAGATTCGCGCCGCAGCAATGTAGTGCGGTCAAGATGCGCGTCCACGAGAGACTTTACATGTGAACTAGACATAAAGAATACGGAAAATAACATAAGGACGAGAGCAGCAATAAGTTTTAACAAGGATGCATAAAGGGTTGTAACCATCGTGCGGATGAAGTCTGCTTTAGCTTTGTGGATTAGTAACTGCAGGAAAAAAAACATTACGAGACATTACAGCGGAGCAGCGTCAGGACGCAGAGGCGCGGTCAGAGGAACTGTGAAATACAAGTAAGTCACTATTAATCATTTTTTATGTGTCCAACCTCATAGGTTGATCATCAAAATTAAATTTGTTACAATATTTCTAAAATCTGTCATTTTTATTTACAGTACAATAAAGTATCTGGTTTTGTGCTATAATACTGTGCTTATTTTTTTAAATCTTCGAAGGTTTGAAATTTAAGAGTGTTTAAACAAGAGAGAAATGTGAGAAAATGTTAATGATTGTCTGAGAAAAGTGTATGGATTTTACAGCCTTAAAATATATATAATAATTGTAATAAAGTTTTCAACTTCGCGGATTTTGTTTATCATGGGTTATTTTTGGAATGTAACCTGATAACGAGGGAACACTGTATTGACATGTAGTGTTGTCACAAATTTGACAGAGTCATTTCAATACCTTCATTTATGAGTATCTAGTTTATATATTTATTCCAATTACAATTGTAAGATTCTATATGATGTTTTTGTTAAAACTGAGTTACTCATTTAATCATCTTCTGTACACTTGTATCAAGATTTTGTAGAGTCTGGTATTTTTTTCTATAGGCAAATAATATTTAATACAGATGGGGACTGCTAAAATTAATATTGTTAAAATGCAGATTTATGTTGTAATACATTGAGTTCTTGGGTCCAGTTACTAATAGAAATGATCAGGTTTAACATTTGTGTATTGACCTTTTGGATATTTCATGGCAAAATACAATGTAATCAATATGGAAATCTGAATGTGAGAGTATGAAATTATCACATGCTAAAATCTGAAAACCACCAATATATCAGGATTACCTAGAGTGCAGACAGTACCCATTGCTGAGGCTCTTCTTACCATCTTTCCTATAGCAGTGCTCGAGTTCGGTGCGGTGCATAGAGGAGGAATCCAGGACTTCGATCAGGCCTAGGGTACCATCCATTCGTCCCACCAGCAGCAGGTCTTTGGGCTCCGCACACCACAGAGACTCAGCCTCCTCTCGAGGCCAGGCCAGAGCAGAGACCCAGTGAGGCTGGACGTCCAACAGCCCCTTACCCCCTGGAACAACAGTTAGGACTATCATCGAACAGACATAATAAATACTGTTTCAATGATAATGGTAATTAGTAAATAACAAAGGCCGCAATTATTAAAATGGCTGTACCCAATTTATTTCCATGTAGCTGTGAATAATTAGTTTCACCCCAGTATATACCGCATTTTCCGGACTTTAAGTCAGTTAAGTTTCATAGGGGTGCAACTTATACTCAGTTGCGACTTATATGTGAAATTATTAAAATATATAATTTCACATCTTTGTTATTGTCACACTGACAACTGTGCAAGGGCAATCAAGGCTTGTGTACTAATATTTACTTATCATGTACCATTGAAAATTTCAAATTTCAATATTACGGTAACTTAAAAGACATCTAAGAAAGACTGAACAAAAATTCCCCTAAAAGAAAATTGTATTCTGTGAGTCTGATGACAGCCACGCAGAAGAGTTGTTCAGAAGCAAAACCAAGGATGAATTCAGTGAAATTAGTAATTTGAAGTGAGATTGAAAGTAAACTTGTTAGCTTGTTTTTTATGCTTTAGTTATCCGATTACCTGTTAATATCTTACGTTAACATACCAGACACGTATTCAGTGTGCTGTCTATGCTTCATGTAGCTGAATCAATATAAATGTGGTATGTTAGTGTGCTGTACTGCTATTTAGCCTGTTCTCTATTTTATTGTTATTATTATAACTTGCCTTTAAAAATAAAATGTCTGTTCTTGGTATCGGATTTTGCAAAATAAACTTCCCAAAAAATTGCAACTTATAGTCCAGTGCAACTTATATATGTTTTTTCTTCATTATTATGCATTTTTTGGTTGGTGCAATTTATACTCTTGAGCGACTTATAGTCCCAAAAATATGGTATATATTTTATAAACAGCTCTTTTGGTAGAAATGAGACCACCATGTCCTGTCTCTATCTTATTAGAAACAATTTCATTTTCCGATAATCAGGAAGTGGGCTCTTGCGTGCTAGTTGTCAACAGAATTACTGTGGTGAAACTCTGCTCTCCGTTGTGGAAAGTGCTTATAAACTCATTGCGATGGATAATTAGGATGCTCACAATGCATAAGGTAAGTGAAGAATAACTTCGGACTACTGCACACCATTTAAAATGAAATGGTCTTATTCTGTGTAAAAGCTGCTAACCCTGTAGTTTAAACCTCTACAAGCATGTTCTGAAATACATGAGCTACTGTAGCAGTTCAGATTTCAGTCCGTTTTTTCAAATACTATATATATTCGTGGATGTGTTTTACACGTGCACTATGAATTACATTTAGCACATTTGTGAAGCCTATGCATTGTAAACTTGAGATGATGAAAATGTTGATCAAATGTGAGGTTCAAATTTTAAATATATTGAATTTGACATTCCCAAAAGCAGCTCATTTACCATTGACTTGCCAGATGTTGACCATCTTCTCCATGGCAGAGGCCAGGTACTTTCCGGTGACGCTCCAGGCCAAAGGGGAGAGAGAAGGGTCACTGGGGGATCCGAGTCCAGACATCCCCTCCTCTGAAGAACCATCACTAACAAAATAATGAAAAACATCAACCGTAATGGAAACAAACCAAGTGTACAGTGCATAACAGGGTTTCGGAATGATGCAGAATTAGGACTGTTACCATAGAGATTAACAGTATATATAAAATAAAAACATGAACAAGCCTGTCACAATATAGTTTGATACACTGCTGAAGAATATATAGAAGATAAACGCTCTTAAACAAACTTATGCCACAAGTTTCCCACTAGTACAAAGAAAAAGCCCACATGATAAATACTGACTCCAGAATTATTGTTTCTATCAAATATTGATACTTTGGAGTGACATCACACTGGGGTGGTTTCCATGCATGTTTATGGGAGAATGTTCAGCAGTTTAAACACTGCCAAAGTAGTTGTAAGATCACCCTCTAAAACTCAAGAAAAACAAAATGGATTTAAACAAAATATTTTCAGGAGCCTATGATGAACATGAGCATTGATGGTCCCATTTTTTCCCAGTTTGATTTTCAACAAAAAGGTGAGTGACTAAATGAAAAACTGTTGGCTAATGCTAGCTAACTGATGACAGTAATGTTATTTGAGAGAAACTTGTTTAGCAGAACAAATAAGCAAATAAAGTCTAACTAGACTAACAGAGCTTCAGCCCAAACAGGGACTCTAGTCAGCTTCACCCTCCCAGGGAATTAAAAGTATTAAAAGTATTAATTGAACAATTCCTCAATATCACAAAATAGACACAAACATGTAATTGTACAAATCCTCTTACTTCTTATTGAAGATACAGGTCTGCTGCAGAGTGTATTGGTTTTTCGTCACAGTCCACAGTCGAACCGTTCCATCATTTCCACTCGTTGCCAAAAGCCCTTTTTTACTACACCAGCCACAAGTGATCACCTGAGATTAGAGAGGGACACAGAAAATAAACTATACATATGAACAATGTAAAGAAACAAAGGTCTTGCACCTACAGTTACTACATAATCACTATTTATGTTTAAAATGTATTACAAGTTTTGAACACATTTTCAAAACTTATTATTATGGTAAGTAGTGACTTAAAGCCATAAAGCCATGTGATTCTTCAGTTCAGTGATTGGTCAGATCTACTTAAAAACACTGCATCACCAATTTTCTGCATATCATCCAGGACACGTATAAAGTTCTATTTTAGTGCAAAAAGTACGACCCAACGTGGCACTGCATTCCTCCACTGTAGATTTTAAGTCAAGTACTGATTCTGTAATTTTATCATGCAAAGCGGAGCATTTTATAGTCATTCATGGCTATTGGCTGCTCTGAATTCAGAGATATCTATATCGGCACGGGCCATGAAAAAGCTTCTATTGGGCAATCTGTATTCATGATTACATAATGGAGGTATTCTCCAAAAATAACATGAATTCAGCCATATCCTCCTTCTCCCCCTCCTCACCCTGCTCTGATGTGCCTCCAGTTTGATGAAAGAACATTTCCTCAGGTCTCCAGCCATGTCTGCAAAAGTCTGTGGTCGGGTCTGGTTGTTGTCTCGGTCGTGAGCCGCTAGCGTTCGGACAAGTTGCTGCGCCGCCCACTGCCGATGCTGCGAGGAGAGGCGCGAGGAGAGGCAGCACGCAGCCAGGGCGTTAGCCAGCTCCAGGGGGCCTACAGCGGAGGGGTTATGGGAAGGATGGGCATACAAGTGCGCAATTAGACCTGCTCAAACGGGACAAGAGTGACAAGATGAAGTGGTGAGTGAGGAAATGACAAATGCAAAACACCAACTTAAGTCCAGTGACAGCATGAAATCAAAGTGAATGTACAATACTGTGGAAAAGTTTAGGTTAAGTTTAAGAGAGATGATTGAAGTCATAGATCCAAGAAAGGGACTCTACACACGTCCATTGGAAGAATGAGTATTTGTACATTAACATCTTTTGCACAGTACTGGAGGTGATACAAAGTAACAAAACAACAAAAAGTGGTGCATACACTCAGGGCCGGCCCAGCCTATAAGCAGACTAAATGGCCGCTTAGGGCCCCGAGGCCACAAGAGGGCCCCCAATCTGGCAACCTCTCTTAATATACATTCATGGAGTACGCATGCAGTACGCACTACTGACTCATCTCCGCTGTAGCACAGTAAGCGCACTCTATAATGCACACAGGATGATGCTGCACCTGATCTTGTGATGATTGGCCAACTCCATTGTAAATGAGCATGAGCAGTTTGGAATAAACAAATGCATAATGTAATGTTCGTGATTGTCTTCATAATATATAAAATTTTAAAAAATATATTTAATGGGTCAACAAACAACCGGTTCTTGTAAAAATATCAGCATCATAAATCATTGTATAGCTTTTACAACCTCTATGTATATTCTCACTTTAGCCAACAGGGCCACATTATAATGCATCACCTATTTTGATACCGTTACTGTATCTGACTTAAGATTCTTGATGTCTATACAAAAGCTAGTGACCCGCATCTTTCTGTATGGTGTGTTATTTATAAAGCCTGTAATTTCTAGAAATCTGTGCAGTATCAAGATGCGATGTGGGATTTGTGAAATCAATAGTTGAGCTTGGTTGGTGTTGCTGATGTGGCAACGGCCCCCAAGGCAAATTCTGCTTAGGGCCCATGAAAGGCTAGGGCCGGCCCTACATGCACTATGTGAAGTAAATGCTGTGACCAGTGGCTCCCAAAAGGTGGTTTCCGAGGCAAAAACATTTACATTTTTATTACTCAAAGTGCCTGGAGCTTTCCTTTTATGTACTGTGTATGTTCCTTGTACAGACATGTTCCTTATACAAATGAAATAAAAAAAAAACATTGGCTCCTCTCAAGAGGAGGAGAAGTAGCTGTACTCAAAGCTTCTCTTGGATGACTGAGCTCCTCCCCCCATCCTTATCCCTGACCTATTTGCACTTAATAGTTTTGCACTGTTGCACTGCCCATACTGTATATAGTTTGTATTTGTATTAAGTTTTATGCAGCTAAAACTTGGAACAGTCTTCCTGAAGATGTGAGACAGGCCTCTACTTTGACAATGTTTAAATCCAGACTCAAAACAGTTCTGTTTAGCTGTGCATATGACTGACAGGTTTTTATTCTGCACTCTTCTCTTTTAATGTTAATTTTATGATGATTATTTGTGATTATTTATGTTTTGATTTGTGTGATTTTAATGTCTTTCTTATTCTGTAAAGCACTTTGAATTACCTTGCGTACGAATTGTGCTATACAAATAAACTTGCCTTGCCTTGCCTATTTGTATCAAAGTCAATTTTTTCAACCTTATTTAAATGCTTGCCCCTACTTTTTATTTTATCATAGTTTATATTATTATTATTCTTTATTTTATGTTGCATCATAGCACCGAAGAAAGTTTGGCTGAGGAGCCAGTGGGACAACGCTACCATCTGTGGGATTATGACTGAATGCCTTTAAGTCAGAATCCCCCCTAAACATGATGATACCGTAGCGCTGTAGATCTTTGAGTGGTTAAGGGTTGCCGGCCTGCTGGGGTCGGTGAGTAGAGCCGTTCGTGACAAGGCTGAGGAGCGGCCAACACGCCCCTCTCCTATCTCGCACCTCATGTTTGTGGAGAACCTGGTGCTAAATCACTTGCAAACGACCTGATTCTGATCTCTAAGGCAGTGCACAGTCACCCTGTGGAGGAAACTCAGTTTTACCAGTTGTATCTGTGATCTTGTCCTTTCTATCATTACCCAAAGCTCATGTAGACAGGTGAGAGCTCAGAGACTGACTGTTTAACCTGCGGTTTTGCCTGTGACTTAGCTCCTTCTTCATCACAAGTCTGTACAGGAACATATTGCTGTTAATCTTACAATGCATCCTCTCACTCATGAACAAATCCTCGAGATATTTGAACTCCTTTCAACAAAATAATATTATACTATAAAAATAGTCACCTGTGGAGAACCACTGGTATGAACAACATAATATAAGAATAGACTGAATCATGTATTTGGTCCACACCTCTCTTCTCCATGTCAGTCTTGTCGTAGGCCGGTCTGAGCCTGGCCCCTTTGTCAGCGAGCAGAGCCACAAGAGCCTGAGTCACCACAAAGTTTGGAGATGTAATGAGTTTATTCTCCTCTGCGACTCCTCTCAGGAAACTGGGCAGAAACTTCCTCTGGATTGGATCATCCACCGTGGTCAAGTTCATCCCGGTCGCTGCAGAAATCAGGTTCTGGAGAAATATAACACAAATTGCAATTAACGGTAAGTTCAACTTGATCGTACCTACAGAGGAAGTTGACCCTTCCTACATTGCTCTTGGGGTTCAATCTGCGTTTACAGCAGTGCAGCGCAGATCTTAGCATAGTTTGGTCAGAAATACGGAACTCAATATGCAATATGAACTCTATTACTATAACTATTTGTGAGTTCATAAATTCAAGAGAATCCATCTTGGCATGCCTACGATCATGCAATTGGCCAGGGTGCCAGTGGGCCAGAGACCACTTTACTCTCAACTAGATGTAACAAAAGTTTGACTTTTTGGTTATGCTGCTGTGATGCTTTGACCAATCAGTTTGGATTGTTTAATATCCCATTCACTTTCAGTAAAAGTCACCGCAGACTGATAATGGGTAGAACTCAATTCAAAGTGCTACACATATTAGTCTTTTTTTTATCTTTATCAAAACAAATTGATTTTGATCATCTTTACCTGTGTGCAGAGCTGAACCAGTAGTTTGGCTGCATTGGGGTTGTTGGAGGCCAGGCAGCCCACAGCGGTGCTGAGGTAGGCCAGGCAGGAGATGGGTTTGCTGGTCTTGGCTGCTCCACGGGGCCTCTCGTGTGGGCCGGACCCGGAGGGGGGGCTGGTGGAGAGTCCAGCTCTTCCTGCAGCAGCTAAACACATGAGTCTAACCAGAGTCCTGATGTCAGTGAGACCCAGAGACTCCAGACCTGCAGCCAGACTACAGCTGGAACCACTGCAAAGAAGGAAAAGTCAGAGACAGTGAGAAAGAGAGGGGGGGAGCATTGTATTCCATTTTTACTGTCATAACTAGTTCATTTTTAACAGTTTACAGCGGTGAAAACTTATTCTTCACTTAACTAATAGAATCATAACATCCTAATTATTCACTGATGAGTTTGTAAGTACTTTGCACAACTTTCAGAAGCCAGAACAGGTTGTCACAGTAATACAATTAACAACTATCATGCTAACAATGCCTTTCTTGGTTCGCTGAAGATAAAACATAGATCCAGATAGCAGACAACTGTATCATTTTTACCTTAAAAGCTGTTTTTACAATATACAGTACTGGGGCAAAACTAATTTCACTTTATTACATAAAAGAAATAGTGTACAGCCCCTAAAAAAAATATGGGTAGGTACAAGTGCAGACAATGAGTCTAACTTTGATGACGCACACATGTAAACTGAAGGAAGATTTGTATTAAACATATAAAAACATTCTCCAGTAAGTCTATACCTGACAGAGAGCAGAGACAGAGCCCTCATGACCATGGTTCTGGCGAGTAGGACCTGAGCTGCTGCGGTGACTCTCCTCAGAGCCATCACTCGGTCGTGTGGCGTCTGCAGAGCAGCCGCCTGCTCTCCAAGAGTCACTCTTCCTGAAGAGCTCTTATCCACAGATGTCTGACAGCCTGCACACAAACATCGGGACAGAAAATACATTGTTAGAATAAACACAGAACTCAAGCCAACAATGGTGGCCTGGTTTAGTTAGAATCATTTAATCTTAGTCTGGAAACCATAATCCTTCAGTCTGGAATCCAAAGTGTCACACCGTGTAATTTTACTGGAGACTCATGGCAAGAACACAAATTTTTCAATGTTTTTCAGTATTGTAAACAATTTATTTCAGTATATCTTTTGGATAAAAAGCTATGCATTAGGGCATAACTCACCGATCTGCAGCAGCGTCTCCTCCATGCTGTTGGTGGCGGTCACCATAGCGATGGAGGCTCCAAGGGGGTCACTGTCTGAAAACTGCACAGCTTCAGGGACAATCCTTCGCTCACTCAGACCCAGAGGCCCAGCCAGAAGCTCAAACTCCTCCTCTCCAGTGAGCTTATCCTCCTCATCCACATCCAGCATGTCCCAGTCCTCTGCAGGGGTACAGCACAGATGCAAACATTACAGATAATAATAATGTATAGAAATAGAAATAAATATACATTACTTTACATTGCATAAACTATAATTCTCAATAGTTCGTGGGGAGAATAGGGTTTTCCTGTAGCCACAGATGCACTGTGGCTGACTGACCAACCAACTCTTCCAGAGATAAGACTTCTTTACCAGATCCTACATTTCAAGATTTGTCAAGGATGAGTCTGTTCAGGTTGAATTACAAAACTGCGCAAGGACTAGGCAATATGTCACAAAAAGAATCACTATTTTTCTCCCCGCTTATGAGCTTAACAGCTTTCAGTATCTAATGTCTGAACACCAAACAAATGCTTTTACTGTCAGAGGTTTGATTGTAAACCCAAGCTGATAATAGACATGACATTACAATTAAATGATCAGTCCTAATTTACACTAGTCAGAGCTGGGATTTTTAGAAAATGTGGAAAGATGTGGATTTTACCTTCATAGACACTGTCCTGTTTGCCGAGCAGATCAGGAGCTTGGCCTTTGTACCTGAGGAAATAAACAATCGTGCATGAATGTACAGTGTGAAATGAGTAGGCATGGCAATCACAATGTTTTTAATGCCTCGAAAAATATCTTGCAGTCAATTAATAGGACATTTAGATTGTGGTTAATCTAATATATGCAGGTACAAGCCCTTAAATCTCAGTGCTGAAGGTTTAAAGGGCTTGTACCTGTTTGTTCCATGTATTTGAGCAAATCTGCCTTGCTCCTGTACAGATATTATATAAGGAGCTCTTAGGTCAAAATGAGACCCCTGTGTTTTATTATCTGAGAATTAGGAAATGCACTGTAAGCATGCTTGTTGTTAGCTCTACTGTGAGAACAAAAGTCTGCACGTATCTCTGAAAGTTGTAAAAAGGGCTCATAAACTCATTGCAGTGAATTAAGATGCTCTGAATGCATAAGGTAAGTGAGGAATAACCACTGCAAACTGTTTAAAATGAACTAGTTTGGTAAATCACATAAAACAGTCAAAATCTGGAATAGCTCTTTTACTAACAGTAGAATGTAGGATTGTCAAACATATCAAAAATCTGATACTAACTAGACTAGTATACGCCCATGGACCACTATGGAACCTACCTGGACGACTGAGGGATTAAACAGATATAAGGCCACATGGTAATATAAAAAAAAGTAATACCATTTAATGCCATTCTATGTGTTCTTTTAATTATCATCATGTTATTATAATCGTTACTGAGTATCGAGACAATTCCTTAGTATCAAAGTCTAGTTTGAAATTTAAGCATTGTGACAAAACTAATAGAAAGTACACTCAATACCTTTCCACAATGGGCACTTTGGCCTTGCTCTTGATGGCCAAGTACTTCTCCCTGCAGCTTCCACAGAGTAGGTAGTACGGGTTCCCACTGCCACACTCGCCTCCGAACCAGCCGTCCACGTATGACCCGTTGCTA
Source organism: Periophthalmus magnuspinnatus (assembly GCF_009829125.3). NCBI lineage: Eukaryota > Metazoa > Chordata > Actinopteri > Gobiiformes > Gobiidae > Periophthalmus > Periophthalmus magnuspinnatus. Next base: position 12,317,959 of record NC_047128.1, on the reverse strand, counting down.
CGGTAACCCTGTCTGTTGGCGCTGCGCCCACAGCCCGGGTGGCTCTTCTTCATGTGTGCATTAAAGTTAGCAACATTAGCTTCACACAGCTCACACACCACCACCTCGTCGCGGTCGTCGGCCTCACAAACATGCTGCAAATGTGGACAGAAATGTATTACAGTATTGACAAAACAAAACAAACGTATTGGTTAGTGATAGAGATTAGAAGGGCATCCATGCAGTGACAGATGTTATAATGGTAGCAACCGTTAGCACATAGCAATGACCAGAAATGAGATTATAAAGTTATTTAGTTCTATTCTATATTTTATATGTAAAAATATGTACTTGATTTAGGGCTGCATAATACATTGTTTATGATTGCAAAAGATATGATTAGTTTACTACAACCTTTATGGGAAAGGCAATGTATTGCTTTAATTAAAATGATATTTGGGCACGTATAAAGCCTAAAAAATAAGAAACATAAATTTATACTTTTTGAATAGCATTAATTTAATATATAAGTGTTTTATTTTATTACAATTAAAGGCTCTGTACCTGATTTTATCCCATGAAAAATGTGTCCTGCCTCAGTAGGACAGCTGTAGTACAGCTCTTGAAGTCAAAATAAGTCAGATATGTGCTGTCTGCATCTAATTAGGTGTTTATTAGCCAATAATCAGGATGTGTGCGTTACCGTGCTAGTTGTAGTTGACTTTACTGTCACGGTAAAACTCTTTGACTGGTGAATAATTAGAATGCTCAGAATGCATAAAGTAAGTGAGGAATAACTTTGCAAACAGTTTAAAATGAACTAGTTTTTTTGTTGTTTTTGTTACTTTTTTAAGATGGCAAATGTGAGGTACAGTGCCTTTAAATGAACTACACTTTATTATTGCTAATGTTGGACTGATCCTACTTGGGCAACTTCTAAACGCCAGAGAACTCAAGACCCATTATGTCCTTAGGCAAGACATTTCACACATCTGGCCAATGTATGAAAGTGCAATATAAGATTGATTATGTTGAGCTGTATTTGTGTGTTTTTGTTTTAAACTGTAATCAGTATGGTATATTGTGCAGCCCTATTGTAATAAAGCAAAAATGACAAATAGAGCAAAGCAGAGAGCATCCGCAGCCTGTGGGAGCATAAAGTCACACACACCCAGGTTGGCCAGTCCAATACCTCTGGGATCCACATTCCCAGAATATCTGAGTCGGAGCTCAGGTCCTGTCCAAACATGGCCTCCATAGTCTCCTCATCCAGATCCATCTCCAGCTCCTCATCCAGGTTAAAGTCATACAGAGCTCCGGGGTCCTGCTGCTGCAGAGGGGGGAGGGGTGGAACATCTCTGCGGCTCTGACTGTGATGGGCCTGGACCGAGCGGTACAAACCAGCTGAGGGGAGAGAGCAGGGTTAGGGACTGCTTCTACATTTAAAAAAGTTACTGTGAATTGGGTGCAAGTATATTCACATATTTATTTTATCTTTATTTTACCAGGCAAAACATTAAGAACAAAATCTTATTTACAGTGTTGGTCTTGGACAATATTTGCTATTTCACAATTTTTATTTCTATTAAGAAGGGGGAAAAATGTTAGTGACATGCCATTAGTGGCCTAAGGCAAGAATTGGCAAAGCTTTTGCGCAAACTTCGAATGTTACAAAATCTGTAACATTCTCTTAAAAACAAAGTTAGGTGAATCCAGTCTGCCACAACATAAACAAACTAAAGATCTCACCAGCTCGAGCCAGCAGAGTACGTGCAGCCAGGTCAAATCTGTGCTTGCGTCCAGCCGCTCTGCCCCTGTGAGGAGCGCCACTGGAGGCTGAGGCATTCTCCTGCTCCAGACCCTCCGGACTGAAATACATATGTAATGCTTTAGAACAATCTTATCACTATAGAGAATACATGAGTTATAAACTTTACTGGTCATTCAGTACCTCTCACTGAATCCCTCCTCCAGCTCTGCGTCTGCATTAGAGATATCCCCAGGGCAGCAGAGGTAGGGGCTGCGGTCCTGAGACTTTCCCCCAGAAGAGGCAGTGGCTCCAGGGCACGAGGGGTCCGACTCTCCGCCCACACTGCTGGGTCTGGTCTCCTCATGGTCATCATCTCCTGGGTGCTCAATCATCCACATAGCCAAAACTGTTATGTTCTGGGCATCTGCTTCTCCACGAGCTCCTAAAAAAGAACAAAAACATCAGAATAAATTTTTCAATAATACAGCATACACATGTAATATAATGTTATTTATATATAACTAAGTCTCATAAATAAATAAAACAATAGAACTACATATACCTGTGGCTTCTAAGGCTTTGGTTATTTGTCTCAGAGAGAAACCCATTTCCAGCAGAGGGACAGCAATAGCCGGAGGAGGAGGAGACGTGGACAGACGACTCGTGGGGTCTGACAAGGCTGAAGTAAGAGAACACATTAAATACAAACCACTAAATTTATCACAACTTACATTGATATTAATTATGATTAGTAAAGGCAATGTATCCGACCTTTACTGTCTTAAAAACATGAAAAAATAGTTCTTAACGCTTTGCAGCGATCCAAAGTTCAGCCCAAAGTTCGGCCCAATCCCAATTCTTTTTTGTAACCCTTCTCCTTAGCCCTAGTCTTAAAACAGTACTGGGAAATGGGACAGCCCTTGTTTTGTCTCTGTGTATTTTACCATTTATAACAAGCTCAGAGCTGTGTGCTGTCATTTATGAATATGTCTAATTAATTAGGATTTCATGATCATCATAATGCAATTATTTTATAAAATAATATAACCTAATATTATACCTTTGGCTATATTAACATATTAAGGAATATCTATTAGGCTGTATTATTATTATTATTATTATTGTTATTGTTATTGTTATTATTGTTTTTATTGTTATTTTTATTATTATTATTATTATTATTATTTTTTTTATTATTATTATTATTATCCATCCATCTTCTTCCGCTTATCCGGGGTCGGGTCGCGGGGGCAGCAGTCTAAGCAGGGACTACGAGACTTCCCTCACTCCGGACACTTCCTCCAGCTCCTCCGGTGTTGTTATTATTATGATTATGATTATGATTATGATTATGATTATGATTATGATTATGATTATTGTTATTATTATTATACATGCCTATGGATTATAGGGGCTATATTTAATTCACATAATTTGTTATTCACAATAATTTGGCATATTACACATTATAAGATAATCCAATGAGAACACACTCTAATTAATATGTATTGGTTAATAATAATGATCTAAACTGAAATGAACAAACTGATACTGTCGTTACAAGCTGCTTTTAGTTTGTTAAACATGCATACAAAAGACTGCACAGTAAACTTATCAGTTTGTATGGGTTTTTCACAAAAAGAGTGGAACTTTTCTGTCACAGTAATGCTAACAACTAGCATGCTAACAGCACACTTCCTGATTCTCAGATGAAAAAAAAATGTTATAATTAAATGCAGAAAGCAAACAGTCTCATTTTGTCCATCACAGTATATCTGTACATGGGCAAGACACATTATGCTCAACTATGTGGAAACTAAATTGGGTACAGTCACTTAAACAGGATTCCTTTAATTTGGGGGAGTATAATGGTTCTGTACTCACAGGTGCCGGCTCTGTTCTGGGGTCTTGAGGGTTGGGAGTCGGGAGACGTGAGACTCTGCCTGCGACCCACTTCGTCAGAGGGGGAGGTGGGCAGAGAGGAAACCGGAGGAGTCTGAGCTCTGCGTGAAGGCCCCAGCGTGGTGGTGGGGTAACTCGAGAACATTTGTCTGAAGCAAGAAACAAATGAGTGAATTATATTAAGAGACAATGGATCAGGAGGTCTTGTCTTGCACTCACCTTGCCTATGAATGTGGTGCGAGTGTGAGAAGTGAATGAATAATATATTTTAAGTGTCTTTGAGAATCCAAAAAGTGCTATTCAAATGCATTATTTATTATGCATTTGGATGAGATTGTATGCTTCAAATTGGATTATTCCACTCTTACAGCTTTTTACTTATTTATTATTTATTAAGGTTTACCAGACCATTTTCACCCATGACCTAAATTTAAACAAAGAAAACAATAGTATGCTAATAGACAGTATGCTAAGAAGTGCCCCATTAGGGGCCTGAATGATTATGCAAAATGATATAAAAAAATCACACTTAGTGTAGTTCAATAGACCTAGCCAACAAACAGAAACTGTAAACAGTCAAATAATTGAGCCTTACTTGCCACAACTATGTCTGTGTAATCCCTCAGTCAACCAGGTCTGATCCATAGTACAAGGCAAAGTTTAATCCGTCAACTGGACAATAAGTTGCAGGAGTGAAGAGTTTAGCTGCTGAGGATGAGGAGCGGAACGTCTTCTCTCCTACAACTTTTTGTCCAGTTGACAAGATTTAACTTTGGATTTTACTACTGCCATAACTATCTCAAGCTGGGTTAATGACATCACAGCTGCACCTTTACTCACTATAAAATTATAACTGATGGGTTCCAGATCACAACATTTTATAGACCAATCATATTTAATATGGGGGTGCAATCACAATTTCATCTCTGTTCTGACCTGAGCAGGCTGAGAGGCATGACCCCAGGGGACTCTGTGGCTGGGACAGTCTCTGTGTCGGTGACAGGGGTGGTGGCAGTGGTGGTGTCCTCCAGAGAGGAACTCATGAAGGAGGTGGTGCTGGAGGCGGAGGGGCTGGTTGTGACTGGAGTCTGGGCAGTCTGCTCTCCCTCTGCCCCCTCTGCTTCACCCTCTGGTTCACTGCGCACTATAGAGAGAGAGATGATCAGACAAAATGCTAAATTTTCCAATATTGTGCAACCCTAGCTGTGATATTTTAATATACTTTTTGACAGAATAATTTCAGTTATAATAAAATAAAAAAAATTGAATGCTTCATTTACTAGTGAAACTCTGACAAACTAAAATCAGGGCTAAATCAAGGCTAATTTGGGACTTAAAAAGGAAACTCTTTAATAAAATGAGCTTTATTTTACAGTTTTATTAAAACAGTGCATTCTTGAGAACCGTGGTGTTATTGCGATATATTAAGTATGTTGCGATATCAATTATTGCACCAGTCAGTATCACAGTATTGATACTTTTACAATATATTGTGCAGCCTTAGATTTAACTATATTTAATTTTAGAGCCAATAAGTAAATTAAAAAGTAGAAAAAAAAGAAACTTGATTCATTAACATTACAGGTGCCTTCTAATGGTTTATAGCAATGACCCTAACCCACACTGTACAAGTACAGTAGTAATACAGTGACCAGTAGTGACCAGTACACTATTTTTTGTTGCCACCAAACTTCCAATCTATTTTTGATACTAGTTTTGGTATTGATAAGTATCTGATTTTTGATACTTTTGATAACCCTAGTCTCCTTAGTCAGCACTTTTTCCTCACCAGTTTTGGTCTTCCCTGTGGTTGGCTCCTCCAGTAGTCCACTGACCACCAGTTTATAGATCATAGCCTGAGCCCGCTCCAGATCAGCCAGGCCCAGAGCTCGTTTTATGGGGGACCTCATCACGGCTCTCTTCACCATGTGCCGCATTAGAAACTGTAGAGCAGCTCTCATTTCCACCTCTTCCTGACATACTGGCGACGAGGCAACAGGGGGCACTCCTGCACTCGAGTTCAGGTCTGCATTATGACCAGAAGGAGTTGGCTCAGGCAAAACCTGGGACAAACAAGAAAATCGATCACCATGTAGTATTACAAATATGTTTTTTCTGGAATAGATTTATTGCTGGGTTTCAGATGACATCACAGTGTTCTATGGGCCAATCAGTGTTTCCCATTAGTAGAGAAGACTGTGGTGACACCCCCCCCCCCCCCCCCCCCAATCTAATTTTCTCCCCCATTTTAATAAACACATGCATTCAAATAAAGATTACCTGCTATTCCTGCACTGCAAATATTGAATACAGATTGGTTAATTTTGTTCAAATGCAGGTTTTTGTTGTAACACAGTGAGTTTTTGGCTCTAGTCACTAATAGAAATGATCAGGTTCAACATTTGTGAATTTACCTTTTGGCTAATTCATGGCAAAGTACAATATAATCAACAGGGAAATCAATAGGGACTCTAGCCTCTCATCTCATCTGAAGACCACCAAAGTCAATATGGGTGAATTTTTTACTGAAATATTTTACAAATATTTGGTTTATCCAGGTCAGAGTCTTTGCATTCATTTCATAAATGTAATCAATATTTAGTTTAATTGTTAGAATTTTAGTTATGCAAGTTTCCATTCATCATCATTAGACGTGAACTGTGAAACTTTTCTCAAGTAACTACAGAACAGTTTTGTATAAAGGAAAATTCAAACATTATGAGACTTTCTGGGCCAACTATGATCAGTAAGTAGTTGTATTACATCAATTCATAAGTCCAACCAGGATATTGATGTAGGGATGTTCCCTAGAAATAATAAAAAAAAAAAGAATAAATACATAAATAACAACTCCTACCTTTGGGATGAGTAGCAGCTCTGCGTACTTGCTGCAGCTGAGCAGAGCACTCAGAGCCTTCATTGCGCCCAGGTATAGATAGGACAACTGCACCGCGTGGATCTCCGACTGCGTGACCGCCGTACAGGGAGACTCATGGCTCCTCCCACCTCCATGTTCATGCCCCCCCTTCTTCCTGCTACTCTCTGCTGGCGTGTGGGTACTTGGGCTAAAAATACTGTCATTTGCTACATATGAAATCTCACTTTCTGATTTTGAATTGGGCGCTGCATGTGCTTTTACTTCATCCAAGCTGTGTGAGACTCTTAGATCAGAAGATGGAATATTATTTTGAGAGTCCTTGGTTTCGTTGTGGTCGCTGTCAGCTTTGTCGTCAGTATTACTCTGTTCTTGTCCGGTTGATGGAGTACTTCTATGTTTTTTGTAATGTCTTTGGGCGCTTAGCTTGGCTGCGTTTTCCTCATGAATACTGGTCAGATAGGTCAGATCCAGAAGCAAGGATGCGGTTAGGCCCCGAAACCGCATGACGTCGAAAGGAAGTGGCTCACATGGGTCCAGGTTGTATAATGGAGTATCACTAGGCGACCAGAAAGTTGGGAAGCTTTAGTTCGGAGGGATTTTTTGGGGAAAAAAGGGAAAGGAAACACAAGGTAAGGGAGAGGGCAGGCAGGAGCAGGTCCACATGCATGATCCAACCAAATCATAATCACAAAATCACAATAATAATAATAGTATATGATTAGGTTAGGGATGCAACTAATGATTATTTCAGTAGTCGACCAGTCGATTATTTCAATTGTACATTGAGTTTTTAAAGAGGGGCTATTTTACTTCTGTGTATTAACAGAATTATTAACTGCTAACACATAACATATTTAGATTATCACGTTAACTTTAATTATTTTGAAAATGCTATATTCTCTGAAAAGGTTTTTCATTTTTTGACGCGCTGATTGTCTGCTCCCTTTGCTCTCTGCGCTAAGTCACTCCCCGTTAAGAGCGCTATCACAGCACAATCAGTGTGAATCCTACTAATGCAACTACTGCACATCACATTAGGTTTGTTTAGTTGTTGTATCATGTTTTTGTATATTTATGGATAATTGTCGGGCAGGAGCACTGGACAGAATCTCACAGCTAAGGAGGGTTTGAATAGGGCGCAGCAGAGATTGCAAAAATACTCAAACATGCATGGATGATATCTAAAACTTCTTCAGCCATGTTTTTGATGAGGGAATATTGAAACATGATAGAAAGCTTCAAAAAAATGATTTTCCATAATACCCCCTCTTTAAATAAGCCTATCGTCTGGGTTTTAGAGTCTCTATGAGCTAGATAACCATTACAATGACCTAAAAAAATAATTGTAGTCATATTTTGTTCGACTAGTCACAATTAGTCAAATAATCGTTGCAGCCCTTGCAGGGAATTAGCTACAGACATGCAAGTTAAATTAAACATGGAAAAATTACAATGAGATATTAATGTATGAGGCAATAGTAGTTACATGAGTTCGGGAGGGACAGTAGCAGGTTATGGATAAAAGCTAGGGCTAGTCAATGTTATGGGAATACAAGCATGTTAAGAAAGAAATTATGCAATGATAAAAGGTGGTTCACATTATACAATGTAGATTAAATGCATTATAACAAAGTTGTCATTACATTTTCTACTGTTAAGAGTATAGCAAAATATACTCAAAATGTGCTATGGATTGGAAATAAGATAATAGAAATTAAAAAAAATATGCCTTTTAAAACTACATGGTGTGCAATAGGCAATATTCAGCCTGGGACTAACTCAAACTAAAATATTATAAATTCACATCACCAGTTAGAACACTACATTTCTGTATAGAATGTCTGGTCATGTAATTTTGGGTTTTTTTCAAGTCCATAAATGAAGTGTTATATAACTTTGTACTAAATAAAACATATTTTTAGAACTGTAGTTATTGGTGATGATATGTTTAATGGGTAGTTTCATAATGATTTTGATATGAAACTATATACAACACCTTACTTTATCTCGACTACACATTACTATCACCAATCTACCAAATAATAACAGTAATTTACAAGTTAGAAATGCAAAATATAACACAACAGAATACCATAGTGCAGCCCTAGTAAATGTATTTGGTACCAGCGCCTAATTGTGATCTCTGTCTATATACCGTATTTTCCAGACTATATGTCACATTTATACTCAGATGTGCCTTATATGAAATTATTAGAATATATAATTTAGTTAACAGTTAATGTCTTTTTATGCTTTAGTTAACAGTTAATGTCTTATGTTAACATACCAGACACATATTCAGTTCACCATCTATGCTTCATGTAGCTGAATAAATAAAAATGTGTTACGTTAGCGAGCCGTACAGCTATTCAGCCTGCTGCTGTCAATTTTATTGCTATTATTATAGATTGCCTTTAAAGATAGAATGCCTGTTCTTGATCTCGGATTTTGTAAAATAAATTTAATACACTTATGGTCCAGTATGACTTCATTATTATGCATTTTTTCCCTGGTGCGACTTATACTCCAGAGAAATATGGGAAAATACTGTAGTTGTTTTTGCTCAAAATTCTTAACTTTTTGAGAGTATTGCCAGCACTGCGCCGCCTATTAGTCACTTTAAACAAAGCACAGGGCATGTCTTTAATCATCACAGTCCTAGTATCTTCAGCACGCTTACTGTCACAGAATTACCATATTAACAAATATTGCTGTACGTGTGTTTGGTGCCAGTACCTGATGGTGATTTCGGCTTCGTCCCACTGCACTTTGGCCGATGTACTTCCCTCTTTCACCACTCCAAGCAGCGTTGCATGCCTCCCGGTCTGTTTATGCACACACCTTCCTCCCACTCTCAAACCCGCGTCTGCTCCTCCGATCACCGCTAGTACAGGCCAGACTTCGATACACAGCGTCTTCAAATGATGCTCTGACAAATCTGCTAGTCCATGCTGCCTCCCGTGTCTCCCCCTCTCCTCCTCAGGCCTTGGGGGCATGTCCTGGATATAGGATTGTCATGAGAGCAAATTATAATGTTGTATTTAATATGAGAAAAACACCACCATTTAAATGGGCCTGTCTCCATGGGGTTGTTATTACTTTCGTATGACATTAAACTTATCCATCTCCAAGCAGACAAGCGGGCAACACCATCAGTTCAACTTATAGGTAAAATTTGTGGAGAGGCAACTATGCTGCTATAATATAATATGCTATAATTTTACTTCCTAGTTGGACATAGGTAGCAAGTATGTTACCTAACAACCATAAAGTAAACAGGGGACAAAACTTGTCTAAATAGCACAATATATATATTGTCTATATAACAATATAGTTATGATTAGATGGCAACATTTTTATTTTGTTTTTGAAGAGAATTTTCGGTGGTGACGAGGTATTCTGTTTAAAAATTCTCTGCTACATTCTTTTTTGTATTTTTCTTCTCAACATTTTTTCCCCACAAATTGCCACTTAACTGATACTATGATAAATATTTAGCACAGGTACTATCCCACCAAAACAAGACAGAATTAGAAAAACCTGAAAACCTGTCATATGAGATTTAACCTAATAATTTTGGCATCGCTACCTGAATCTCCTTTTGGGCATCATGCTCTTCTCTGCTTTGCACAGAACGGCTTTTCTTCAGCCTTTGCCCCACACTGCCCCCGGAGGCAGAACTGGCACACTCCTTAAAGCACAGTTTAATTTTGTGCAGGCGTTCGATCATGATTTTGTTGATGCGGTGGGTCCAGTGGTCAGTGCGATGGAGGATTCGGATAAGCTGAGTTGTGGCTTCAGCCAAAACTGTGGCCATGGGGCTGCAGACAGGGTCACCAGGGAGCAAGTCCCGAGGAGTACCGCGCATCTGCATGTCACAGATCTTTACCTAAAAACAAACAAATCAGTGCTTAGATAAAGGGAATAAACTATATTTTATATTTTACAGTGGACGATAAAAATGCTTTATATACAGTACACAATGGTCTCATTTTGGCCCTAATCGCTGCTTTTACAATATATGTATGTATATATGGGCAAATTTTACTTTATTACACAATCTGGTACAGTAGTGTTTCATCACTTTATCTGGTCCATTGATAGAAAATAGAGAATGCAATAACTGTATTTTACCTTCTCTCCAGGGTTACTGCTGTAGAACATCACACAGGGGTAGAGCTCAGTGGCGTCCACATCTTCAAATGCCAACTTTGGTTCCTAGAAACACAAAATATTAAATAGACTGTGTCATAAAATTTGTTAAAACATTAACCATGTATGGAGAAAAAGTCTGAAATACATATTTTTTTTCTTAATTAATAATGTCTATTCTAGAGGTATTGTAGTGCAACCCTCCTCCAAACTCTTTTCCTCCTCTCTCACATATTCTCTCTCCCTCTCTCACTTCTCCGTTCTTGCTAAATGAGATGGTGTGGGATTCCATGTCTAGCACACAGATGATGTAGTCCCCCTCTCTTTATCTCTCCATCCACTCCCTCCCTCCTCTCTCTTACCACCCCCACCCCCCTCACCTCTCCATTCTTGCCGAATGAGATGGTGCGAGCCTCCATGTCTAACACACAGGTGATGTAGTCTCCCTGCGTGAAGCTGCTTAGGGTGAGTGTCTGCTCCCCATTGTGGTACAGGTTTCCGCTGTAGGCTCGGTAAAGCCACATGTCCGATGTCGTTCTGTGGTTAAAGTCGTGGACCGGCCATCTGGACACGCCCACACACGTGCCCTCATTACCACGGTTCTCTTTCACTATGTAGAACTATGGAACAGACACAGACATATTATAATGGAGAGATGTATTGAATTTGCAAAATAATACATCAATACATATAATACATCAACTTGCATAGTGATTTTATGGACACTCAAACAAGCGTTACATTACACGAAAATAAATAAATAAGGTATAGTTAAGTGCAAGAGTCACTATTAAAAGAAGCATGATGTAACTTTTCTGGTGGAGGGTCGCCACTAACTTGTTACCATAGATACATTATTGCTTTAGCTGAAATGTTCCAGTACAAGATTAAACTTATCCCTACAGACACAAACACCACTGGCTAAGTTAGAATAAGATCTGTGGAGAGGCCAGCGCGCCTATTGTAAGAATGAAGAATGTTTTTCAAGGTATTTTTGAGCAATCAAAACAGTTGTAAATGAATAAATGCAAGATAGATAAGTTTAATGCCATACTGTGAAATATTTTGGCAAACCATTAACATCTCCATAGAGATAATTAATGGCTCACCCCCCACCAGAAAAGCTACACAATGCACCTTTAAGGACTATGTAGAAGAGTTAAGTCTGGTAAGTAAAACTATTACATCTGAGATCTACACATTACTTAACCTCCTTCATGCTAGTATCAACTGAATGACAGCATGAAGACAGAATGAAGACAAAAATAAATTATATTTCGATAAAATGTGTAAAAAGAAATCATAATACTAGTGCAGTAAACCAGTCAGAATAGTCTTAGTTGGTCAATCCCAGGGCAGCTATGGCTGTAACATCTGGGCCATAACATATCGGTAGTAGTAATTTACATGAAATGGAGCCTACCTTCCACTGGTAACATCCAGAGGAGATGCCGGTGGAGGCGAGGCCATAGCCCTTCCCTCCACTGCCGTGGGTCAGGCCCTGTCCATTCTCCACCACGCAGCACTGCGCCTTCTCTGGGTCAAATGACACCTCCTGGATTGGCAGGTTTTCATCCTCCTCCTCAGAATCACCCTGAGGTCAAGAACAAAAAGACAGTCAGTCTATATACAAGCTTGCATTATACCGTTTAAAAAGTAATATTCCAAATTGTAGTAATAACATGTCTCCAAACTGATAAATACTTGAATAAAAATTGTGCTTGTTATGTCACTCATAAAAGAGATACTGGTGATTTTATAAAGTTTATCTACACAGAAAATATGAGTATAAAATGTTCAAAGTTATTTAAAAAAAAAAAACATCTTGGATGTTAATGAAATTAATAATACAACCTCAATTCCAATGAAGTTGGGACGCTGTGTAAAAATATATATATATATATATATATATATATATATATATATATATATACAGTATACAATGATTTACAAATCCTTTTAAACCTATACTGAACTGAATAAACTACAAAGACATGATATTTAATGCTCAAATGTTATTGTTTTTATGCAAATATTCACTCCTTTTCAATTTGGTGCCTACAACACTTTCCAATAAGCTGGGACAGGGGCAACAAAATAAAGGGGAAAGTTGAGGAATGCTTAAAATACACCTGTTTGGAATATTCCACAGGTGAACGGGTTAATTTGAAACTGGTGAGTATCATGATTAGACATAAAAGGAGCATCCCCGAAGGGCTCAGTCATTCATAAGCAAGGATGGGGCGAGGTTCACCACTTTGTGAATAACTGCATGAGCAAATAGTCCAACAGTCTAAGAACAATGTTTCTCAACATACAATTGCAAGGAATTTAAGGATTTTTAAGGAATCTGGAGAAATCTCTGCACGTAAAAGGCAAGACCGAAAACCAACATTGAATGCCCGTGTGTAAAGGATATTACCACATGGGCTCAAGAACACTTCAGAAAACCATTGTCAGTTAACACAGTTCATCGCTACATCTCCAAGTGCAAGTTAAAACTGTACCATGCAAGGCGAAAGCCATATATTAACAACACCCAGAAACACAGCGGGCTTTTCTGGGCTCTAGCTCTGCGAGCCAAAGAGGAAAAGGACCATCCGGACTGTTATCAACGCAAAGTTCAAAAGCCAGCATCTGTGATGGTATGGGGGTGTGTTAGTGCCCATGGCATAGGTAACTTGCACATCTGTGAAGACATCATTAATGCTGAAAGGTACATACAGGATGTGGAGCAATATATGCTGCCAACCAAGCAACATCTTTTTCAGGGACGTCCCTGCTTATTTCAGCAAGACAATGCCAAGCCACATTCTGCACTGTCATGATTCTGGTCTGCCTGTCAGTTTTTTGTGCATTTTTTTCCCCTGCCTGGTCACGTGTCTGAGTCTAGAGCTGGGGCGGAGAGCTGCCTCCTCCCGTGCACACCTGGAGCTAATTCCTAATCAGCCACATCTGGGGAGAATAAGAGGAGCTAGGACCTAACACTCAGCGCCAGATCGTCCGTGTACCTGGGTGGTATATCGCTTGGCTCAGTTCTCGTTGTTGCCTGTCTTGTTTTATGCTTACTGATCGGATGTTATACCTTCCACCAGACCCTGCTCCCTAGACCCACTCTGCTCTTCTGCCTCAGACCCAGCTCAACTCTGCCGGTACAGTACGCCCTGTCCCAGACTCCGCTCCACACGTCTTGCTTCCTGGACCCGCTCTCCTGTTCTGGACCCAGCTCCTCCCTGCCAGTACTGTCCGCCCTGCTCCCATCTCCGCTTCACACGCCCTGCTCATGGATCACGACCCGCGCCCTGTTCCTGATTCACCTTTTGATCATCATTCACATTCTTTTCACCTTTGTAAATAAACACTGTAAACTTTCCCCCCCGAGTCGTGTATCTTTGGTCCCCCCTTGTGCCGAGCGTTACAACATGCACGTGTTACAACAGCATGGTTTCGTAGAAAAAGAGAGTGGGCACTAGACTGGCCTGCCTGCAGTCCAGACCTGTCTCCCATTGAAAATGTGTGGCGCATTATGAAGCGAAAAATACGACAACAGAGACCCCGGATTGCTGAGCAACTGAAGTTGTACATTCAGCAAGAATAAGAAAGGATTCCTCCTGCAAAGCTTCAACAATTAGTGTCCTCAATTCCCAAACACTTATTGATTTTTGTTAAAAGAAAAGGTGATGTAACACAGTGGTAAACATGCCCCTGTCCCAGCTTTATTGGAACGTATTGCAGACATCAAATTGAAAATGAGTGAATATTTGCATAAAAACAATAAAGTTTATCAGTCTGAACATTAAATGTCATGTCTTTGTAGTTTCTTTGTAGTTTATTCAGTTCAATATAGGTTGAAAAGGATTTGCAAATCATTGTATTTTTTTTGTTTTACACAGCGTCCCAACTTCATTGGAATTGGGGTTGTACATATTTGACTAGATTCTACATAATGTGACTTACTATTTCTAAACAGAAGTCAAACTATAGATAAAAATATTTATGTGTAAGTTGAATAAATGAAACAACAGCATGACATTCTGTTACAAAACCCATTTGATTTACCAGTAGTTTTAATTCTTGAACTCTTTCTTTAATTTGCATCGAGTGTTTGGCCTGAGCAACTGGAGCTTCCCACATACAGTCAGACAGCAGCGTGAACAGCCGCTCCACAACCTGAAAAACACAATGAAGGTGAATTGTCCGATTATATGTATTAACTGCAGATTAAACTTTTACAGCTATTGGTATGTTCTTATAATACAACTTAAAATAGATAACATATCTCCAGGCCTTATTGGTATGAAATGTATGTGTTTGAATTACAATTTACAATTTTTCATCTACCTGTGTCATCTGATCATCCTCCATGTTGGCCTCACATGCCGGAAGCACAGCCTCCAAAACGTGAAGAGCCAAAAGTCGAGTCCTCAGGTTCCCCACCAGTGGGACTCCTATAGTGTTCACATGTAGGGTTGTCAAAAGTATAAAAAAAAATCTGATACTAATCGATACTAAAACTAGATACTCATTTGAACAAGTATCAATACTAAAAAGTCACATTCACAGGACAGAAATTAACCTTTCCTGAATATCTTTAGAATGATCATTAACTGTATTAGAACAAATGTAAGACCAAATAGACTACTGTACACCCATGGACTACCATGGAACTAATATGGACTGAGGGATTACACAAATATAAGGCCACATGGGAATATAAAAGAAAGTACTATTATCTAATCTTGAAAATCACATTCTATTGGCTAAATAAGTGTTTTTTATTATCATCGTGGTATTAGAATCAGTATTGAGTAATAATAATAATAATACATTTTATTTATATAGCGCTTTTCAGGACACTCAAAGTCGCTTCACAATACATAAAAGAATAAAATATCACAAAATTTACAACATAAAATCAAACATTAAAAGCAATTTTGAACAGGTAAGTTTTGAGTTCTTTTTTGAAGGTGGGGAGGTCTGAGCAGTCACGGAGGGGTTTGGGCAGTGAGTTCCAGAGGGTGGGGGCAGCGATGGAGAAGGCTCTGTCCCCCCAGGTTTGGAGCTTGGTCCTACAGGGCAGGGACAGGAGGTTGGAGCTGGAGGAGCGGAGGGAGTGAGATGGAGTGTGGAGTAGGGATGGGACGATATTAAATTTTAGACTCACGATTATCGTGGCCAAAATAATCGCGATTAACGATATTATCGCGATAATTATTAACCTGTTAACGTTCCGACGGCCCGGGCCTACTTTACAGCAATGTACATACACTTCTGCGTCACCCACACAAACAATCTACACATCAAATGAAAGCTGCGGCGCTTGTCTTTCTGGATATGCAAACCATTTTCACCTGCAATCACCACAGTGCTGACAGGAAAGACGTTTTTATAGAAAAGTCACAAAGTGTGAATCTGGACTTCACTTACCATTGAGCGCTCTGGTTCTGTCAAACATCAACATATTCACACAACGTTGGTCTCATTTGTTCCGTAAAGGTCCAGAGAATATATTCCAGTCAAGAAATTATGTCCAATCTGCTGCAGGAAAGTACTCCAAATATGAAATCTGCTCCGTCACTTCTTTGCCTTTCTTTAGTCGATTTCAGGCATAATAAACTTCTGACAGCGCCAACTTTGTTCCCCAGTGCTAAACACACGTATTAGCTTGTGATTGACACCAATGTTGGCCAATAAGGTGGGGGTTGTGGGTTACTGAGCCCGCACACAGCCAATAAGCAGCGGGACAGGATGACGTATCACATGCCATGGTTTTCCGTAAACAGACGTACCCGGAAGAAAATGTGTACTCCTCAATGCCATGCTGGAGAAATGGACCGGTCCTTGTTGCGCCGGAAGTGACGCAAGTGCCCGTCGACGAAGACTTAATTTTTTTTAAATTAAGGCACTTTGGTGAATTGGGAAACGAGTGGATGCAGAAATGTGTGCATAATGGCGCATTTTACGTACTGTTGTTTTGCGTTTTAAACATGACGAAACAGACAAACCAAAGGGAGTACGTGATCGAGGACACTGTGGATGTTTGTACAAGTTAAACTAGAGGCATCTCGGACCTGGAGCGGTTCATGGCAAAGATTAAAGATCCCACAGTGGACTCAGGAGTAAAGGACCTTATTTTTTGATGGCTTGGATGCTGTTCTCGATCGGTAAGTGTGGTTTATTCTGCTATTGACTTAATTGTACGTAAATTATACCGTGTATAATCGTTAGCTTTGCTCCTGTGCACACAGTGCGCATTCGGACCATGCGCTCTGGCACATTTGTGTTCAGCTGTATGAATTAGACTTAATTTGTCTATTGTTTAAAAGGTGTTGTTTTATTCTGCAGTTTGCATTATTGTAGGTAAAAATCTAAGATGTGCACACATTAGCGTCTCATCTGTGCGCACGGGTGAGGCGCGCACTGGTACGTTCCTGTGGAGAGTTACGGATCAGACTTTGTTTATTGTTGATATCTGACAGAATATAGTTCAGACAGAGATAAGCACAGAAGCTACAAGTGTCATTGCTATGTCAGAGTGGGCAAATACCAGAACTAACATATAAACGTTGTATTGGAACTGGAAACATGAGGCTGTGTGATGCCGTAAAGGCGATTATAATCGTGCACAATGATCGCGATTATTAAAAAATGCCACGAACGATTAATTGCGGACCTTATTTATCGCGATTAACGATATTATCGTATATCGTCCCATCCCTAGTGTGGAGGTGGAGCAGGTCTGTGAGGTAAGGAGGGGCCAGGTTGTGGAGTGCTTTGAATGTGATAAGAAGGATTTTGAAGTGGATGCGCTGAGGGACGCGAAGCCAATGGAGCTTGTGGAGGACAGGGGTGATGTGACGTGAGCGGGTGTGGGTGAGGAGCCGGGCAGCGGAGTTCTGAATGTACTGTAGTCTGTTTAGGGTTTTGGATGGTGTACTGTAGAGGATGCTATTGCAGTAGTCGAGTATCGAGTCTATTCCTTTGTATCAAAATCGAGTTTGAAATTTTAGTAATGTAACAACACTATTTGCAAGGTACAAATGTGTCATTGTTTCAAGTTATAGACAACACTATGATTCTGACTTGGTTTGGTGAGATAGTACCTGTGATAAATATTTATCATAGTCTTACATCAGTCATGTGGCAAATTGAGGAAAAGAAGTACAAAAAAGACAAGAAAACTACAAAAATACAGGAAGTAGTGGTGAGTTCTAAAATGTAAAACCCACCTATGCCAAAGGAATTTTTGCCCCTTGTTTACAATGCAGTTGCAGGGTAACAATGGAATTACATCTACATATGTCATATGTCTGCTGCTCGTGCCTAACCAGGAAGTAAAAGTAAACTTCACCAAAAAAAAAACCCCAAAAAAAAACACCACCAACACAACAAAAAACTGGGAAAGATTTGTAGTAAAAATATACTTAAAAATACTTAAATATAACTGTGTTGATTATGTTTTGGTGTAATGAGTAGTCTAGACCCTCTATCATATGAACTTATATGGGTAAAAAGGTCAAACCTGAGGAGCATTTCTGAGCAGCGATATTGAGCAATACTTCAGTCCATTTGGGGGAGGCCATCTTGGATTGGATGGCTTTAGATGACACCACTCTCCTCAAGAAAACTAAGAAGTCTCCAAGATGTAGCTCAGCTGTGTGCTGTCGACGGAGAACGGCTGAAACAAAGAGAAAAACATGTGTATAATTATGTGAAATCAAAAAGCTAATAAGGGTCAAAAGTATCGAAAATCACATATTAATTAATACTAAAACTAGTATTGAAACTAAATAATCATTTCAGCAGGTATCGTTACTGAAAAAAATCACATTCACAAGACAGAAATGAACCTTTAGTGAACAGCTTTAGAAGGATCTTGAGCTGTATCAGAACAAATATAAGACCACATAGACTAGTATACGCCCATGGACCACTATGGAACCTATCTGGACCACTGAGGGATTACACAGATATAAAGTCATATGGGAATAGAAAAGAAACTACTACCATTTAATGTTGAAAAGGAAATTTACTCCAGATTTAGTAGAGTTTTAGATTATTAGTAGCAGGCATAATGTAAAGTTGGTTTGCAGTGAGAAAAAACACTTTCCCATGTATTTCGAGGCACTTTAAAAATGTCTTACTGTAACAAACATTTCTTTATGCAGTGGGCACTCACCTCTAAAGTCTTTCTTGTCAGAGTCGGTGTGGTCTTCATGTTTTTTCTCATCCTGGTCCTTCCCTGAGGACAGCTGCCCCACTCCGGCCTGAGACAACAGGTTTTTGAGCTGGCTGCAAAGGAGGTCCAACAGAGACTGGACCACTTTGGGACTCAACTTGTCTGCATACGTCCTGCAAGAGACATAAAAGATCATTTACAGGAAAATGCTCATTCTGTTTCAGACAGTAGAATGTGCTGATGTCCTATTCTTAGTTGGGGTCAAGAGTCAGGATTCCTATATTGGGATTTTCAAAGGTAATAAGGTAAGGTTATATAAAGTACAAAACTTTCTAATTTATATTAGTAACAAGTGGGCATAATAACTATATTTTAAGTTCACTATGTAACTTTCCCGGTTGAGGGTTCACCACCAGCTGGTCTCCATGTAAATGTCATTCCTTTGCCTGGAATGTTCCACAGTATGGCATTAAGTTGATCTATATAACACTTATTCCATTACTGGTGTTTTATAGCAAACAATACCTTGAAAAATATTCTTATTGATCACCTCTCCTTCTACTACAATTAGATTTGAGCTATAAAAGGTTTAATTTTGAACTTCTATGACTCATTATAGACATAAACTAACTACTTAAGAGTTGCATTCTGTTATTTATTGATAGCAGCATTTTGTTATTTATTCATAGCAGCATTCTGTTATTTATTGATAGCAGCATTCTGTTATTTATTGATAGCAGCTCATATTTTTAAACATTATAGATTTACAATACTTTTTGGGGCAGAATTCTACTTTATGGTTTAGTTTCAATATTACTGTTTATCAGCTATATTTTCTTCAACAATATATCGCACTTCAAAATGTGTAATTGTGACAGACCTAACTGCAACCATATGAATTTTGAAAGACAATTGCAAGCTAAGCTAAATCCACATGACTTGTTGACCTGCACACCTCCCCTTACCCTGTGCTGATAGCCAGTATCTGCAAGAGTCTGGTGGAGGCCACTTTGAGTGCAGTGCTGAGCTGGGACACTCCTGGCTTCTGCAGAAGCTGAAGAGGTTGTCCTAACATGGTCTCTGTACCACACAACTGAGACAGAACATTCAGGAGTCCACTGGAGATGGCCAAAGATACATCTACAGGCTGATACCGCACGCTCAGGGCAAATACAGTCACCAACAGGAGGCGCTGCTGAGCTTCTGCAAGAAGCAAAGAAATATGGAAATATTTAAACAAGCTGTAACTGGAGGACTGATTATTAAAAAGGGCAACTATACCAAATACACGCCGTATATGGGCTTTGCCCAAGGCTTCAAATATTTACCTCTTAAAAACATTTAAAACAGAACTAGTTCATTTTAAACAGTTTGCAGTGGTCCAAAGTTATTCCTCACTTACCTTATGTATTCAGAGCATCCTAATTATTCACCGTGATGAGTTTATAAGATAACAACTAGCATGCTAACGCACACTTCTAGATTATTGGACAATAAAGCACTTCCTAATTAGATGGAGACAGTAACTAGCAGGCTTATTTTGACTTTAAGAGCTGCTTATATAATATATTTGTACTAAAATACTAAGAAGCCTTTAAACACTTTAATGGTTTGAAAAGGGCAAAATTGAAATAATTTTAAGCATTAATAGAATTATTGTATTGTTAATTAATAGGTTAAAAAAATTAACCTTTTAAAGATTTTGCAACCTTTGTGAAAATTTTGACTAACTTGTACAGTAAAAATCTGTCTTCCTTTGAGTCTCCAGTTAAGTTGAATGTTAGAATGTAAATATACGTTTGTGTTACACTTTATATTGGAATTTCTTGTATATTTAAATATCTCCAGAGTTGAAACTATAACATATAAGACTCTAGGGGAGGACCTGAACAGTCGAGTTGTGTAGTTACCTATGTGGTGCTTGTTGGCCTGCAGAGCTCTCTCCAATGTCACTGAGAGCTGCTGGTAAATCTTATGAACTGCTGTCTGTATCTCCATCTGAAGACTACGTTTGGCTGCTTTTATCCCATCCTAAACAAACACAAGAATCATATGTTACAATACCAGAATAAGTCAGTAGAGAACTGGATAGTAGTGATCAAAACACATATTTCATGTAACAGTACTACAATAGTATTAAAGGTGCACTAAGCAACTTTTCTGGCAGAGGGTCTGCTACTTCTTTAACTCTGTGGGTATGTTTTTGCTTTGCCTGGAATATTCCACAGTATGGCATTAATGCCAACTGTGAGGTTGGCTATTTCCCATTTAAACATTATGAGTTCCAACCTCAAGGCGTTCCAGCTGAATTGACTCATATGTAAACAATATGGCTAATGCTAAACTGAAGACTAAAGAATGTTATTTGAATGTATGTAACAAGAATTTTGACAGATATGACCTCTTGTGAGCTTTAAGTCATGTTATAATGCTGTTACCTTCTCAAAAACGTACCTGGCGTTGTGTTTTGTTTCATTCACAAATGTTTGAGTAACCCTTTATTATTAGTCTGTTTACATCTCAAATGCTCAAAATGCTCTGTTCCACCTTGTGATGTCATGAAGCAGTAGTTTTCAAGTCAACAGCTACCTTTTACCTTTTGGTTAGTAGTGGAGCACTTCCTGTATTAGCACATGACATCGTGGAAAAGAGTGTTTTCAGTTTGGGAGAAGAACCTAAATATGCAGGGTTTCTGTGTTAAACATTGGGAATAAAACAAAACACAACTCCAGGGCTGTTTGTGATGAGTAAACAAAATTATAATACAGATCATAAAATAGCGTAATATGGGCCCTTAAATGACCACACCATATAACTCCTTACATTACAAGAATCTACATTTTAAAAATATTTCTTTAACTGCCCCCATCTGTATTAAATGGTATTGACCTATAGAAGGTTTGGATGTCATCTGAAATTAAGCAGTTAAATTTTATTACTTGGTTGGTGTTACATACCTGGTAGTGGTGTAACTGCACACTCTCTCTCTTCAGCCCCCCAGTGCCCACAGTGCCCAGACCAAAGCAGCCAGCAAGAAACTGCAGACGTACGGAAGTTAGGAGAGAGGAGGAGTGGAAGGGGCCGGAGCGATCGCTGTTCCCTGGAGCAGAGCCCTTTTCCTCCATCCCAGAGATCAGCACCACGATCTGGTGAAGAGCCTCCAGGCGCAGCTGCACACACAAGGCAGGGCATAGAACGCTATTTTGTTTTAAAGTGGCTGGCTGATTTTCGGTATAGTAGCAATTTATTTTACCCCAGTACAGATATATTGTATAAGCAGCTATTAATGTAAACCCTAACCCTAAAACAAGTATCGAAATTAGACACTTATTTGAGCAGGTATCAATATTAAAAAGCCAAATTCACAAAAAAGAAATTAACCTTTCCTAAATAGCTTTAGAATGAATCAGAACAAGTATAAGGCCATATAGACTAGTATACACCCATGGACCACAATGGAACATACCCAAATGTCATTGCAAAATGAGTTCATTTTAGCAGAGGAATGATGCAAATACTAGATGAAAATGCATATCATGGGAATGTTTAATTTGAAACATTATGACATAATATGTACATGTGCTATATATTTTACAGCTGTTGGTAGTTTTCAGATTCCATAATGTGATGATGTTATTGATTACATGATATTCATAAGAGATATATAAACAATACTTTTATAAAAGTTGAAGTTGATCATTTCTATTAGTGACTAGATATGCTATATAACAACAAAATCTGCATTTTAACAATATTCATTTTAGCTGCTTCCAATTGTATTAAATATTATTGGCCTTTAGAACGTGGTGGTGTCATCCAAAAATCGGCAATAGTGCAGTTTTAAAGTGCGTTATCTAAACACCACACATTTTGTAGCATATCTTGTAAAAAAGAGTCCCTCCCCTCACCTCAGCCCTGCTCTGCTGCTGCTCCATGGCCAGGATAAGAGCCTGGGGGCTGGTGGACATGCTCTCCTCTGGCTCCCTGAAGGCCGGAGCTAAACCCACGTCTCCGCTGATGAAGCTCAGCATGTTATCGATAAGCGCATGGACCCCCAGAGACCGGTTCAGATCCAGGTCAGATTCCTCGTACGAACAGGCGGAACTGTAGCTCCTCTGGCGACTGAGTTTGGCCCTAAACCAGGACTCTGCCAGAGAGTCTGGAGAGCTGTACAACAAGCCTGAAGAAGAGAGGATAGAGTTAAGATGGTTAAATAGAAACGAAAAAAAATATGGAGTATTCTTAGGCCTGTCACAATAACAAATTTTGAAGCAGGTTCTGCACAATATATCACAATCAAATCGAAATTGCAACTTGAGTTAGTGCAATTATCAAATCATAAAGTCTGCCGTAATTTAGATATGATAATGTCCACTGCAAAGAACAAAATATCCTCTTTTTATACATAAAAAATTAGACCTCTACAAACATATTCTGAAATGCGTGTGATTATTAGTTAAGCAGTTTCAGCCTTCTCTCAAATGTTAATGCTCCTGGAAGTGTTTATAATGTGCACTCTGAATAAATTCCTACTTTTTAAACAAACATTTTGCAAAAAACATCAGAATAATCAATATTACTTAAACTACTTAATAATTGCACAGACAATGTACACACGATAATCATTGAGCCCCAAAATATCTTGTTCCATTATTTACTAAAAGATATTACTAAACCCGGATTTAGAAGTGATCGTGACAGGCCTAAATATGCTTTTCTAGAATGCATAGTTTCGATTGTGAACTAGACAGCTAAATGGTACGATGGTTGAGGAGCAGTCTGCATGTCTTCTTTGTACTCCAAAGACATGTCTGTATAAAACCAGAGGAGAGTAGGTAATGGTTCTTGCTGTCTGCCTTCTATAAGAATGAATGAATGACACTATGGGAGGAATGTACAATTCTAAAATAATTATCAATAATATAGGTGATGCTGCTGCAAAAAATGTGTGTGGGCAGCAGACGCATAGCTTTTTTAGACAAAGGTATATAAATTGCACGTATTTTCCAATTTGTGTATTGTTTGGTATATTTACGATAATCATATCACAACTGTATGAATTTTTATTATTTTTAACGTTCCTTTCTAAGGATAAGATCATGGTACACTTCATTGTCCCGGGGGAGCGGGGATGGGGGGACAATTATCCGCTATATTTGATCCAGCTTTCAATGCCACTGAAGCAATCTGTCAGGAGCACAGCCAAACGCTGGGACCCATGTCCAGATCTTGAGCTAATCTTGGTCAGGATTACCTCAGATGGAGGATTTGACCTATTGTACATTTGGGTTGATGGGGGAAAGTGAAGCGCCCAGAAAAAAAAAAAACAAAACATCCCAGACACAGGGAGAGCACACACAGAGAGAACTCCACACAGAAAAGGCCTGGGTCGCCCGGGAGTCAAACCTTCTTGTTGGGAGGTGAGACAGAAAACCACTCAATCACTGTGGTGACTTTAGAGCATTACATGCCCTTTTAGCCAACAATGCCAAACACGTTAAAGTCCTGTCAGACTAGAAAACAGATTTTTTTTTTTCCTGATCTAAAAAATTTCAAGAAATTACTGGGCCAGCTTCACCCAGATTATATAAATGTTTCGATATCCAAACTGTGTATGATCTTAAGCTTAACAAAGCCAGTCTTATGAAAGATGAATGGAGCTATGGGCTAACAACAGGAGAAAACATGCCATCGTTTACTTGCTTGAAGCTCCTCTTGTGTCTCGGGCTCAACTGCCCCAAAAGAAGCAAATAAACTACCACAGTGTAATGTAGAAAAAGAGGACAGAGACACAGGTGTTCTGTGAAAAGTGCCAAACAAAACTGTATGGTTTTGTATTTGCAAATGTCCATAAGGTGTATTACCTCTTTTCTTGTGTGAGAACGTTAAATCCAGGTCAACATTTCTGCGTCCACTCTGAAAGGAAAAACAACCAAGTCATTTATTTCAATAAAAGCAAAAGACAAAGCAGAGGAGCCCGACAGGCTGACATTCATTTTTTAACCTTTATTTAACTAGGTAAAATATCTGAAAACCAATTCTCAACATGACTTGACAAACTAACCCCGACAGGATCCCATAAAGGACAAAAACACAAATATAAAACACACATTTTGTTTCTTTAAAACGTAACAGAACCAGGATAAATCATGATTTTAATTTATTCCATACTTATTTCTTGGGTAGAAGACATTTAATTGCAGTGTTTCCAGACATAGCTAATACATAAAAGACTTTGTACCAGGCTAATAACATTAAAATGAACAGTATGTGTAGTGTATGACATGGGTCCCTGTCTCACCAGGCTGTATCCCTCCTCGTCGGACTCAGGCTGGGACAAGTCCGACTCGCTCCGGGACTTCATGAGTCTGTAACTGGGGCTGCTCTGAACCGAACGGCTCTCTGCGCTCATGCTCTCACTCCTGTGGATAACATGACAAAAAAATGAACTAACTGAACTGTTCCAAATATATTTTATGTGCCTTTTATTAGAGAGAGCCTGTACTTCTTTCTTGTCCCAGTACAGATGTGTTGTCTAAGAAGCTCTTGAGGTCAAAATAAGATTGCGCTGTATTGTCAGCATCTAAAGCATTTTATTGTCCAAGAATCAGGAAGTGAGCATGCTAATTGTTATTAACATTGTTGTGAAGGCACCACACTGGTCTCTGCAAGTTGTGAAAAGTGTTCATAAACTAATCACGATAAATAACGGTAATTAGGATGCTCTGAATGAATAAGATAAGTGAGGAATGACTTTGAACCGCTGCAAAACTTTTAAAATGAACTACTTGTTTTTTTGGGGGTTTTTTTATTTAACATTTTTAAGATAGTAAAAATCAGGTACAGTGGCTTTAAACTTAACTGTTTGAGAAATATTTAGTATAAGCTAAGGCCAGTGCTATGTATTAGGGCTGCAAGATTGCAAAATCACTATCAAACCGGAAATGCACAC
The DNA here is from genome assembly GCF_009829125.3 of Periophthalmus magnuspinnatus. Taxonomy (NCBI): domain Eukaryota; kingdom Metazoa; phylum Chordata; class Actinopteri; order Gobiiformes; family Gobiidae; genus Periophthalmus; species Periophthalmus magnuspinnatus. The sequence continues at coordinate 12,292,167 of NC_047128.1, read as the reverse complement.
ACAACAAAATCTTCTGTCTTATTCTGCGTAAAAACTGCTATCCCTGTAGATTAGATCTATACATGTTCTGAAAAACATGTGATTCTTTTTATCAATTCTCCTGAACGCAGAATCCTATTATTAAAACATAAATTGTGCTTGTCAGAAAAATCATAATTAGATATTTTTGCCCCTTCAGTGTACTAAATGACTATATTAGCCCCATGTATCTTTACCGCGTCATGTAGCTGAGGCAGTCCTGGGTCCCTGGTGTGGTCTGATTTTGATTCTCCTCAGGGTTCTGTTTGGTGAGTTCTCCCAAGACTGGACTGACCCCCAAGATGAGCAGAGCACAGCGGTGGACCACACAGTTGCAGGCTGCAGTGTACAAGTCCTGCCCCTCAACAAGAGACCCACTGCCCCGACGGCCCTCCTGAGAAAAAGTAATGCAGTGATAAATGATAACTGTAAAGGAACATTGTAATTTTATTCTCTATACAAGTTCAGTTCGTCTAGGTAAATGAAATACTCACAACAATATTATTAGGTCAACTAGATATTTGTCTTTCTTTTTCATTCCACATTCTAAGTCCAAAAGACAAACATTATTCTTTAAAGAGGGGGTATTTTACGTCTAGGGGGTATAGCACATAATATTGCAATTTATTTAGATAACCATGTAACATTTTATTGTTTTGAAAGTGCTATATTTGCTGAATACAATTGACAAAATCTTACAGCGAACCATAAGGAGGGTTCGAATAGAGCCCAGGAGAGATTATTAAATTACCGTATTTTCCGCACTATAAGACGCATCGGAGTATAAGGCGCACCTTCAATGAATGGCCTATTTTAAAACAAATTTCATATATAGGGCGCACCGCATTGTAAGGCGCATAGAATATAAACTACTGTAGTAGCTGGGGTTGTGTTATGCATCCACGAGATGGAGCTGCGCTAAAGAGAACGTCAACAAAACAGTCAGATAAGTCAGTCAAACTTTATTAATAGAATAAAAAAAAAACGTTCTGAAAACTTTGTTCACTCACAAAACAAGTTAATGCATTCACAATATAGTAACTCTCGAAATAGTGCAACGCAATAACAATAATTCAAACGTTAACGTTGTTAATGTCCATATTCACAATATCTCCCAGCCTTGTTTAGTTGTAAACACGTGAAAGAAACACATAAACCTCACTTTTTCAGTTCATTCCTCATTCACGAATTCGTCGAATTCTTCCTCTTCCTCTTCAGTCTGAGTTGGGCGAGCTCGGCATTCAAAGTGCCCAATTCCGTCTCGTCAAAATCGCCATTATCCGTGTCGCTGCTGTTGTCTAACAGTTCAGTGACAATTCCTGCCTTCGTGAAAGCTCGGACCACAGTTGAGACTGATATATCAGCCCAGGCATCCGCAATCCATTGGCAGATTGTGGCGTATGTCGCCCGGCACTGTCTCCCTGTTATCCCTATAGCGTCGGATCCTGTCGTCGCAGATAGAGCGGGTTGCGGACTTTCCAGCAGCGTAACTCCGTGCCCAGTCGTGCTCTCATGTAAATTCAAACGGCGTCGCAAAGCGGAGACATGGGGCTATCTAAATATTTTACCATCATTACGGTAATCTGCCTCTGTTGTCCCTCGAAGGTGACGAATGAGAGCGCGGTGCTGCGGGGATTTTCCCAGTCATTTATTCGATGTGTAAAAAAAAAATACGGATGGATGTGTAAAATAGAAGGAGTTGTGTGAAAAAATGCAGTAAATTCTGATACTTCGTTTAACATGATTTTTATGGCTAAAAAAGAATAAAAGTCTAGGTCTAGGTGAGCTATACTGGCCCATAGTGTGCTCAGTCCTGAAAGGGTTATTACCGCTATTACTTCGGTGACGCCTCCTGACTACGGGTGTCATAATTGATCAATATTGATCCATATATAAGACGCATCGGATTATAAGGCGCACTGTGGGTTTTTGAGAAAATTAAAGGCTTTTAGGTGCGCCTTATAGTGCGGAAAATATGGTACTGAAACATGCATGGATGACATATGAAACCTCTTCAGGCATGTTTTTGAGGAGGGAACAATGCTATAACATGGTAGAAAGCAAAAAAAATATCTTTTGCATAATACCCTCTCTTTAATCTGTGCATTCATACCTGGTTGACACAGCCCTCCTCCTCCCCTCCCCCTCCTCCTCCCGTTCCTGCCCGGGAGACTGAGGTGGAGCCCAGACCAGTGCTGCTGCTGGCCCTCTCTCGGCCGCGGCTCCGGGCCACTTCTCGAGCTGAGAGGAAACATTGGAAGATCTCTGTGTGGGTCGAACACACAGACACACACCAAAGCAGGGTTAGTCCAAGTGAAGGCCAAGCAAAATTGTTTTATATACAACATCTGCATGATTTTAATTATTAAAAGGTGCACTGCGTAATTTTCTAGTGGCTTCCTAGCCTCCATGGAGATGTTGTTCATGGCTTTCAGCTTCTTGTTATTTAGAAACATTTCAAATATTTTTTTTGTGCTGAATTGTTAAACACTAGGGCAACACCTAATTGGTCACCATTCTGAAACTCATGGATTGCGTTGCCTGTTCCACAGTATGGCCTGGGGTTGTCACTCCACAGCTCTGATTTGTAACTAGGCCTGATAGCGCCACCTGCATGTGGATACCAAGGTTTACTGCCATACTGTAGAACATTCAAGGCAAAGCAATATTTCCATGGAGACAAACCCTCAACCACAAAACGTACACAATATAATCAATAAGATATTATTCTGGCAATTCAAAATATGTGTAAATTGGGCTTAGCAGTGGAGAGCATTTAAATACAATTACAGAGTTAAACATGCTAATGAATGCTTGTAAGCAAGGGGCATACAACTCAGATTTAAAATGCACAACAAACAATATTTATACAAATCTATAAATATATTTGTATCAAATAAATGCAATGCTTTTCACTCATAAATTGCCATAACATACACTTCAATAAAAAGATCTTATGGCAAAAAAAAAGTTATTTTTTCTTGTCTGAATTATGTATAGGGGCTTATTCTTCCTCACAATATCTGGAGCAAAACCACTCATCTAATCTTAAGTGCTATTATTAATAATGAATTATATAATAATAATAATAATAATAATAATAATAATAATAATAATAATAATAATAATAATAATAATAACAATAATAATAATAATAATAATAATAATAATAATTATTATTATTATTATTGTTTCAACTCCGACACATTTAATCATACATTTTAAAAAGTTTTGGTTTTTTTTTGCAAGCAGCCTTAGCAATTACAATGGTATCCATACAGTAGAGCTGTGTACTCACTTCCGGCCGTCATGACCTCGTGCTCTCGATCCTCCTCTTCTTCCTCCTGTTCCTGATGCCCTTCCTCTCTGTCTCTGTCCGCTCGCTCCTCAAGCTCCGCCTCCTCGTCAATTGTCCGGGTGAACGAGTGCTCCTGAGGGTCCATATCCAATGAGTCCTGGTTCTCTGAGATCTGTGGATAAAAAAGTATAAAATACAATTTAAAATTAAAATATGATTTAAATGTGTTTAATCTTTCAGCACTCATTTGTTATAATCACACTGAACCGACCCTTCTCTCTCGTGATGAAGATCTTGTCTGGATGAAGTCCATGTTCTTACAGGCTAACAGACGGTTTCGGACTTTATAAACGCTGCGGTACACCTCCGCCAACAGTTTAGACGGCTGGTATCTGGACAATTTAAAATGCAAAAATCAGCATATCAGCCAAGATTTGGCATACTATAATTAAAACCATATTTATAGATATGTATAGAGGCCAATTAATTGCTAAACATGCATTTCATCATTTATTGTATGTGACTGACTGTGAGCATTTAATCAAAACAAGAAACACTGAAATATGTCTTGTAAGTTGTGCAGTACCTCCCCTCCCCTCTGGCTTGTGCTAAGAGTCCAGTGTGCTTCAGTAAAGCCGCCAACACAAATCTGGAGACAGTGTCCAAGAGGGTCTCATTACTTAAAGATGCATTATCCCAGTCTGAAACATAACACAGGGAAATTAGCACAACTCAAAACTTTACAATGACTGGTATTTGAAAATAACTTCATATGTAATCTGTATCTATATGAGGGACCTTTGCTGATGGCATAGTCCTGCATGTTGATCCAAAGAGCGTTGGCTGGTTCTTTGGAGGAGCCCAGAGCCAGTTCCACCAGGACACTGAGGTCTGGGCCCAAAATGAACTCAAAGGGCTTCTGCTCCTCGTTCCCCGAGAGAGCCACCTCCAACAGGGAGCTGATACAGGTGTCTGAGAGGAGAGAGCAGAATAATTAGGGGGGATTGTGATCAGTGTATACATTAATTGCTATAATTGCCTAAATAAGTTAAAATTAGGGGCGGAATTGCAAAAAAATAAAAAATAAAAAGTGAATTGCAAATCCGAATCAAATTGCAAATCTGAAATACACATCTGAAAGACACATATTATGCATTATTTATATCAAAGTCTTTTAAGCATTGTAGTCGCTATGCCAATGGTTGAAATAAATCCAATTTGACAGCAGAAATGTTCAACAAGTCTGCCAATGATTTATTAAAAACTTTGCAGTATTTCTACCTCTACCACAATAATTCAGGTATATTTGAAAGAGTGATTCCTGAGGCTCAGCGCATGACAATCCTATAAACAGGATTAATGACAGAAGCATAAACGAAGCAAAATACAAGTTCAGGTTTGTTTTTGATGAGAGAAAAAATAAAATCACATACTTATAAGAATATAAGAAGTACATTTTGTATAATATGGAGTTTCACATCTGCCATCTACTGGTAAAAAACAAACTTGCAGAGTTAAATTAACCGTTTCCTAAATATTTATAGCTTTAATGTGTCGCTAAAAGGTTATACCAAACTAGTTTCCACTACAGTAAAAAAGCTTAATAAAAAAGTGATTGAGATATTAAACTATCATACCAATAATATCAAATAAGCATATAAATCCAATCTCTCACCTAGTTGTGGTATATCCATTTCAAGCCCATTACTGAAGATGGGAGTTTTGAGCCAGTACGCTGTGTCCTGCTCCTCCAGAGAGGTGGGGGCACCCTGCAGCATCCCCCCCAGACACCGCCCCACGAGCAGTGCCACAGTCCGCTCCAAATCTACCAGCCACACCCAGGACAAGGCCTCCTGGGACATGCCCGAAGTCGGTTCTGCAAAGTCTGATGTGCCTGGAGGAAGGAGGAAAAGAAAATGAATTTCTACTGAAGCAAGTGCAGAATTAACAGAGCACTGTAATTATACGGACATCCCATGGAATGTTCCACAGTATGGCATTTAACTTATCTTGCTTCTATTTATTCAATGAATAGTGTTTTATTGCAAACAAAATTCCTTGAAAAATGCTTTCTTACTGAAAGCAGGGTCGCCCTTCCACAAATATAACCTGTAAATTGGTCTGGTGCTGTCACCTGTTTATCTTTATCAAGGTAGAAACATTTAAATGTATCTAAGCCATACTGTGGAACTTTCCAAGCAAAGCAATAATATCATCATGGAGACAAGTTGCAGACCCACCACCAGATTATATTGTCAATTCAATTTCTTTGTTAATCTTTCAGTAGAGAGATGTAGTTGCAGCTATTAAATCACAAGTAATAGTGTATGAAATAAAAAAGGGTGCCTCTAGCTGAACTGCTACATGTCTCCTTGCCATCCAAGCACAACAGAGTCTCTATTCCAAAATAAATGAATAATGAATGGCTCATCCTATATGTCCCACCGTGTAGAGGCCACTGCAGCTCCTGGTCCTCCAGTGGAGCAGCGGCAGGGAGCAGGCGGTTCAGTTTGTCCAGAGGGGGCAGCAAATCGAGCAGGTGAGACAGCAGAGGTTTGGCCACAGACACCGGCAGCAGAAGAAGAGAGTTGATGATTTGGCACAGCATGCTGCCGGCGGCTGACACAAATATCACATCTGCACAGAAGAGGAACATTACACTGCTATAAAATTGACTATTTAATGACTGTGGTATGTATTTGACCAACACAGAGTCCAACACTAGTCTAACAGTCTATTTATTACCACTGCAATGTCAGGGAAAAATAGACTCCTCCCTGCACCTCCCCCGACCCATGCCCAGTGGTCAGTGTAAATTTCTATAGCGCTTTTCTACCTTCAAGGCACTCAAAGCACTTTACAACAAGGAACCACTCACCCATTCACACACACATTTACACACCAGTGTACGCAGAAAAGTAAAAGTAAAAAATGCATGTGTAAGTGTAAATGCATGCATTGGTTTTAAAAACTTTGGAAATCTTGCAGGATCTGTGTTGATATCAAACTGTCCTTGACTTGCATTTGGTATAAATACAGATTTGATATTAATGTGGACTTTACACAGTTCAAGTCCATATCATCATGTCACCTACCTCTTTTCTAACACATATGATACTGTTAATAGTTGATGACAATTACAACAATTGCCATTGTAACACGTGTATTCACCTTGCAGTTTCTCTCTGATGCTGCCGTTCCAGGAGCTCTCTTTAATTAGAGTGGCTGATCGAGAGAAGATGTCGGTGGCATGAGGCAACAGCAGCTGGAGGTGTTTGTGGAGCAGAGCCACACTGCTGGAGGTCTGAAACCACAGGTACAAAAAGTATAAAAACAGTGTGCTTATTGAGGCAACAACTTCTCCAAAACATATCTGAATAAACGTATGTACCTCAGTGACAGCATTGATGTGGCAGTATGCTAGCAGCTGCTTCTGTAGAGAGCAGAGCAGCTGGTGCAGGTGAGCGGGTTGGCTGCTGTCAGAGGAGGACATGCCTTGGAGCAGTTTATCACTGTTCTTCTCCAGTTCACCAAACGCCTGGTCCTGCACAGAATGGAGATATACAAACATAGACAGCTGGTCATATGTCTGATGTTAATTGTTACTATTATATTGTCTTATTAAAATGATATTGATGTCCATATTTTCCAAAACTTTGTAAAATTTGTCGTGAAATACTATTCCCCGTACCACGTTTGGAAAATAATGGTCTATGCAACACATCTAAAAAACATCTAAAAATCAGGACGGTACAAGGAGCCTTAGGGCAGGGGTCAAACTTTTAGCCATGCAACAGACCTGGGACCCCAACTGCAAAATTGAATTGTATTGAACACTGAAATAAATAGTTAGGGCTGGGCACCGAAACTCAATTCCATGTAGTACCCGAGCTAAAAGGTCCAGTAAGTACTGTTCTTTGGCTTTAAATGCCCCTGTCAATGAGCCAGTCAATATACAACACTGATTTGAAAGGTGCTCATGAGTCACTACAGCGCCCTGCAAAACTGAATGGCACAAACACCTTCACATGGTGTGATAATTTTAAAATTTAACCTTCGAAGTCATTTGGCATAGGAAACAACTTAGGGAACTACAGCTTCCAAGGTGTTTCTAGTATTATATAGTTTAATTTATTATTATCAAGATAAATTAAAAATAAGATATAATTTCCATTGTCCATATCACCCAACCTGATTAGATACTGACCACTGTATAAGAACAAGACCACCAGGCACTTTGAGATGTCTTTGAAATATGCAATTTAAATAAAATATGTAAAAGTTTTAACAATGCAATAAACCAGTGCTCTGACAATCACACATTTTTCAGCTTTGTTGAAAAAATATTCACTAACAACAGACCATCTGTTTGTCACTTCACCTGTGAAGAGCTTAATGTATTACTAATTGCTGTAACTACAAAGCAATCAAAATATAATTGTGGGACAGAAGTGTGTAATTATCATCATTACTTGTTCCTTCCTCTGACTCAGAACAGTGAGACCTTTAGAGAATGAGACAGGAACAAGCTGCTGCTGTGTTTGGGAAGATAAGCCGCAATAAAACTAAATGCTCTTCTACTGGTGACGCATGAGAGAAACAAGCAATATGGACCTCACTGTAGAAAGGAGACAAAGCATCTGCTCAGGGCTCATGGACAGAACTTAAGATTAAATTATATACTAAAAGGAATTTGACTTTTATTTTTATTCTTCATCTTGTTCAATTCTTAGTCTAGGGCTGTAGGCCTCTAGTCATTTAGTCGATTAATCAGTAGATATTGACTAAGTGGACCAAAATTAGTTTTAGTCAACTACTCATTTTATTTAAATTAAAAGGATTTATATGGGACATCAGCAGAAATAAGAAATTGATGAATGACTGAATTAGCTGAAGAGAAGATATTTTTGTATTTATCTGTAAAAAGGCAGATTCAACTCATGATTCACAAGTTTAATCTGTCTTCAAACACATTGTTTCCTGGTCATTTCTCTGCATAAATAGTTGTTTTTGCATGAACTCCCCAGCAGGTGTAGTCTTGTGACTGCAGTTTGTGTCAGATACATTGAGATCCTAAATAGTTTAGAGAGTTTTGGCCACACCCCCTTTTTAGTTGACCAATCGATTGGCAGAACATGTCCTTAGTTGATCAAGAATTTCTTTAGTTGACCAAGGCCTACTGGTAACGCAGAAGAGGAAGAGGAAATACAGACTTAACTGTAGAAATCAGACAGTGCATCTCTTCAGGGCAGATGGACAGATAGGGACAGATAAAGTTAAGCATTGAATACATTGAAAAATAAAAATGCACATATTTACGCAATGTCTACTTATTTAACAGTAACAGCAACTATTATTAACCTTAGACAAAACTGTAATTTTGACCCAAAACAAAAATGTATACATGTGCATAAAAAAAAAAAACATTTAAATTGTATAGGTTTAAATTAAGAGGGTTCCTGTACATATGTTGTGACATATTGGTCTAGGATAGCATGGGTTCACAGTTTTTCTTTCTAAACCCAAATTAAATATGGGTTTTAATAATAGTTTCATGAACATACACGAGATAGACATTTCATCAGTGCCATTTAACACAAAAAAGTCAAAGTCTTAACTCTGCCTAAAACCACATACTTTTACTGACAGAGGATTGGACCTATATAGACCTCTTCATTAAAAAGACCCAAGTGGATCATTGATGATCTTAAATATTTGGATCTCCATTTGTTTACATTTAAAATTTAAACTAAACTAAAATGTGTGCAATTAAATTCAAATGTGTATTGTACTCTTTGGCATTAGCAGTCCCCCCCAGGATTTGAGTCTACCTTCAGTGGCCTTAATGACACATTATATAAGACAATAAATGGTGTAATGCATCAACTTACTGGCAACAGGAACACATTTTGTTGCTTATGAATATTTAATATGAAAGCATTAGTCATATGTGGTACTTTTCTAGTCACTCAAATCTCTTTACAATCTTATGGATTATTCATTCACTTCCCACACTCTTTGACTGGAGCAGACTGGCATGGCTGCCTCTCTGACAAGTGACAACCAATCACACAACATCACATCGCCCAAAGACACAACATTCCAATGCACTGGTTATCAAAGCACATAAAATATAATTTATTTTCATTTGTTGGGTAACTACACTAACGTGAACCACACCAACCACACCACTGAAACAAAAGTATAAATGACTAAATGGTTCTCACGGTGTAGAATCCAAGGTTCCTGAGCAGTGTCTTCATGAGGATCTCTGCGAGGTGGGTGTCGGGGTGGCTACCCGGGCTGCTGTAGTCTGGGTCTGGAGACTGGGTGAACCCAGAGCCAGAGAGCAGCTCAGGGCCGTCTGCAGGGGAGCTGTACCCCAAAAGAGAGGCCACGTGGGTGTGGTCCTGCAGGCTAGTTAGGATAATATCCAACTGCATCCTCTGCACAATCAGGAAGAAGTACACTCAGATTATGCTTTAGATTATTTGGTGTTAGCATAAGTCCTTGAAATGATAAAGTTACAACTAGTTATTATTTAAAGTGTATTTTGAAACAGTAAAGTAAAAGTAAATAAAGTTTTTGTACAGTGAGGCTGACCAAGGATATTTGTTGAAAAAGACAGAAAACTTTTATTGGTAATTGAGAAACTAGAATTCCCAGAAATCCCTATGCATGAATGCAGCTACCAGTTAGGTAACGTTTGAGTTCAAGGTTAAAATTCATTTATTGACTATGTTGGAAAAAAAAAGAAGTCATAGTTACTAATACATTTTTTGCCTCATGTTTTCTTCTTATTCAGTTCAGTTAAAATATGAAATCCTAAGGAACCTTAAAATTATTCTCATTACTCTTAGCCTCCGCAGCCCAGTGTACCTGTCCTTTGGAGAGGCTCTCCCAACGGTCAGGTCCCTGTGGCAGTAAAGTGTGGAGCAGCTCCATCCTCTCTCTGAGCGGAGGCAGCAGCATTGTGGCTCCTACCGACAGAGTTTCAATCACAGCCTGAGGAGAGAAACGGGGAATGTTTAAAGCTAGGGCATTATACTCAAATGAAGAACAGAATTTAAATGTAAGGTTAGGGTGTACTAGTCTTGGTTAGGACCACCTTAGCTGGAGGATTTTAAAAATAGTGCTTTGAACTGTTGAGGAAAACCTGAGTGCCTGGAAAAAACCCATCCAGACACAGGGTGAATATGCAAACTCCACACAGAAACTTGCCACCAATTGAAGGCAAGGCCACGACAATATAACAAGAAGTTAATATCACCTTTACATTTAAGGTCCTATACTGCGCATACTTCAATCTTTAGACTCCTATACCTTGTCACCAAATGAGTATGGACTTCAAAAAGGGTGAACCGACAAAGGCCAAACATTTTCAGCACAAGAAACTGAGAATAATGACACAAAACAAAACTCCAGGCTCATCTTTGGTGAGGATAAGTTATAACAAAAAAGATCTATTATCTATCGATCTATCTTAAATAATAAAACTATCCAGTACTCAACAGGTCAATACACTTTTGTTCTGACCCAGTTATTATACTGCACAGGTGTTTTATTAGTTTGGCAGGAAGAAATCAGGTCAGGTTGAATGTTTGCCATGTCAGCAAAGAAAAATTCCACACATGTTAGGACAGGTATTTTAGACGCTCTGAGACAGAATAATTTGGTAAAATATACAAAAAATATTCTAGGCAATATATCGATACAGTAGCCCACGGTATCAATACTGTGTCATTAAATGAAACGATACGATATTTCGATATTTTTGCACACACCTAGTGGTTATAGTGGCTAATCAGGAGCCAATCCGGAGCAAGGGTGTTCAAGGTAACACCTCTGCCTGCCTGCCCCACTGGTGTGACAGAGGTGGGTGCCTTAGCAACGCTGATAATTAAACCTGTTGCTAACACTACCAGGAGTGACCTCGGGGAAACAAGGCACCTGATTGGTCGCTTAATAAAGTTCATATTTTGACTTACGAACACAGTAGTGAAAAACCCCAGGATCATGTAGAGCAGGTTAATGTGAATATTTTAAGACCAATATGACAGCTACAGTTACAGAGAGGGGCAACATTTTTTCAATAAAAAGTGAATTGGTGCCAGAGCAAAAGGAGCCAAATCACCCCCATGCTGACTTCCTATTTGGAACATGGCTACTAGCCATGTCCAGTTATATTTACAGTCGTATGCGGCTTTCATCCTTGGGAAAATAAATTATAAGTATTTAATTCAAGTGTATTTTATTTGTGTTAGTTCTTTTTTAAATTGCAGTTTAAATTGGAAGATTATTGTGATCTCGAAATATTAAAATAAAATTACATTTTATTATTTTTTGTCGCTCAAAATAAGCACCAAAACGCCGCTAAAAAGCCATGCATTTATCGAGAAATATGCATTTGGAGTCCTGCTGATCTTCGGATCCACATGCGTATGTAAGCAGCTATTCTACACCATGAACTATATTAAAAACAAACACCGCTCACACCTCACAGATGACAGCTTACAGTCCTGTGTAAAGATGAAAGTGACTTCTACAGCCCCTATTTGCAGACGCTGTGCGCAGAGGTTCAGAGCAGAAGTCTCTGTAACACTTCATGGATTTCATAAGCAACACACTAGTTGGTAATACAAAGCCTAAATTTAAAAAAAAAACAAACAAAAAAAACAGTATATACAGTGTTATCTTCATTTTAGATGTCAAAAAGTTTTTGCGGCTCCCAGTGCTTTTCTTCTGTGGAAACAAATGGCTCTTTGGGTGCCCAAGGCTATGGGGACAGGTCAGATTGCAGACCTGTTGACCTGGTTTACGGTTAATATCTGTAATTACTGGGCCTATCCACATGAAACAAAACTAGAAATAAATTCAACTTCTTCCCTGTCAGTATAAAACAAAAGTTATTTTATTTTTTTCATAATAGCTTCAGAAAGTGGTGGCACTGTTCAATACCAAAGAGTTTTTTGTTTTTTTTTAATAAATCACCAACAAATAATGATATATATATAATATTTATGGAATATGTTTGGATATTCATTTCAAAATCTGTCTGTCTGTCTCCCATAGTGTTATATAGGCCCCTGCCTTTCACCTGAAAATATGACATCATCATATTCTTAAATGTGATAAAGCTTGTACTTTTTTTTACCTCCTGAATTTCGTCAGGCACAGAGGAGTCCATGAGTCTGAAGAGCAGGTTTCTGAGGGGTCTGGCCTGTCGTCCTAGGATACTGGTGGCCACGCCTCCAGCCAGCGCCAGAGCGAGATGATTGGACAAAAGGCGCAAGCACAGCTTCAGGAAATTATGATGCTCTCTGATGATAAAACACAAATATTTAAGTTTTAAACAGAGCAATTTATGGTACATTTTCTGACACAAACATTGCAATTTATATTTAAGTGCAAGTTCAATGGTTACAATGACCAAATCACAAAGGCTGCAGTAATTTAGGTAATTTAATGTCTTGGAAATTTATTCTGTATAAATCTCCTAATAATCTAGTTTAGGCCTCTACAAAGACACCCAGAAATCAAATCACATTATTTGACGATAAATAGCAATTATATCCCAGTCCAAATTGATATACCTGGATGAAGGAAAGGGCAGTGGGGGTACTTCACTGTTGATGCCTTCACAGTAACGCTCCAGAAAAGATCGTAGATGAGAAAAAGTGCTCTCCTCTAAGTCCACACAGTACGGACGGTGCCAAGCCACCACCTGCCTGTGAACAAGAGACAATTCAACAATTCAGTGTTATCAGTGATCAGATGATGAGGGAGGATTTTGGTCCAGAGTACCAAACTGAAGGATTTTTTATTCTATTTCATCCCTGAAGACAGAGGCAGTCTGTGGTTAAAGCACCGCTTAATCATACTGATAATACTTCAGTAGGGATTCATAGAACCATAGTTACAAACATAACTTTGTTTTGATGTCCTAAACCCTGGCATATATATTATGCATGGTATTACAATTTTCTATGTATTTGGACAACACAAATATTTTACACTGTTAAATTAAAAGCTGGAATACCAGACTTTTATTTTGTTAAAGCAGCTTTTTGTGATAAAATCAGACTACTCAGGTGGTTTAAATATGACTTTCACATACGCTTTAGTAAAGAATTAAAAATCTGATTTATACCCAGTTTAGGCATGACTTAGTCCAGATTTAGGTCTTTGTTGTTTTAAAACCAGGTTCAAATTTAGTGGTAGACTAACCCTACTGGTAGACTAACCCTACTGAAATCAGGTTTGTTGCGTTCTCACCTGTCTCTGGGCAGTGCAGTCCAGGCGAGGCTGTGGGACGTCCCGGCTGAGATCTGCTGGATGGCGACTCCATCTAAACCCACCACCTTCTTTGGTTTGGTGATGGGTCCAGTGGAGTTCCCTTGCCCACACTGCCCCATGGAGTTATTGCCCCACGCATACACTTCATTGTCTGAGAAAGAAAACAGTACAAAGCTAATTTAAAACTCAGAACATAAAACTGCTTTAAGATACCATTTGTGTTTAGATTAGCCGACTTGCCCCTGTCGTATTCTAGATAAATGTTATCTTGTGTGCCAGCTTTAGCCTGACAGAGGAAGACCAGAGAATACAGGCGAGACTGAACAAAGGAAATTTGAGTGGAGGGACAGGTGAGGGGCCAGGTGTACACATATGAAACAAAAAGAATGCAAAAAACCACCACAATACCACACAACCACACTATCATAAAACTTTGCTTTAAACTGTAATACAGTTTGACAATAACAGCAAGATCTGAAGGAGACATGTCTGTTATTACAAAGACTAAAAACTTCACATATTTCTTAAAATTAACTGAAACTTGGTAGTTTAAATCAGTTGCATACATAGCCCCTGGATCGAACAGTTTAATCTTAAATAAATTTACTCTGTGTGTTGGCTTTTGTTGCATCAGATTGGTTGCTCCACCCCCTGCTCAAGCCCTGCATCAGAAGCAGAGAGCAGAGGGGAAGTGTATGCATATATGGGCTTCTTTTAGGTTTGGAGGAAAGATATTTCAGCAAAACAGCTTTATACCAGCCCCACGACACGGGAGAGGGGATACAGGATTCTCACGTTTAATGTAACAAGTCCTATAAAAGTTTTGAAGAGAAGACATTTCATTCAGTGAGAAGAGTTTGCCTCTTTTTATTCATTGTTTATGTTCACAATATTATACACAGTGTCTGCTTTGAGCTTGTGTCACTCAGAATCCATCTCGTGTTAAAGGAGCAGCCATGGTGTTGCAGGCCCTTCCCTTTCCCTTGTTGTTTGTTCCACAAAGCATGAAACCCACAGATAGAATATGAATTATCTGAAGCATATTGTTAATAATAAGCAAAATAACAAAATAAAACAAACATGTGGCAAGAAGAATGAATGTGGCCTGTGTGAAACATTACAAGAACATAGGAAGTTTACAATTAAATGATATTGCACTTATGAGAAACTACAACCCATTATTATTACTTATTACTATTACTTCATGTTTGTAAATGTCATATTTTTAAGGTCTGCTTTAGTCACATTTAGACCTATAAAGTAAAACAAATAAAGTTTTACATTTCAAAATCAGGTTCATTTATAATGTATCATTGGTTTTACTCTATCAGTTATCGATGACACACATCTTCAAATGATGTTAACGGTATTGGTTGAAAATTCCATTATCGTGACTGTACAAGAATGTAAATCTTTATTTTATCAAGATTCATGTGCACACAATATGGCTTTATAATGCATTTAGGTGTATGGTCGGCAAAAATCTGATACTTTTGTTATTATCATTGTGATATCTGAATCAATATTGAGTATTGAGTCTATTCCTTAGTACAGTTGAAGTTTTTGTATCTTGACAACACAATACAGCTAAATATATTTTAAGAGTTCATATTCCACTGATCTGTTAAATCCACCTGTCACTCTTTCAGTGTATGAAGGTGGCTGAACAATAGAAGTGGGTGAGTGGGTAATATGCATAGTGCTGCTTTAAACAGAGCAGCACTGAATCACCAAAGAACAATCTCTCCTGACTGTCAGATTGTTTAAAGGATTATAATTACATTGCCAGCCTCCATATTGGAAGTCATAAACTTTTTAAAAAAACAGCTGAGGAACACATTACAAAACTAAATATTAAAAGTAAAAGATATTTACCATGTGAGAGTGCGAGGCAGTGGCTGTCTCCTATAGAGATGTCCACCACTCGAGTTGTAGCCAGCTCCTCGATGAGTTTAGGCCTGAGAGCTGTGGCCTCAGATGAGCCACAGCCCAGACAGGCACCACAGCCCCACGCATACACCTGCAAACAAGGAGACAGTCAGAAAATATGCACTCACACTAGGCTAATTGAACTGTGCTCAAGCACGGATAGCCTCTAAAGCATGTTACGTTTGTCTAGTGTAAGCCAACTGTGCCCAGGGTTGCACTTTAGTGAGGTTGGAGGAGATGGGCCAAAGCATGGCCCAGTTGCTCATGTATGCGCACATGCATGATTTCAGTACCACTTAGTAGCACTTTTTTTCATAGTTTGGCCAGATGTGACTTATATGTGAAATTATTAAAATATATAATTTCACATCTTTGTTATTGTCAGACTGACAACTGCGCAAGGGCACTCAAGGCTTGTGCGCCAGAATGGCATCGACGTGGAAGCAGAAGTGGCACTTCATCTACTTCCGGAGCAGTGCTTCATCTACTTTTGGAGCCGACAGAGTTGTTCAGAAGCACTACCCAGGCTGAAGAATTCAATGGATTTAGTGACTTGGAGTAAGATCGAGAGTAAACTTGTTAGCTTGTTTTTTATGCTTTATCTGATTAGTTTAAAATTGTGAAAACTGCTTCCTGTCTTCCGGTTCAGCCTTTTTTTTTATGCTAATGTGAAGTCTTACCTGACAGAGCACTATTTAAGAAACAACTGAACAGTAAAATATAAAGTTTTCAGTTCACCGGTTGGTTTACTAGCTGGCCAAAGTGGTATGTATATTTTCCATGCGTTCAAATGCATTTTGTGTGTATATGTAATATGAGCCAGAGCTTATGTTATATTTTATGTGTTGCTAGTTCTACAGTGTGAACTGTGATGAAGAAGAAACACCACAATAAACATCAGTGAAAAGAACATTCATGTCTCGTGTTTGGGGACAAGCCAGCATATGTGTTATGTTAGCATGCTGTACTGCTGTTCAGCCTGTTGTTCTCTATTTTACTGTTATTATTTTAACTTGCCTTTAAAAATAAAATGTCTGTGCTTGGTCTCGGATTTTGTAAAATAAATTTCCCCCAAAAATGCAACTTATATATGTTTTTTCTTCATTACTGCGCATTTTTACGTTGGTGCGACTTATACTCGAGAGCGATATAGTCCAGAAAATACGGTATATGAGCCCTGTCATGTGCACTAATGTGGGTCATAAGAGGAAAACAGTGAAAAGACAAAGCACATCGCAGCAGTGCTCATATTTGTCTGATATTTGAAGGTCATATCACACTGAAGTGGTAACGCTGTTGCAAACAAACAGCACTCTGTGTTGATGTCACCGGACCATGGTTCGGTTCGGTTGTGCAGGTGACAGTGTGGGCCATACAACGCTTCACAATTGTGCTTCAACACGGCACAGTTTAAAAAGCCTAGTGTGATTGTGCCCTGAGACACCTACAATACAAACACAGGAGGACTAAAAAGAATAAAAATGATATATTTAACTATAACACAGGAAGAGCTGCAAGTGACAGTGATTAAGACGGAATTCATAGAGCTGAAAATTATAGAGAATGCTAACCATAATATGGGTAACAAATACAGAGGGCCGCATTGTAACAGACCAGGTCACAGGTAACTAGCTGGCTTTTTAAGCCGCCTAGTTATCTGTGACTAGCTGATCTGATTTACCCCAGTGTGTAGTGTAAATCAGTGAAACATTCTGTACAGTTTCACAAGTGCAGGAATGAGGCCGTACCTGTCCCGTGGAAGTGAGGGCCAGAGAGGACTGGCTCCCAGCGCACACTTTCCTTATAAACATTCCTTGTAAAGCTTCAACTAACTTAGGTTTGTAGACCCGGTTTGTGTCGCCATGGCCTAGTTTCCCTGGAGAGAAAACAAATACATGTGGTGAGATGAAGCAGAGTGAAAGAGTGCTGCAGCATTTGGAAAAAGATTTTATTGCGAATATTTTTATGATTGCACACTGAAATCTACTCCAGGACAATTAATGCTTGAGACTGAAATGTGTATTGATAGACTAATAGAAGAATCCCATGACTTTGAGAACATGGTTGTAGAGGTCTAAGCTATTCAAGGTCTAATCTAGGACTAAATCCAAAAGAAAATCCAAAAGAAAACAAAAAAGTAGATAGAATGAACTAAAAAAACAAAACAAATTCAACTCACATACCACAGTTTGAGAAACACTGATCTAAATAATTGCAGCTTTTTCCATTTGATGATTGCACCAAACCAAATTGTGATTTCAATTTGATTGCAATATATTGTTGCAGTTCTATTTCCCAGTCAAAAAAATCAATGCTTCTAAATGAAAGCATATTTAAATGTCCCAAAGCTGTTCCATACCATTGTCACCACCTCCAAAGGACCACACTGTGCGGCCGTCCTTGGATAAAGCAATGGTGTGTGAGCTTCCACATGACACCTCTCCAACATTACTGATGTCTTTGACCAGAGTGGGGATGTTACGACTGTTACTGTCTCCATGACCTACAAACACAACAAAGTTTAAAACTTACTGAAACCACATTAGTTTGATCACCATTGACCATTAAAGTGGCATGAAAAGTGCTTATAAACTCATCACTGTAAATAATTAGGAAGAAGTTAGGTAAGTGAGAAATAGCTTTGGACTGTTCCTGTCCTGTTTAAAATAAGACAATAAAAATCAGGTACAGCGCCTTAAATTATTGAGGCTTGACTGACCCAATCTCCCGAAGTCCCCTTCTCCCCATGTGTACAATTCTCCATCTTCACTGACCGCTGCACTGTGTCTGTATCCAGCAGACACACACACCACCACCTGGAAAAAACACAAATCATTTGATATGATTATGCACAATTACAGTCCCCCCCAGGACAAGGCTCAAGACCATAGGGAACAGGGCCTTTGAGGGTGTCGCTCCCCGTGGTTTGCCCTACCAGACCATCTTAGGGCTCCACAGACGGCAGATGCTTTTAAAAAATAACTAAAATGCCTACAGCAAACCTTTTAAAATTGTAACTGTTGTCTTTTTCTTGTTTTTACTCTCTAGCACTTTGATATTTGGTATCAAATGTAAAATGCTCCAACTTAGGGTGTCCTGGTGCCACGTGCACTGTTGGACACCCTTGTGCTCGAACATGGTGTTCATTATGGACTGTGTGAGTAGCACAGAAGTCCAATAACAGAACACTGCTCGGGTTCAGATCAGGGAGGCCGTTCTTCCGAATCACACCCCTCGAGGTGTCGCTGTCGTTACCCATGTGGGCGTTGAAGTCCTCCGGTCGTTGTCCTCGGTTGGTGCACAGTCTAGTAACCCTCCCAGGGACTCCAAGAAGGGCAGGTACTCTGCACTGCCATTTCGCCCATAAGCCGAAACAACACAGAGAGAACTGTTCCCGACCAGGCGCAGGGACCCAACCCACTCATTCATCGGGATGAACTCCAACACGTGGCGGCTGAGCTGTGGGCAATAAGCAAGGCCACACCAGCGTAAGTCCAGCTCCTCTCAAGGAGTTGGGTTCCAGAGCCCAAGCTATGCGTGGAGCTCAGGCTCCTTACCCCCCAGCGAGGTGACATTCCATGTCCCCAGATCCAGTCTCCATGTCTGGAGATCCGGTCATCAAGGTTCCCACCTTCAACTGCTGCCCAAATCTCTTCGTACCAGCCCCACACAGATCCTCCCGCAGGTGGTCGATCTATGGGAGGACGGCCTCACCTGGGAAAAGGCCCGACCGGCCCCATGGGGAAAGGCCCGGCCACCAGGTGCTCTCTGTAGAGCACCCACCCCAGGTCTGGCTCTAGGATGGGTCCCTGGTAAGGCTGGTCCGGGCGACGTAACTGGCCTTGCTCTTTTACTTCGTGAGTCATGAGAGACTTTTGAACCGCTCTTGGTCTGACCCGTCCCCCAGGAGACGTTTGCCATAGGTCACCCTACAAGCCCCCGATAACATAGCTCCCAGGATCATTCAAGTGCTCAAATCACTCCACCAAGTTAAAAAGGTGGCGGTTCAAGGAGCTGGTTATACAATTTGAGAAGTTGTAGTTCTAAATAGCTGTACTACAATGATGGCTCACTCATGCCATAAAATAAATAAAAACAGTGATGCCAAAATTCTGAACTGGATTACACTATTTATTCATTACAAAATATGTCAAAATCTTGTCTTGTCTCCTTCTTGTGGACACAATCTTGTGTGTCTCGTCCCACCCCTATTATAGGTGTGTCAGTCCGTACCTTCCCCTGCAGAGGCCCCTGTATGAGTTTGGGGTACTTCTGTGTGGAGCTGTTGCCGTGGCCCAGTTTGCCGTAGTCACCGTCTCCCCAGCTGAACACCTCCCCCTCTGTGGTGAATGCCAGGGTGTGCCCGTCAGACCCTTTGGACGAAGACACCTTCTTTATGGCTCTGTGTGGTTCGAACGTGAGCTTCTTCAGGGTGGACTGGTTATTAGAGTCTCCCAGACCCAGGCGTCCATAGCTGCCCTTCCCACAAGCGCGCACCGAGCCGTCAGACGAGATGACGAACGTGCAGTACTGACCCGCCTCAATCTGAAACACAGTATGATATAGTTTGAATACAGTTAAAATCAGAAGTTTACATACACTATATAAAAAGACGCACACATTTTCTCTCTGTCTGACATGAAATCAGACTAAACTTTTCATGTTTTAGGTCAGTTAGGATTACCAAAATTATTTCTATATGCTAAATGCCAGAATAATGAGAGAAGGATTTTTTCAGACAATTTTTCAAAGTCAGAAGTTTACATACATTTCATTAGTATTTGGTGCCATTGCCTTTAAACTTTATGACTTGAGTCAACGTTTTGGATATCCTTCCACAATCTTCTCATAATAGTTGACAGGAATTTTGGTGGTGTAACTGTGCCAAGTTTTTAGGCCGCTTGCTTTCACATGCCTTTTCACATAAATTATGATCAATATCAATTCTGATACCATAATAATAAAAAACACTCTTTCTTTAGACAATACAATTTTCAACATTAAATCATAGTACTTTCTTTTATATTCCCATGTGGCCTTATTAATTCCTCAGTGTTCCAGGTAGGTTCCATAGTGGTCCATGCTAGTCTATGTGGTCTTATACTTGCTCTAATACAGCTCAAGACCATTCTAAAGCTATTCAGGAAAGGTTAATTTCTGTCCCATGTCTGTTTTAGTATCAATACCTGCTCAAATGAGGATCTAGTTTTTGACAACACTAGTGTATAGTGCAGTTTTTTCTTTTCAAGATTTTTGACAGTCACAAAAAAAAAATTTGAAATTACATTTATGATGTATGTTTAAAAAGTACTATTCTGTTCAAAGTGAACACTGTAAACAGGTCCAGCAGTATTACCATGAGCTGATTCCTGAAACTAACTTATGAATTTCAGAACAGAGGTAGAGGTGTAGAGGTCTAAACTACAGGTATAAGAAGATTTTTGTATTATAAAAGGGGCAAGTATTTTGCAGATGACATTCTGTTATCTAAATAATTTCAGACTTTGTGATTTGATAATTGTACCAACTGAAATTTTAATTTGACAATGATGAATTGTGCAGTCCTATTACATGATCAACTGTATATATGACCAAAGTTTGTCTGAACAAATATAAGCTTATGTGAGGCCATGAGTTTATGTAGCCTATGTAGCTATACACGTGGACAAAATTGTTGGTACCTGTACCTGTTAATGAAAGAAAAACTCATAATGGTTACAGAAATAACTTAAATCTGACAAAAGTAATAATAAGTAAAAATTCTATGAAATTTAACCAAAGAAAGTCAGACATTGCTTTTTTCAACTATGCTTCAAAATAATGATTTAAAAAAATAAACTCATGAAACAGGCCTGGACAAAATGTTGCAACCCTTAACTTAATATTTTGTTGCACAACCTTTTGACGCAATCACTGCAATCAAACAATTCCTGTAACTGTCAATGAGACTTCTGCACCTCTCAGCAGGTATTTTGGCTCACTCCTCATGATCAAACTGCTCCAGTTGTCTCAGGTTTGAAGGGTGCCTTTTCCAGATGGCATGTTTCAGCTCCTTCCAAAGATGCTCAATAGGATTTAGGTCAGGGCTCATAGAAGGCCACTTTAGAATAGTCCAATGTTTTCCTCTTAGCCATTGGGTGTTTTTAGCTGTGTGTCTTGGGTCATTGTCCTGTTGCAAGACCCATGACCTGCGACTGAGACCAAGATTTCTGACACTGGCCAGCACATTTCTCTCTAGAATCCCTTGATTGTCTTGAGATTTCATTGTACCCTGCACAGATTCAAGACACTCTGTGCCAGATGCAGCAAAGCAGCCCCAGAACATAACAGAGCCTCCTCCATGTTTCACAGTAGGGACAGTGTTCTTTTCTTAATGTGCTTATTTTTTTCTATCTGTGAACATAGAGCTGATGTACGATTTTTGTCTCATCTGTCCATAGCGCATTCTCCCAGATGCTTTGTGGCTTGTTAACATGTAGTTTGGCAAATTCCAATCTGTCTTTTTTATTATTTGTTTTCAACAATGGTGTCCTCTTTGGTCATCTCCCATTAAGTCCAGTTTGGCTCAAACAACGACAGACGGTGCGATCTGACACTGATGTTCCTTGAGCTTGAAGTTCACCTTTAATCTCTTTAGACGTTTTCCTGGGCTCTTTTGTTACCATTCGTATTATCCGTCTCTTTGATTTGTCATCAATTTTCCTCCTGTGGCTACATCCTGGGTTGGCTACAGTCCCATGGATCTTAAAGTTCTGAATAATATGTGCAACTGTAGTCACAGGAACATCAAGCTGCTTGGAGATGGTCTTATAGCCTTTACCTTTAACATTCTTGTCTATAATTTTCTTGCTAATCTCCTGAGACTTTCCTTTGCTTCCTCTGGTCCATGTTTAGTGTGGTACCGTCCATGTCACCAAACAGCAGTGACAACCCACTGACCGATTGCAAGATTGTAGACACCTGTGATGCTAATTAGTGGACATACCTTGGATTAACATGTCCCTTTGGTCACATTATTTTCAGTCTTTTCTCGGGATACCATCATTTTTGTCCAGGCCTGTTTCATGATTTTATTTTTTTAAATAATTCTGTTGAAGAATGGTTGAAAAATGTCTGACTTTCATTGGTTAAATTTCATAGAATTTTAATTCATTATTACTTTATTACTTTAACTATGCAGATGACACTCAGATCTATGTCTCACTGGCAGCAGGTGAATATGGACCAGTGGATTCACTCTGCCACTGCATCCAACAGATCAGTGTGTGGATGCAAAACAACTTTCTCTAGCTAAACTCAGACAAGACTGAAGTTATCATCTTTGGCCCACAGAAACATAGAGAAAGTGTCAGCAGTCACCTCCAGTCTCTCTCTCTAAAACCTTCAAATCAGGCTAGAAATCTAGGGGTAATAATGGACTCAGACTTGAACTTTAACAGCCACATCAAATCAATAACATCTGCAGCTTTTTACCACCTAAAAAACATTGCAAAAATCAAAGGTATACTGTCGAAGCCAGACTTAGAGAGACTTATCCATGCATTTGTCTCCAGTAGGTTAGACTACTGTAACGGCCTGCTCACTGGCCTCTCCAAACGAGCCTTAACACAGCTGCAGTACATCCAGAATGCTGCTGCTCGGGTCCTGACTAGAACCAGGAAGTATGAGCACATAAGTCCTGTGCTCAGGTCTCTGCACTGGCTTCCTGTAGCTCAAAGAATAGACTTTAAAGCAGCTCTGCTTGTGTATAAGTCTCTCCATGGCCTAAGTCCAAAGTATATCTCCGACATGTTAGTGCCATATGAACCATCTCGCAATTTGAGGACTTCAGGGATCGGCCTCCTGCTGGTGCCCAGAGTCAGGACTAAACATGGGGAATCAGCGTTTAAATTTTATGCAGCTAAAACTTGGAACAGTCTTCCTGAAGATGTGAGACAGGCCTCTACTTTGACAATGTTTAAATCCAGACTCAAAACAGTTCTGTTTAGCTGTGCATATGACTGACAGGTTTTTATTCTGCACTCTTCTCTTTTAATGTTGATTTTATGATGATTATTTGTGATTATTTATGTTTGATTTGTGTGATTTTAATGTCTTTCTTATTCTGTACAGCACTTTGAATTACCTTGTGTACGAATTGTGCTATACAAATAAACTTGCCTTGCCTTGCCTTGCCTTTTGTCAGATTAAAGTTATTTCTGTGAGCAATGTGAGTTTTTCTTTCATTAACTGAAGGGTACCAACAATTTTGTCCACATGTGTATTGTAGCCAGGGTACAGGGTAATAATCACATGTTCAGTTACATTTACGTGTACTTTTCTGAGTACTTTTCTAGCATAATACTTTCACTCCTACTTGAGTAATATTTTTATTGAAGAAACAGTACTGTTTCTTGAGTGAAAATAACTTCTCACTGTGAATAAGTCTACAAGTGACAAAAGCTTTATGTTGACAATATTTTATTATTTTATTATTTCTATTTAAGTAATATTATTTTGAAGTAAGATTACTCTTACTAGAGTATGATTTTTGTCTACTCTATCCACCTCTGGCTGAGGCTAGGACTACGTGGTAACACTCTTTTGGCTTTTGGAAATGTTAGCAGTGAGAGGAGGGCTAACTCTGTACACAAGATTCCAAAATTTCAGTTACTAGTTTATGTCATCGCAGCTTATCATTGGTCATACAATTAGGGATGCACAGATATGATACTTGAACTGGATACTGGTGCAGATACTGAAAAATGTGCTGGAGATATCAACTTCCAAATATCGGTTCAGCTGATATGTTTGTTGAACATATGAACTGATGTAATAAGACTATTTACTGGTTGTAGTCAGCCCAGAAAGTCTCATAATGTCTGAATTTTTCTTTACACAAAACTGTCATTGCCAGAGGAACAAATAATACCTACATAACACATTTGGATCAGTTCTGTCTTATTTTATTTCTGTTTAAAGGAAATAAATGCTGTCGTCAGTCTCTGCACTGGTATTAGTTGATATTGGGCCTCGGCAGATACTTAAAGCTATAGCTATCGTATCAGAACTGAAAAGGTTGGATCGGTGTATCCCTACAGACAACATTGTTCTATGTTTGATCTTTGTCCCTATCTCACTGTAAAACCAACAACCAATTTTTCAGCGCAGATTGCTGTTGTTTTTTATGGGTTTTGTTAAGTTCATGTTGTCATTGGTTGAGGACACCCATGCAGACACAGGGAGAAAATGCCGTGATTTCGATATCACAATTTGGATGGATACTATTAGCAAATCCCAAAGGCTTAAATTTTTGAAGTACTATCATTTCCTCTGCCTAAAAGCTCCTAACCCTGTAGTTTAGAACTGTACAAACATGTTCTGAAATGTGACTCTTGTATAGTTTGTCAATTCAGATTTCAGTCTTTTTGTCAATTCCTCTGAATGGGTTTAAAATGTGAACTCTGTACAGAATCCTATTGTCCATCCATCCATCCATCCATTTTCTTCCGCTTATCCGGGGCCGAGTCAAGGTGGCAGCAGTCTAAGCAGGGACTCCCAAACTTCCCTCACCAGACACGTCCTCCAGCTCCTCCGGTGGGATCCCAAGGTGTTCCCAGGCCAGCCGAGAGACATAGTCCCTCCAGCGTGTCCTGGGTCTTCCCCGGGGCCTCCTCCCGGTGGGACATGCCCAGAACACCTCCCTAGGGAGGCGTCCAGGAGGCATCCTGAGCAGATGCCCGAGCCACCTCAGCTGGCTCCTCTCAACGTGTAGGAGCAGCGGCTCTACTCCGAGCTCCTCCCGTGTGACTGAGCTCCTCACCCTATCCCTAAGGGTGCGCCCAGCCACTCTGCGGAGGAAACCCATTTTGGCCGCTTGTATCCGCAATCTTGTCCTTTCGGTCATTACCCAGAGCTCATGACCATAGGTGAGGATAGGAACGTAGATTGTCTGGTAAATCGAGAGCTTTGCCTTTGGGCTCAGCGACCGCATCACTGCAGACACTGCACCGATCCGCCTGTCAATCTCACGCTCCATCCTTCCCTCACTCGTGAACAAGACCCCGAGATACTTGAACTCCTCCACTTGGGGCAGAGACTCACCACCCACCCGGAGAGGGCAAACCACCTTTTTCCGGTCAAGAACCATGGCCTCGGATTTGGAGGAGCTGATTCTCATCCCAGCCACTTCACACTCGGCTGCAAACCGCCCCAGTGCCTGCTGCAGGTCCTGGCTCGATGAAGCCATCAGGACAACATCATCCGCAAACAGCAGAGATGAAATCCTGTGGTTCCTGAACCAGACCCCCTCCGGCCCCTGGCTGCGCCTAGAAATTATGTCCATAAATATAATGAACAGAACCGGTGGCAAAGGGCAGCCCTGGCGGAGTCCAACATGCACCGGGAACAGGTCTGACTTACTGCCGGCAATGTGAACACAGCTCCTGCTCCGCTCATACAGGGACCGGACAGCCCTTAGCAAAGGGCCCCGGACTCCATACTCCCAGAGCACCCCCCAAAGGACACCACGAGGGACACGGTCGAATGCCTTCTCCAAATCCACAAAACACATGTGGACTGGTTGGGCAAACTCCCATGAACACTCGAGGACCCGATGGGAGAGTATAAAGCTGGTCCAGTGTTGAGTGACCAGCTGGACCAGAATCCTATTATTAAAACGTAAATCTAATTGCAATGCTTGTCTGAAAAAAAAAAGATTTTTACCAAATCATTCAAATAATATGTATAGATCTACCTCCAGATTACAACAACATATACTGCAGTCACAAGTTCAGGAACATCTATTATTTCTGACATCCATAGTAGTGACTGACAAGTGACTGAGAACAGATCATATCGGCTGAACTCCCACTCACTGTGACTAAGCATCTCTTTAAAAGTGACAGTTTAGAGAAAGAATATATGGAACAAATATGTTAACCGACTCTACCATATTTGGATACTGTCATCAAAAAAGGCTTTCAACAAAAAATGTGAGAGTGACTAACAGCTGGCAAATGCTAGCTGAGTTGTGACAGTTATGTAAATAGAGGGACTTCTTTAATAGCACAAACCAGCTCACCGGTTGTAGTTCCAACTAAGTTCTTTATGGTCAGACTGTGTTTAAACAGTTAAGAGTTCCTGTTCTGACTTTGATTTAAATAAATTAAAATCGATTAAAATCGTAATCGCAACAAAAATAAAAATCTAGATTTTATTTTAGCCATAATGCCCAGTTCACTGAGCTTTTTGCACATTTTCTAATGTGTTTTTTAAAGGTACTATATTACAGGAAATGGAACTTTTAGCCATGTTAGAATATTGTTAAACGTACCTGGAGTTGTGTTTCATTCACACGTTTGAGTAACTCTTTATTGTTAGTCTGTCTCCAATACTCAAAAAGCTCTGTTCCACCTTGTCCACAACATAAGATAGAAAATACGGGCCCTTTAAAGGCAAATAAACTGTGCCTTACTGTCTGTGCATCTGCGAAGCTTGGGGCCAGTTTGGGCTGTAGAATCTTCTCTTGAGTTCCCTCCACAAGCTGATGGCTGCTGTTACTGCCCCACACATACACCTCACAGCTCTCTGACACTAGCGGAGCCTCGCCCGCCTGGATACTGTCCGGGCTCACACAGGTACGCGAGTAATCTGATGCCATCCTGCACACCTGGAAAGAAAGATAGATCAGGGTCCATGTTAGATTTAATAAGTTATATTAGATAGCAAGAGTTTTATGTTTTTGAAGTCAATGTAACAATTATATCAATCAAATATCAATTATTAGAGAAAGGTATAGAAAAGTAAAAGTCCAAATCTAGTAATTCTCACATTCATTTGACACTGAAATGAGTGTGTTGAGATGGGTAAAATGCTTTGGAGTCTTACTTCTTCAAATAGACAGAGTGCCGCCTCATATAAAGAGCAGAGGCCATCCACCGTTCGGGTCGGTTCCCTCCACTGACTGCGATCTGCAGAGGAGCCCTGGGACACACAGGTCAAATATAAATGTAAAGAACTCTGTTATGTCCTCTTTATGTCTGAACAGTGAGTAACTCACCAGAGAGCGCCTCATCTGCATCAGGATGTTCATGAAGCAGTCGTAGCTGATCAGACCCTCCAGACTCAAACTCTGGCTCTGCTCCATTGTACTGACCACTGCCGACGCAGCCAGAGCCATCTCAATCCACTCCAGGAGATACCTCAGGGAGCCCCTCTGAGAGGCCAGCCCCAGCAGCAGCTCCGAGGCCAGCCGCCGGCCCAGAATGTCCGCCCCCGAGTTTGGCATGGTCACCCCTTTGAGGAACGAGGTGACCTGGGCCAAGCAGTCCAGGCCCATGGGCGGGATCTTGCTCTCGTTGGCTAAAGAAAGAGGAGGTAGGGAGCTGACCACGTCGATGGCCGTGTGGATGACGTCGTTGCAGATGTTAATAGTTCCTCCGGGGGCAGAGTGGCCGGGTGGGGGCATCATCCAGCTCTGCCTGAGCAGAGCGAAGAGCAGACTGAGCCCAGTGCGGACCCCCATCTCTATGAGCGCGTCGGTGCTGGAGCGTGGCCTCTCGCTTACAGACTGCAGGTCTGTGGATCCACAGCTGTTCTCAGGCGAGTGCTGCTGCTGCTTCACTTTGCCTTTGTCATGGTATTTGTTGGATAGTGCATAAAAGATGCGCTGCAGCACCAGCACACGTTTACGAAGCGCTGCTGCGAAAGGAGAGTCTGAGCACACCATTTTGGCCAGAGCCAGCTGGCTGCCCAGCAGAGCATCCAGGTAATGCTCCTGCTCATCGCTGGACAGAGACTCGCGCTCAAAGTCCGGCAGCTGAGGCCCTTTGAGGCACAGCATTTGCTGAGGCAGAAGAACCACCTCTTTGTTGGACAGAAGTTTGGAGTACAGCGCGGACACGCCCTCCCGCGTGGCCACAGACTCGCTGTCCTCTGTGATCCAGGAGCCGTTCAAGTGCTCCAGCCACTTGAGCTTCACCGGAGGAATCATGAGCGCCATAGCACTGTGTCAGTGTGGAGCCATCAGCCCTGAGACAGAGAGAGAGGCCTGTTCAACTTTCACCCCTGACCTCTGCATAAAGGAGACTGTGTGTCACAAACATGAACATGACTGCTGATTCTGCTGCTGCTCAAAATAAATAAAATGTCCCTCAAGATATGATGAGCCCACTCATACAGCGTTTACACTGTAATGGCTCTATTGATTGTTATACAGCCTGCTTAATGTACTATGAGCCTGATGAATGTCTCAATGTTTATGCAAAGAGCCACTGGATTTTCACTATAGTCAGAGAACAGAACAGTTACAGCCATTAATGAAGTCTACTGCATCATAATATTTTCTGACATTTTTCTGACAACAAATGCATATTAAATACATTTTTAAGTTAATATTTCTGTGGCAGATGTTGTGAAGGTAAAGGTTATTGATTCAGAGCCGCTCCACCAGAACATTGGCTTCAGTGATGTCACTTAATGTAAACACAAGACACATGTGTGTACCCGTGTCTAATGTCTCTGCAAGGAAAAGGTTCAACAGCATATATT
The DNA here is from genome assembly GCF_009829125.3 of Periophthalmus magnuspinnatus. Lineage (NCBI taxonomy): Eukaryota > Metazoa > Chordata > Actinopteri > Gobiiformes > Gobiidae > Periophthalmus > Periophthalmus magnuspinnatus. The sequence goes on along the minus strand of NC_047128.1, from coordinate 12,263,096 downwards.
TTGCCTAAGGACTGACTCAGCAACTAAACCACAGTGATATAATTAAACAGTTCTATTTTACGCATGCCCTCTGTTTTATCATGGTTTATATTCTGCTGTCATTATCTACTGTTTTATGTTGCACTGCACTGCCAAAGATTAGTAGTTTGTGGAATACACTAGCTAACGTGCAAAAAAAAATCTCATATTTATTTGGGATTTATTCTTGGTTATGAAAATCACACTTGTTTTCAAACACTTGAGTAACTTTATCAGAGTTGAAGCAGCAGTAAACCATGGATGGAGGGGAGATTTGCAAAACATTTAAACAAAGCCCCTAAGGTCAAGCTGAGGTCAACATTTCACCAAGAAGCAAAAATATGAACTGCTTAAATAACATTAAGTTAACTTTGGGCTTTGATCTACAATATTTACGATTCATACAAAAAGCATTAAGCATTTTAAGTCAGTTCATAAAGTATAAATGACTGCACTATTAAACCTACAGTTGAAACCAGAAGTTTACATACACTATATAAAAACACACATATAAAGAATAGTGAGGGAAGGATTTTTTTTTTGGGAAAATTTTTGATTTTTTCTTTAAAGTCAGACGTTTACATACATTTCATTAGTATTTGGTATCATTGTCTTTAAACTGTATGACTTGGGTCAAATGTTTTGGATATCCTTTCACAAGCTTCTCACAATAGTTGGCAGGAATTTTTGCTCATTCCTCCTGACAGAAGTGGTGTAACTGAGCCAAGTTTATAGGCCACCAAACATAATGATGCTCATTATGGTCAAACAGTTCAACTTTTGTTTCATAAGACCACAGGACATGTCTCCAAAAATAAGGTCTTTATCCTTGTATGTATTTGCAAACTGCAATCTGGCTTTTACATGTTTTGTTTGGAGTAATGGCTTCTTCCTGGCAGAGTGGCCATTCAGCCCATGTCGGTACAGTACGCGTTTCACTGTGGATAATGACTCTTACCAGCTTCAGCAGCATCTTCACAAGGTCTTTTACTTTTGTTCTTGGGTTGATATGCACATTTCAGACCAAAGCATCTCTGGGACACACAACCCGTCTGCTTCCTGAGCGGTATGATGGCTGGACGTTTATACTTGCGTATAATTGTTTGAACAGATGAACGTGGCACCTTTAGACATCTGGAAACTGCACCCAAGGATGAACCACACTTGTGCAGGTTCACAATTCTCTTTCTGATATCTTGGGTGATTTCTTTTGACTTTCCCATGATGTGACACAAAGAAGAAGTGCATCCACAGGTGTGTCTCTAATTAAGTCAGATGTTGTCAATAAACCTACCAGAAGCATCATCATCAACATTATCAACATCATCATCTGGGTTTTCCCAAATTGTTTAAAGGCATAGTATTCTTACTGTGTGTAAACTTCTGACTTCTGAAAAATTGTCTTTAAAAATCATTCACTAATTATTTTGGCATTTAGCAAATAGAAATATTTTTTGCAATCCTAACTAACCTAAAACAGGAAAAGTTTAGTCCGATTTCATGTCAGACAGTGAGAGGGGGAAAAGCGTACGTTTCTTTTCTATAATGTATGTAAACGTATACGTCTGGTTTCAACTGTATGTAAACCGTGGTGGTGCTAAATGTCCATGTACAAACTAAAGGCAAGAACATGTTACAGAATCCCAGAACGAGTTAAGCTGCAAAGCAAACCGAGGTCTGATTTTAGTCTATTTTTTCTTTAATAACTACTTACTGCACATTAAAACTGCATGTGTAAAAACAATTATCCAGGTATTAAACATAAGGTGGTTTCTGTCACTTTTAGGATAAGTATTAGCACAGACAGCACCGCGAGTTTTGTTATTTTACCATTAAAACAGTGCCTTGGCATTTATAAGATACGTTTGATTGTGTAAGTTTAATACAGCAGAGATAAGCTGCAGTTTTAGATGGAATAGGCAACAGCGCTTGTGTAATAACTGTTTATGCTAACTGGGTTAGCTCAGTGTGCTAGCAGCGTCACTAAGATAGCAAGAAATTTCCAAACGCCCTCACTATCAGAGTTATGTAAGCGTGTGCCTCTAAGGGTTATGCTGGGGTGGTGAAATAGTTATTACACATGTAAAATACTGCTTACGTTTTACAAGCCTGTCGTTTGAATTTTACCAGTTTAAGCTGCTCTGCCCAACTCTGTGCTGTATCAGCGTCATGTAGCGGTAGCATGCTAAGCTAACGGCACATTTAGCAGCATTTGAACAGAATAAAAGCTGACATACCCGTGCGTGCCCGGTGCCTCCTCTTGTGTGCGAGGTGCTCACACTCACACCTCTCTGCGGTTCATTGCACACTCGGATCAGTGCAGACTCGGACAGTGAAAAGCAGAAAGCAGGGAGCATGGATGTGCTCCATGCCTCCTCCGCCTCTCTCTCTCTCTCTCTCTCTCTGAACCGCTGACCAGCCCCTGCCCAGTGACGCTGCGCTCCTGTGTCCGTCTGCCCGTCTGCGCTCCGTGCGTCCGTGGATGATCCCAGTGTTTGTCGTTTTGTGTCTGTCTGCCCCAAATGCCCGTGGCGGGGACAGTCCGTGCGTTGCTGCTGTCATTCACGGTAAATGTTCCAAGCACACGCCCACCCACACAAAGAGATTAAAAAAACAATATTTCCAGTGTTTTCAATTAATACAGAACACTATGGTGGCCCCTAGTCTAAAACAGAAATAAACTGGACTAAATATTGGCATAGAAAATTAGGCTGTTGCTCATTGTATTATCATAAATTTATAAAAGATGCTACATTGGTCAAAAAGTTGTGGTTAAAAATTAAATATGGGCAGTAAGTAAATACAGGCAGAATGTATACTATCAGATGAAATTATCCATCCATTTTTCTCTGCCTATGTAGGGCCGGGTCACGGGGGGCAGCAGTCTAAGCAGGGACTCCCAGACTTCCCTCATTCCAAACACGTTCTCTAGCTACTCCTGTGGGACCCCAAAGAGTTCCCAGGCCAGCTGAGAGACATAGTCCCTCCAGTGTGTCCTGGGTCTTCCCCGGGGCTCCTCCTGGTTGGACATGCTTGGAATACCTCCCTAGGGAGACGTCCAAGGGGCATCCTGAACAGATGCCCGAGCCACCTCAGCTGGCTCTTCTCTATGTGGAGGAGCAGCAGCTCTACTCCGAGCTCCTCCTGCGTGACCGAGCTCCTCACCCTATTTTTAAGGGAGCACCCAGTCACTCTGTGGAGAAAGCTCAATTCGGCCGCTTGTATTCGTGATCTTGTCCATTCGGTCATTACTCAATGCTCATGACTATAGGTAGATGAAATTATGCAAATGACAATAATTTGTGCCAAAATCTATGCGAAACACTTAGGCTAAAATTATTGCATTTAGCTGTTGTAGTTTTGTTTTGTTTTTTTGTTTTTTTAAGTTGATTCCATCATGTTATGTAAGCAACTGAGAATAGCTCCAAAAGAAAATATTGTCTTTAAAGGCACTATGTTTTCTGGAGGAGGGCGCCGCTCATGTCAGGGAGATCATTGCTTTGCGTAGATTACAATCTTCCACAGTATGACATTATCTTGCATTTATTCAGTTACAGATGTTTTCATCGCTGTTCAAAACATGTTACTGGAGCGTGACATCACCACAGATGTGACCTGTAACTTGGCCCAGTATCTTGTCTCCATGGAGATGCCTGGCAAAGCTATAACATCTCCATGGAAACCAGAAAAGTTACACAGTGCATCTTTTAAAATATATTTTTGTAAGAAAAAGGTAGGTTTGGTGGGCCTTTGGTCATCCACAGACAGTTTGGTCACTACCTTTCAATATTAATTTTTGCCTAGTGTGACCTCGTGCATGGGTTTCACCTTCCTGTTGTATGCAAAATTTTGAGGATGTCCCTATCAAAATATAGAAAATTTTGTTTCAAATTGTTAATCACTATAGCAACAGTGCAAATTTTTCATCATTCTGAAACCCATGGATAATAGCCTAATTATGAATATCCTATTTCCATCACTGATGTTCCGCATATACTTATCAAACATTTTGTGGATTTCTTGGATAGGTTTGTGGAAAGTTACAGTTTTATTTATTTATTTTTTTGTTCTTTCATCTGCAGGTCTTGTACACAATTTCTCAACTTGAGGAGTGATGTTTTGCAAACTATGAGTTCAGATGTGGTTTAACACAACTGTTCCAGCAGACTAATGACATCTCATGACTCTGGAATCAGACCATTTCAAATTCAATATTTATTACAAAAATAGTGAAATCAACAAACTCAGAAAACACTGTTTACACTGTCTGGTTATTTAAAGTTGCCTTCTTTTTTAATCCTGCTCAGGACAGGATTAGATTTGCAATTTATGTTTTGACAGTGGGATTCTGTTTAAAGAGCACATTTTAAGAAGCATTAACATCGAAATTAACAAAAGACTGAAATATGAACTGCTAAACTATGACAACAACCCCCATACATTTTAAAGCATGTTTGGAGAAGTCTAAACTACACAGGTAGCAGGTTTTATACGAGAGGAACAGATACTTTGTTTTGGAACACAGAGGAGCTGAGCACATATCAAAATCACGTACAGTAATTTAGTTTGTCTCGTTTTGTGCATTATTTAATGTTTTGTTCTTCCAATCACATCAACTTAAAATTATAAATCAGATGTTACGTCCGAACAGTCATTCTTTAAGTTACTTTTACTTGAGTAGTACTTGCCCCAAATACTCCCAAATAACTCTTTCTTGAGTAATTTCCTGGGCCACTACTTTGAACTTCTTCTTGGGGGTATGAATGACGTGAATGAGTGACGTGTGTGTGTTGGTGGTGGTTGGCCAGGGCAGCTGTAGCTATAATAATAGTTTACCCCCACAGAGTATCAAGAGAATGAACAATGACAATCCCTTATATTCTGATTTTTTTTTAAACTATTAGATAGTAGTGCTATCATGATGCCAACATTTTCAAACGCGACACTAAAGAATAGACTTAATACTCGATACTGATTCCAATACCACTCTTTCTTTAAACAACAGAATGTGATTTTCAATATTAAATCTTAGTACTTTCTTTTACCGTGTGGTTTTATATCTGTGTAATCCCTCAGTCATCAGTCAGTAGTAAAATGTGCATTGGCTATAAGCACTATGATGCATACATTGGATTGCTGTGCTACTGTTAGTCACTGTTTTTTTGTATCTGTCCCTACTCAAATAAAATAAATATTATAAAGTAGATCAGTCAGTTTTTGTGATGTGGCGTGACTATCTTTGCTGCCCTGTCTCAGATAAGTCCAGATTTATCCCTGACAGCAGCTCTCCTCCACACGGCCGACTCAATAACTCTTTAAGCGCTTCATTCACATCATTGTTCAACACATTTGAAAAATTACAACCAGGATAGCCCCCTCCCCCTCCCGTCGTATCCAATGGGAACGTCCCTACAACCTCTTGCACCCATTTCAACTCATTACTAAGCTCTGATCGCAGTGAATCAAAGTGTTTCTGTCTCTCCTGGTATTGATTACTTATCGCATCCAAACTCAAGCTGAACGCACTCATGTCTTCCTGCAGATTTCTCTTGATAGCTTCCACTTTGCGAAACTCATAGCGGATTTGGGAAAGTTCATGTCTCACGCCTTCGCTCTCCTCCTTGTACCAAGCCTCTTTGTCATTGTAAATAGACACCATTGCGTCGATATCCTCTTGTAAGGTGTCGTGAACTGAAGCCAGATTGACGAAAGCACTCTCCATCTGTTCGATATCTTCCACGACTTGTGCAAAGCGTTCGAAGTTGACATAGGTGTTGTTGGGAGGCATGCTCGAGTGGGATTTGATGGTGTATTCTCGCAAACGTTTGGTTTTGAGTTGGCGGCGTTCACGTTTCTTTGGTTCCTGGGACTTGCTTTCCTCCTTGTTCTCATTGGACTGTGGAAAAATATATGACATTATTGTAAGTAAATGGGGAGTAGATTATTCAGTTAAAGGCCTGTACCTGATTCTTTCACATGTATTTGAACACAACTTGCCCTTAAAGTCAAAGTGTGTCTGCTGAGCGCATCTAATAAGAAAGTGTTTTATTGTCTGATAATCAGGAAGTGCATGTTAGCGTGCTAGTTGTTGTTGTCTGGTCTCGGAGTTGTGAAAAGTGCTCATCACAGTGAATAATTTGGATTCTCAGGATGAATAAAGTAAGTGAGGATTAAATTAGGGCCACTGCAAACTGTTTTCTTAGTTTTTCTGATAGAGAACCTTTAAATAATAATCATTTAACTCTAATTAAATTAATCTAATCTAATTAATTCAGTCTATTGTCCAAAAAAGTAAACCGAAATATCTGGCTATTAAAGCTGGTCAGGTACTGATACAGATTTCACACATTTTCGTCATGGTGTGAATAATATGGAATAATTTTACAGTTTTATATTGTTAAGAAGACTCTTAACAACATTAACACGTTTCAGTCCTCTGACCTTCCTCGGGTCAGAGGGACCAAGGAAGGTCAAAGGGACAGAAACGTGTTAATAAAAGTAAACCAAGAGTGAGATAGTGTGCAGGAGTCTTCCTAACATTTCAGTCAAGTGCCTCTCCTCCGACGCACCTGTTGCCCAGTCAGGTGTGCAGAGTCTACACAGAAACGAGTGCAGTTTTGTATTGTGAAATCCAGTGGTACTGTGCTATCCCAGTATCAGAGGTTGGTGATACTTCATATGTTAAAGAAAACATTTAAACTGAGTCTGTCGTCTAGTACAGGGGCAACCTGTGGCTAAGGAGCTGCATGCAGCTCTTTCATCCTTATATTGCCTTATAGTTGCTTATACAAACCGTATAACAAAATATACAGTATTATCTTCATTTTAGATGTCAAAAAGTATTTGCTGTGGGGGTTTTTTCTGTGGAAACCAGGTCCAGGCTCTTTGGATGTTAAAGGTTATCAACCCCTGGTCTAGTACAAAAAACTAAAAAAAACTGCAAAAAGAGCTGAATCAACATGAACAGTGAAGTGTACGCACAAAATTGTCATATTTATGTTTAATTTTACTGTCCTATCATTTTTTGCAGTATTTGAACCTCAACCGAGATGTTTACAAGTCTATCTTAGCACATTCTGACAGACTGCAAAAATAATACACTGCCTGGACAAAAAAAAAGTCGCCACCTGGATTTAACGAAGCTAATAGGTTGGGGTTGCTGCAGTTGGTCAGGTCTAGGTTCAACAGCAGTATGTGCTCAAAGAATGAGGTCAGCTGACTACCTGAATATACTGAATGACCAGGTTATTCCAACAATGGATTTTTTGTTCCCTGATGCCACCGGTATATTCCAAGATCACAATGCCAGCATTCATCTGGCTCAAATTGTGACAAAGAGAGAATCTGGTTGTGGTAAAGGAGCAATGGACACTCAATAGGATGGATGCTATACTGGACCACATGGTCCACCCCCTTAATTCAGCTTTTGAACAACAGAGAGCAGGCAGCTTGAGTCTGAGATTAGTGTGCTGCAAGACAGAACGTCACAAGCACTCTTTCTTTCCGACTGCCATAAGACTGTACAATAAGGAGGTTTATGGCAGATAAAGATTTGAAGAGACCTACAATCAGCAAAAGCAAAACACAACCAAAAAAAACAAAAAAAAAAACATGCTTTGTTTATATTTTGACTAAAAGTTACATACTGTAGCTTTAAATGAACAATTAGCATACTGTAAAGTATTTTGTTGTACATTATGTATTTATTTGCAGGCCAGGTTCTAAAAATGTTCTTAACTAAACATTGATTCAGCATATTTCCCTTTAATCAGTGACCCGTAAAAGTGTGAAACAAATGCATTGGATCTGCTCAGAGCTTAAGTAACAGTGACTCATTGAATGATTTGTTCTGTGAAAAACAAACTCATTTTTCTAGAGTTGACATTTTACTGGACCAAGATGAAGGCGAGTTATGTTTCAGACCAGGCCTAAAGCTGTTTATTTCTTTATCAGTTATTTTATTATTTTAAAAACATATTTTTAATCATAATTTATGTAAGGAAAACCTTTGAAGTTAGTTAATAATTCTGCTCATACAAAATCAAACCAAAGAAAGCTATTTCATGGTATGAAATCTGAACAAAATGTTTCCAAACCTTGATCCAGGGGTGATTCAGAGCTTCTTGAATGGTTAACCTTTTTCTGAAAAAACAGAAAGGGAAAAGTTACGTCTTTACAGGATACAAAGCCCTACATTATTGCATGGGAAACCTGGACAAAAGCAGGGGCTAAATAAGACCAAGCAGTTCTAAACCAGGACTGAACCAGGACTGAACCAGGACTGAATCAGGGCTACTAACCAGGACTAAACAGGATTAAACCAGGACTAAACCAGGATTGAACCAGGACTGAACCAGCACTGAAACAAGATCTCTAAACCCGGACTAAACCAAGACTGAACTACACCAGGACTACCCCAGGACTTGTGGCAGAAATGTTAGTATTTTTATCTTTGCTTATCAAGATCTCGGAATACTCATCGCAGTCTCCATCAAAGTAGACTCTACACTCTTGACACTCTTTGTTTTGTGTTACTGACACAGGAATGTGAATACCTGCCCTGTTTGCATATATATTATTTGACTTCACATTTGGTGTTGAATCAGCTTTGCATGTGCTTTAGTGTTGATTAGAGGTGTGACCCCTCTGTGACCCCATTGCTCTGGGCCCACTGCAGCAGAAACTCGACCTGTCAGTAGTGGGACTGTTTGTTTACCGGTGCATGTTTGTTTACCGGTTCAAACGTAATAAACCAATATTGGCAGTATTCTTGTATATTTTGGTATTATTTTACAGATAATTTCCACAACAGACTACATCAGGACCACATCAGGACTAAACCAGGGCTCAAACAAGATTATTAAACAAGGACTAAACCAGGACTAAACCAGGATTGAACCAGGACTGAATCGGGACTGAAACAAGATTACTCAACAGAATTAACCCAGGACTAAACCACGGCTGAACCAGAACTAAAATAGGACTAAACCAGGACTGAACCTGGAGTAAACTGGGCCTGTATGAGGACTAGACTAAGACTGGACTTAACCAGGTCCTGTTTTAGTCCTGGTTGGATTAATTTTAGCTCTTGTTGTGACAATACATAGACTCTTCAGGATATATGTTTAGCTATTCTACATAATCATTCCAATAGTTTATTATTACACTATAGTTTATTATTGTATATGTGTTCAGGACATGTACAAAATATTCTAAATCTATCTATATATCTAATCAAATAACAAAGTAGGACAATGACTTATTGATAGGCATGACTCATGACTCATCACCCTGGTCAAGTCAGCAACATATGCTTTAGCAATCAGAGCAAGAGACAACCCATTCACCCCCTCCTCTTCTTTGAATTTCATCTCTGGGTCAAGATTATTCTTTGTCTTAGCAGAAACTAACAAACACGAGAGGGAAGGGCTGCTTTCCTCAACAGTTAGACTTACTGCTTGTCCTTCTCTAGGAGTTGGCTGATGAACTTCTTGGCGAGGTCGCTCGTGTGGCAGAAAAACTCTTCATCAAACTCATAATTTACGGCAGTGATGTTGTCCAGTGTGTCCTGCTTCGTCTCTCCTAGAAACGGGGAGGCACCACTTAAACTAGAAGGAATGAGCAGAACGTATTTTAAAACAGCTCACATTCAAGTTGTTGTGGCCAAACCTTAAACGTGCACTATGTAACTTTTCTAGATGAGGGTATACAGTACCTTCTTGTATCCATGGAGATCTTGTAGCTTTGCACGGCACAATCCATAGTATGGCATAAACATATCTATCCCGATAAACAAGCAGATGACATCACAGGGAAAGTTACAAGTCAGATCTGTGCTGAGGCAACCCCTTTCACAGCAAGAATGAATGATTAAGGTATCTGTAAGCAATATCTGTAATTAAATAAATGCAGGATGGATACGTTTAATGCCGTACTGTTTAACATTATAGGCAAAGCAATATCTCCATGGAGACAAGCAGGTGATGGACTCTCCTTCTAAAAGTCCCATTATACCCATTTCAGTCTTCTTACAGGATGTAGGTGATGACTCCAATGCTCCACATGTCCGCCTCCAATCCCAGTGGTTCATAGTTCACAATCTCTGGGGCTGAAAAAGAACAAACAGACAAATAAGTATCTGTCAGCCATAAGCTTCACTATCTGCCCTCTCCTCTGCATCCTCTGCTCCATTTAACCATCTCCTCTACATCCTCTGCTCCTCTGACATTCTCCTTTATATCTTCTGCTCAATCTGATCTTCTCCTCTTCATCCTCTGCTCCATCTGACCCCGTCCTCTGGATCCTCTGCTCCATCTGACCCTCTCCTCTATATTACACGGTAGAATTTGGATAATAATGGTATACTAAATACACTGATAGTCAATTGTATAATACAGTGTTGCATGGAAGTTTCTCACCTACAAATTCAGGGGTGCCAAAGATGTTCTTAAATTCCACCCCAGCCTCGATCTTGTGTGCGAGTCCGAAGTCGATAAGTTTGATTCTGGGCAAAGGCACGTTCTTGTCCAGGAGCATTATATTCTCAGGCTGAGGGGCAAACACAAAAATATGATGTTAGAATCAAAATCATACCAGGATCATACCAGGTTTTGTTTCATTCACCTGTTCACCTCTATTCTCCGGCGCCGAGTATTTGAAACCTCTACAAGGCCTGCCTATTCACACAGTGATCTATCAACATGCCTTCTTCATTCCGTCTGCTCTCTAGGCCTGTAGTCAACTAAATAAATTCATGGTTGACTAAAGATGTCTAGCAGATTGATTGGTCAATTAGAAAGAGGGCATGGCAAAAACTCAAAGCTATTAGGTATCCCTGTATATCTGACCCAAACTTAATTAAACTTGGTTAAACTTGTGAATCATGAGTTTAATCTGATCTTTTTACATATAAATACCAACAAAAAAAATCTGCTAACTCACTCACTCACGTAGTTCTGCTGTTGTCTCATATAAATCCTTATAATCTACATAAAATGATTAGTCCAAGGTTGTCCAAAAATTTGTTTGGTCCTCATCGGGCAAAAACCATCGTGCCAAGGGTCAAAAGTATGAATGTTTTCCATTTTAAAAGTCTGTGAAGATATTTATGATATATATACATTGTCTTCAATTATTGTGATTCAGGAGGTGGACTGATATGGCTCTCTTTCATCTCACAGCTTTCAGTGCAAAACAGAATCAAAATAGATATTTCTTACAAATCTCAGAGCCTCCTCACAGGCCAAATCAGATCCCCTGGAGGGCCAAACTTGGCCCGTGAGCCGCACTTTGGGTATTGCTGGATTAGTCAGCTATTACAAATTTTGACACCATTATTAAAAAATAAAAAACACTATTTAACCATGCTTGCTTACAGTTATCTTTAATTGTTTTATCACCCATTTCTTTGTTGGAGATAAGTGGACCACCTTAGGGAAACCCACTCATAGTCAGGGAGAACATGCAAACTCCTTACCAATTTTTTGCTACTGTTTGTGGGTTTCCAAGTCATGAAAATCTAGCTCTGTTGCCATAGTAATTAGCAATTCAAAACAAAATCATTTGTATGGTAAAATAACATTCCTCAAATATCACAGATAAACAGGAAGCTGAAATCCATAAATAGGGATTAGGGTTGTCAAAAGTAAGAAAAATCTGACACTAATAGATTCTAAAACTAGTATTCAAACTAGATACTCATTTGAGCAGGTATCGATACTAAAAAAGTCACATTCACAGAACAGAAATTGACCTTTCCTGAATATCTTTAGAAAGATCTTGAGCTGTATCAGAGCAAGTATATAAGACCACATAGACTAGTATACACCACAATGGAACCTATGTGGACCATTGAGGAATTACACAGATATAAAGCCACATGGGAATATAAAAAAGTACTATAATATAATGTTAAAAATCACACTGTATTGTGTATTTAAAGAGTGTTTTCATTATCATTGTGGTATCAGAATCAGTATTGAGTCTTTTCCTTAGTATCAAAAATAGAGTTTTGAAGTTTTTGTATGGGGCAAGATCATGTGATTCATTTTACAATTACAACTGCACAGATAAAAACTTGATCACCAAAAAATAATATAAATGGCTTAAATTAAAAATATGTATAATTTATGCAATGGTAATGATGATGTTATAACAACATCTGAACCTAATTCGTTTTGCAGATATAAACTGGAGATCGCACATCGCTGATATGATCCATAAATAAACAGGACAATGGAGACTGTTCATTTGAAAATTATAGTGAACACAATGCATCATACTGTTACATAATATTACATAATGTCTCCTCCTCTCAGTAAGGAGGTTGTGGGTTAGACTTTTGATCTCTCTGACTGGAGTGTGTTACTGTGGCAGAGTGGTTAGCCTGTACTAACCTTGAGGTCAAAGTGTGCAATCTTGCGCGCATGCAGGTAGTTGACTCCCTCCAGTATTTGTTTGATAAACTGAGTGGCTTCTTCTTCACTTAGAGACTCTTTTTGGGCCAAAAAGTCAAACAGCTCTCCTCCAGAAACTCTGAATACAAACATATACTTCATTGTACTAAAACAAAACACACTGACACTTTTTACTATACAGGATTATAGCATGACATTATTTATCATCTTGTTTTCTGTCAAATACACCCCAAATTGTGTTGCTGTTGTTTTTTTGTTTTTTTTTTACATAACGTAATCAATTTTTGCCACCTGCCGCCATATAGGCTCTGTGCATAGTAGTGCCCTGCAACCTCACTGTTAGCGTAACTACTTCAATTTCAATTTGATCTCTATGAGGTTTTTGCAGACTAATGCTAAAATGAATATATCATTCAATAAATAAGGTGACTTTTAATACACATAGAAGCTTACTTTTTTTTTTTTTTTTTTTTTTTTTTTTTTTTTTTTTTACTTGTTTTTCACATGGATTTAATTTCTTTTGCAGATAAAAAAAAAACAAAACTTTGAGAGTTTTGGCAATTAACCAAGAAGCATGCTCCAGGATTGAACAGCGGTCAGTTATCAAGTTTTTGGTTGCTGAAGGGTGCAAACCCATTGAAATTCACAGGAGAATGTCAACTGTGTATGGTTCGATCACCTCAGGAGACCTCAGTTCTGTAGGCCTCCCAGGCCTGCCTTCATCCTAAACACTGCTCCATCCTTCTTTAAACAATTTAGCCCACTTGTAGACATTTTTTTGGCTGAAACATGTGGCACCATACACAGTTGACATTCTCCTATGAATTTCAATGGGTTTGCACCCTTCAGCAATGAATGATGGCAATAGGTCAAGTTACGGGTCAGATGGAGAGGTGACCCTGCACTGCATGTGCTGTGTTTTTAACAATAAAAACTACCATAATTGTACAGATGAAATAGGCCAATCAATGCCATGTTGTGGAACATTCCTGGCAAACAAGTAACCTCTGCATTAGACAGGTGGTGTAATCTCTATCAGAAAAGTTACAAAGTGCACCTTTAACATCAAGACATAGGCCAGATGTTTTTTTCTGTCTTCTGTGCAGAAAGATCCATTTATTTTCTTGCCTAATTCAGTTATAGTTGAGCTATTTTTGCATGTTTTGCATAAATTGTGTCAAGTATAGGCAGGCACATACTCTGTATATACACTATACCAGTCACCCTCAGATTCAATGTTTGTTTGCTTCTTTCTGCATTTTATATACATACAGAAGACATCAAATAGGCTAAATGAAGTAATATATTTTTTATAATTATGTTGCAAAGAAAACAGTAAAGTTATTTTTTCTTTACTACATAATTCCATAGCCTATATCTGCTTCAAATAGGCCTTTTTGATGTCTTCATGTCTTTGATGTGTAGAAAGTAGTTAAAATTAAGAAAAAAAGCCTGTAGTGTTGTGTGGCTTTCACTCACAGTTCTAGGATGAGGACCACGTCAGTGCGGTTCTCGTACACGTCGTGCAGAGTGACGATGTTCCCGTGTTGGATGTGGTGCAGGATGGACACTTCCCGCTCGATGTCTTCCCTGCGCACGCCGCGCGAGCTCGCCATGGACTGACGTTTCTTGATGAACTTCGCTGCAAAGGGCCGCGCCGTGCTCCGCTCCACGCAGCGCTTTACGATGGCGAACTGACCGCTACAAAGGGCAGCGGACAGGAGACGGGAAATACAACGGCCACGTCAAACATTAGCAAATACTTTTCAAACTTTTAGGTAGGCTTTTACAGTTAGCTACGATACATTTACCCTGATCTAGCCTCTACCTGAGTAACTTTCCTGCGAGACTAGGTTTGGCCAGGTCTGGTCTGCCATCAGCTTGTCGCAATAGAGATGTCATTTCCTTGCCTCGAATGTTCCACAGTATGGCTTTAAACGTATCTATAGCATTTATTCAATTACAGTTGTCTTACTGTGAGGTCGCCACTCCACAGATCGGACCTGTAACGTGGCCTGGTGGAATGGAGATGGAGACAAGCCGCTTAAGTTCCATGCTGTTGAACATTACTTACAAAGGAATAACTTCTCCTTGGAGACAAGCAGGTGACCCTCCACCAACAAATGACATGGTGCACCTTTAAGAGGACTTGATAGTGCATTAAAGGAGATGTTTTTGTTTTGCCTGGAAAATTCCATAGTGTGGCATTCAAGTTATCCATCTTGCATTTAAGGTGTCTTATTGCTTAGAAAATATCTGAAAAATGCATTCTTATTTGCATCCAGTTACCTGTTGTATTCCATGGACAGTGGAGATAGAGATAGTTACGCTTAATGCCATACTGTGGAACATTCCAGGCAAATCAATGACATCTCCATGGAGACAAGCAGGTAAACAGAAAAGTTACAGAGTGCTTCTTTAAGAGCACTTCTAGATTCAAATCATTCCCCACTATCTCTATGATGCCTTGTTGTGGTGAAGTCACAGTTGTCCAGTTGCAGCCTCCTTCTATCTTTAGTTCTGGCTATTTTCAGTCTCACGTCATTAAATAGACACATAACTGACACTAGAACAAATGACTGTAGTGTTCTCATGATACTAAAACCTCAAACTCGATTTTGATATTAAGGAATAGACTCGATACTCAATACTGATTTGAATACCACAATGATAATAAAAATCACTCTTTATTTAGATCAGCAGTGTCAAACTCATTTTCACTGAAGGCCACATCAGCAAAATGGCTGCCATCAAGGGCCAGATGTAACTGTGCGGCAGTATAAATGTCACAAATGTATCCAAATGTCACGTAAAAAAAAATGTAACTGTTTCTGTATTTATTACCTATTCAAGTTGCAAATATTACATGTCTGTGTAACTGCATATCTCCTGATAAACTGACATTTTTAAGTGTGTATCGGGGCTCACTGCTCACAGACCTTCACACTGCTTCAAAAATAACCCCTCTGAAAAAGACTCTAGAGCTAGTTTCAATGATGCATGTTTTTTGGTTGTGGGCTTTGTGAACGTATTTTGCTGTGTGCTGATTACAACTTTTAATTCTTGGACAATTTGTTGTTTTTCTAAAAGGCTAACTTTTGAATACTGAGCTCTGTGTTTGATGTCCCACCTCGTAACACAAAAAACATACAGGTTTTTCTCCTTGAAGCACAAACTTGTATTCACCTTCACCTTTCTTGCATCTGCCATGCCTAGAATTTTCCTCTTACTGACCGTTTTGGGATCATTATTTGCAAATATTTCTTAGTTCCACTTGTTGGGAGAATCTCATTAGTTTCTGGTCAATGCACACATTAAAGCAGCAGAGACTTATAAAAAATGACATTTAAAATGACAGTTACTTTAATTTACCTTCTTGCAGGCCACATAAAACAACGTGGAGGGGCCACATTTGGCCTTTTAATGTCTTTCGTATTCTGTAAAGCACTTTGAATTACCTTGTGTACGAATTGTGCTATACAAATAAACTTGCCTTGCCTTGCCTTGCCTTGAGACACACGTGATTTAGACAGTAGAATGTGATTTTTAACATTAAATGGTAGTACTTTCTTTTATATTTCCATGTAGCCTTACTTCTGTGCAATCCCTAAGTGGTCCAGGTAGGTTCCATTGTCTACATTTGTTTGCACACGATTAAACATCCTATATTATTCTAAATTGACTCTTGTCAGCTTTAAGCCATGTTAGAATGTTGTTACCTCATCAAAAACATACCTGGAGCTGTGTTTTGTTTCATTCATTCATGTTTGAGTAACCCTTTATACTTAGTCTGTCTAAAACACCAAAGCTCAAAATGCTCTGTTCCACCTTGTGATGTCACAAAGTGATAGTTTTCAATTTAACAGCTCATTTTACCTTTAGTTCGGTAAAGATTGGCAATTCCATGGCTGAAATCATCCAAATGATTCTAGTGAAGGTATATGGAATTTAAAATCATGGTGGAGAACTTTCTGCATTGCCACATGACACCCCAAAGTGGAACAGAGTGTTTTCTGTTTGAGAGAAGAACTCAGTTTAAATATGCAGGTATGTTTGTAATGAGGAAACAACATTATAACATAGATTAGAAAATAACGCAATATGGGACCTTTAAACTGAAAATATGAAATAAATTCTATTGATTGGGTGGCAGTGTATTTATTAATTAAAATTAGGGTTGTCCAAAGTATCAAAAATCTGATACTAATAGGTAATAGAACTAGCATCAAAACTAGGAGGGATTACACAGATATAAGGCCACATGGGAATATAAAAGAAAGTACTACCATTTAATGTTGAAAATCACATTCTATTGTCTAAAGAAAGAGTTTTTTTATTATCATCATGGTATCAGAATCTGTATTGAGTATCATGTCTATTCCTTAGTATTAAAATCAAGTTTGAAATGTTAGTATCATGATAACACTAACAATACAGGGGGACATTTAGTGTACCTGCCCAGCTCCTCTCCAATCTCATAGAAGTCTTCCACTTTGAGTTGCTTGAAAACAGACATCTCTTCTGAGTTTTATAGTGTCCTTAATAAATGTTTCAATGTCTCATCTGCAAAAAAGTAAAACAACAATATCAGGATACTCCTCCCCAAAATATAACACATCATGAAGTATTTCATGATGACTTGGAAACAGAGCAGTAATCTTGATAACAGTATTTGGCTTTTCATTAAATAAACTTTTATATAAATTGTTTTCAAACACAAATATCTGACAGCTAGTACTACAAAACAATACCACAATAATAGACAACAGAAAGTAATTTTCAGCACAAAATTATAGTTTCAGTAACATTACCATGTCATCCTTAACAGTTCTGATATCATAAAATACATAAACTCCGTACACTTTCACTAGAATCATTTGGATGATTTCAGCCCTGGACTTGCCAGTCTCTATTGAACAAACGTTAAAAGCTGTAGCTGTTAACTTGAAAACTACTGCGTCATCACATTACAAGGTGGAATAGAACATTTTGAGCTTTGGAGATGTAGACAGACTAATAATAAAGGGTTGCGCAAACATGTGTGAAAGGAACAAAACACAACACTGGGTATTTTTTTGATGAGGAAACTACATTCTAACATGGCTTAAAGTTCACAAGAATCAACTCTGTGTAATATAGGATCTTTAAAAAATGGAAATGTATATTGAACACTTAAGATATTTTAAGGTAAACAAAATTCTGCATATCCTAACTAGTCAAAAGTACAAAAAAGACGCTTCAATAATTTCTAACTTACTTAAAACATGTTGACCACACTAATGCAAAACAAGAGTCTTAATTAAAGTAATTTTAACTAATAATAGCCATTTTATGCATTGGAATTCTTACCATAGTCTTTGTGTCACCAATAACTCCTCTTTGGGTCCAAAACGTCCTCAAATTCAGCTACAGAATATGTACTTGTGCATGAAAAACAATGAGGTAGGTAATCCTTTAGCAATGTTATCTTACAGCGACGAATAATAGTGAGAATATACCAGAGAAAAGTATGTGTTGTGAGTGTAGTAGTAGCACAGAGTGGAGTGTAGTCCCCATGTGGCACCTGTCGTCTCACTCAGCAGCAGACAGGGGCAGAAAATAGGACACTACCCACAATGCACCAGGGCACTCAGACAGGCCTATAGATAAAACAGACTAATAATAAACTCAAAGTATTTCTGGCCGAATTGTTTGACCAATTATCTAGATTCATTTAAAATGAAAAAAAAAAAAAAAAAAAAAAAAAAAATATATATATATATATATATATATATATATATATATATATATATATATATATATATATATATATATATATATATATATATATATATATATATATATATATATAACAAGATAAATTTTGAGACAACTTTGCAACCAAACAAGAACTAAACCAGGACTAAGTGGGGTACCCGGTGAAGTTACAGGTCAGATCTGTGGAGAGGCAAACTTTCCTCAATCAGTAAAAAAAATCTTGCAATTTGATAAATGCAAGATAGATACTTTTAATGCTATACTGCGGAAAATTCCAGGCAAAGCAATGACAGCTCCATGGAGACAAGTTGTTGGCAAAATTACGCAGTGCTCCTGGAACCTCTGATCTACTGCTCATGCTATTACTGATACTACCACATAATCATATCATACTCATTTATTTATTTTTATTTGTTTGTTGTTGTTGTTTTTTTTGCTTGAAACTCAAAATTTTCTTTGCTCTCTTATTTGATGTTACAGTGTGTAAGCGGGCTTGCATCTCCACAAACCTGACTCTTATTTCACCATGGAAATGTAGTTCCTTTGGTTATAATATTCAACAGTGTGACATAAAACACATGTATCCCTGTGGAGAATGTTCTGAGTGTGGCTTTGTGTGTTTGTTTTTACCTTGACGTGTTTCTATGACCTTTCACCATAAGTTCAAATCCAGTGCCGCAGGTGAATGACACAGTTCACTTGCGCTGAACGGTGCTCAGACTCATTTGTTTTAGCATGCAAACACTCCCACCAGTTTTATATTTACATCTTGAAAACTATGAAAACAATGTCATGTCTTTTAACCAAACCAGGAGGAGAACAGTGTATTTACATATGCCCTCACTTTATGTATTTACATGAAGGTGAGAGCATAAACATGGAAAAAAAATGATAATATTGCCATTGTAGCTTTGGAGATGAGCAAAATTAGAATTATTGAACATATAAAAACTATTGATACTTGGATGTGACGCTTACTGGAGTCTCTGCTTTGTCTGAAGCTCTGTTACTCAAATTAGCCTTTAATCTTTGTTTTAATACAATCCGACCATAAAGAACTGACTTCACCTGAACTACAACTGGAGAGCTTATTTGTGCTGTTAAACAAGTCCCTCTCAAATAACATTACAATCACAAACTAACTAGTATTAACAACAACAAAACAACAACACAGGGACAAGATAGCAAGATATCTATTCAAATAAGAACATAAGACTGTGAAACGTCATGACCTGTTGAACAATGCAGCACAGTCCTACAGCGTCAGTTTGAATGTTACTGACCCATATGTGATGTCATCTGAAACCCAGCAATTTCACCTGAAAACTGAGTATAAATATAACAGAATGACATTGTATGAATCTGTCACTGGAACTGAGATAGTCAAAGTAAATTTCTTTTTCCATTAAGTGAACATATTCAAAGATAATAGAACTAAACAAAGGGTTTATTGAGCAGGTAGTGACGCCCAGTGGACCTATTCAAATCAGACGCCACTGGCTTTGGTGCACAGTTTTAGACTACAGATGCTGAAGGGAGATGGAGAGGAACAGGCCATCCATGGAGAGGTCTCTGGAGGTCCGAGATCCTGGTCTAGATCCCGGTCTAGATCAACAGGGGGGTCTAGAGGGGGGTCTGAAGGAGTTGGTTTTGAAGTGGTTCACAGAGACACAGGCAGCAGAACTGGCACATAATGGACATTTTCCTGACTGGTTTCAAGGATTTGCGACGAGGAAGTAAGTCATTTTTGTCTAGTTCCTTTGTTTTGCAGTGGTGAGAGGATTTTTTAAGTGAAGGACTTTTGAAGGACTACACCAGAATCAAGCCTCAACAAAACCAGATTTGGACCAAGCCAAGCCTCAGGACTAAAGACAAAAAAATAGAGATTCAATTTTTATCACCCAACCCTAATTTAAAGATGTATTTATTTCCTCTTTTTTGTTATAATTGGTTGAAATATTAAAATTTCACAAACAATATTATTTACCTCCTCCCAGTGTAGTGTGGCACATGCGGTGGCCAATCAGATTTGAGCACAAGCAGCATTTGATAAAATATATTCGATAGGTAATTAGATGTGTTCTATTGTACTCAGTGATTACAAATGTTTTTAATCACATTGCATTTTTGTGTATCAGGCATTCTGTTAATTAAAGAGCCATCCTTTTGAATGAACCCCGAAGAAATGGCTCCTCCTCAAGAGAAGGCACAATGTGTAACAAGGTTTATTGGGGCTATGTTAAAGATATCATGTATTGAACAAAGATATGGGACACCCTGTATAATTTGTAAATGTATTTAATAGTGTACAAATGTGCTGCTTTAATGTGATATTATGGTGATGATTGGTTTCAGAGAGGCTGAAGAGCAGCTGAAGGAGAAAGATGTGGGTGTGTTTCTGGTCCGACTGAGTGAAAAAGCTTTTGGATACGTCCTCTCCTACAAGTGAGTCCTCTCTCCTTATGTGCAAAAAACAAGGGAACGTTTCATACTTACTCTGGTTAACAGTTTACAAACTGAGTTCAAAATTTGAGCCCGTTTAGCTAAAAATGCTCAAATACTTGAAATTATTCTTTAAAGGTGCAATATGTAACTTTTCTGTTGCCTGCTGGTCTCCATGGTGAAGTTATGGCTTTGTCTGGAATGCTGCACTGTATGACATTAATCAAATCTATCAGGTTTTCATTCAGTTATAGGTGTTTTTATTGGTAGAAATGACTAAAACAGGCATTCTTACTGTGTACTGTTTACTCTCCACATGTCTAACCTGTAACTTTTTTACCTCAGTGGAGTGACATAACTTTAATGCTACACTGCAGAACATATCAGGCAAAGTATTAACTTTGGAAACAAGCAGGTGGTGTACCCTCTACCAGAAAAGTAATACTTTAGAGGATATACATTTCAGACATCTTTGTATTACAATCAAACTTGTGGTATTTTTATTGTTTAAATGTCCTGATTATGCAAAATTAACTCTTATGAACCTTTAGCCATGTTATAATGCTGTTACCTCCACAGCTGAAATTATCCAAATGATTCTAGTGAAGGTGTATGGAGTTTACACAATGGAAAAATATGCAGGGTTTGTGTGAGGAAATGACATTTTGAAAAAAAATTGTCAAGAGTGTAAAAAATCAGAAACTAATCAATATTAAAATGAGAAACTAGATACTCATTTGAACAAGTGTTGATACTAAAAAGTCCCATTCACAGGACAGAAATGAACCTTTCCTGAATAGCTTTAGAATGATCTTTAGCTGTATCAGAACAAGTATAAGACAGATAGACTAGTATATGCCCATGGACCACTGTGGAACCTACCTGGACCACTGAGGGATTACACAGATATAAGGCCACATGGGAATACAAAAGAAAGTACTATGATTTAATGTCAAAAATCACATTCTATTATCTAAAGAAAGAGGGTTTTTAATATCATTGTGGTATCAGAATTGGTATTCAGTATCGAGCCTATTCCTTAATATCGAAATAGAGTTTGAAATTTTTAAATCATGACAACACTAGTATATTTTAATGACCTGATCCTCTGGTAACCACTGCCTTATGTGATTTTATTTACTGTATTGTGTTTTTTTCCATTACAATTTTTTTTTATTTTTAAGTATGTTTTGCCTATGTTGCAGGGGAGAGGAGCGATGCCGCCATTTTGTGATCTCCCAAAGTCCAGAGGGTCAGTTCTGTATCACAGGAGATGAGCTGCAGCACAACAGTTTGTCTGAGCTGATTGAGCATTACAAGGTCTGTCCCATTCAGCCCTTTGGAGAACGCCTCACCAACCAGGAGGAGCAGGGGGAGCAGGTGGGGTCACACTGATAATAATAATAATAATAATAATAATAATAATAATAATAATAATAATAATAATAATAATAATAATAATAATAATAATAATATATTAGTCTATATTATTAGTGGCATTTCAATTACAATTTTGTGCATTATGTGTGTGTCAAAAATATCAAAAATCAGATAGTAATCAATACTAAAACTAGTACTGAAACTCAAACTCAGGTATCGATACTAAAAAAAAGGCACATTCACAGGACAGAAACGAACCTTTCCTGAATAGCTTTAGAATGATCTTGAGCTGTATCAGAACAAGTATAAGACCACATAGACTATTATACGCCCATGGACCACTGTGGAATATACCTAGACCACCAAAGGATTACACAGATATAAGGCCACATGGGAATATAAAAGAAAATACTACCATTTAATGTGGAAATTTACAATAGATTTTTTATTATCATTGTGGTATTGGAATCAGTATTGAGTACCGAGTCCATGTCTTAGTATCAAAATTAAGTTTGAATTATTCATTCACTCCACAACAATGGTGATAAGATACTATATGTGAAAATATGTGTTTTCTCTCATTAATAATAATAATAATAATAATAATTATTATTATTATTATATCACAATATGGCAATTACTGATATATTGCCTGAAAGAGTTAAATGCTATTCTTAAAACCATACTTCACCAACTTGTAGGTAAGGATGAACTATACAAAGTGCTTTCTTTACAAGCTGACGTCTCTTACATCAGTCTCATATACGGGATGTACAGTGAGTTATACATTAACCAAGAGTAATTTAGATTTTCCGCTGCACTTCTCATGTGTGGGACCTGATGCAAATGCACTTAGTACAGTGGAGGGTCAGTATGTGGGCTCCTTACAGGACATAATAGTAGTTTTAATAATGTTGACTACACTTTCAAAATCTGCAAAGAAACTAAAACATTGTCTTTTGGGTATAGATCTACCATAAACTTATTTACACAGTTAAATTACTAGGAGTGGCATTCTTACTGTAAGTGAGGTCACCGTTCTAAAGATATGACTTGGAACTCAACTTGGTGGTGTCATCTACTTGTCTCCATGGAGATAGATAAGTTTAATGACATACTGAGCAACATGCCAGGACAAGCCATAACATCTTTATAGAAACAAGCAGAAACGAGTAGTCACCATTAACTATATTCTGAAATGTATTTTAGGATTGGTCAGAATTTTTTAAGCGATGCCGTATCATTTGTCTTGCTGCTATGGTCAATAACCGATATTTGGCGATACCGATACAATTTTAAAATCTATAGCTTATAAATCTATGTTAAGTAACATTAAAGTAGATTCACTGAACACAAAATAGTAACAAATGTATTTATGTGGGATATAAAATAATTTGTTGTATAATTGTGCCATATATTTAGCCTAATGTCTATGTTTTCATTTTACTCATGAGTCTGTTCAAAAAGATAAATCTGATGCAAACTGATAATGGCACAAAGAGAGAAAAGGGTCCGGTCAGAATAAATATTGGAAAAATTTTCAATTCTGATATTTGGGAAAAATCTCCCATCCCTAGTGCATTTAACGCTTGTTTTTTTTTCTGTAGGAAGAGACCTCAGATCTGTATGATTCAGTGAATGTAAATAATGTAAATACCAAAGGGAAGAGTGGAGTGAATGTCCAGGCCCTACGCATCCTCTGGGACAAGAAGGGGGCGCTGTGCACAGACACGCCTTCTCATAGGAAGAGTCAACTGCTCAATAATAATAGTATCAAACAAGAACCTGTGTTACCTCTAAAGTCCACCAGGAAGCTCAATGGCTCTGTGTCTGTGGATACTACTGCACTATCCCAGGTAACATGTTTCATCTGACCCACGCCCCTGCATCCTCTGCTCCATCTGACCCTCTCCTCTGCTCCATATGACCCTCTCCTCTGCATTCCTCTTCATTTGAATGTCCTTAATACATTGCATCTTGTCCACAGTGTGTTGCAAACAAAGCCACATATCTTGGCTTTGTTTCTCCTGCCTCCTCACTGGACGATCATCTACAAATTGGACCCCCAAGGCCAAAAAACTCAACCCAAAGTGGAGCAGTTGTACCTCCAAATTCACCCATTTCAACCCCTTCGCAGGCACAGGTGGGTAGAGTACGGTAGTCAAACATTTTACTCAAGTAAGAGTAATGTAATTTCAGATTAATGTTACTCCAGTAGAAGTACAAAGCAGTAGTCCAAGAAATTACCCCAAAAAACTAGGAAGAACTACTACTCAAGTAAGAGTAACTTAAAGAGTAACTGTCTCACATCTAATTTATAATTTAAAGTTAATGTAATTTGAAGGACAAAACATGAAATACTGCACAAAATCTGGTATTTTCAAAGGACAGACACAAAAATGAGCCCATCTAAATCATATCTGAAGGAGCAGTGCAAGAAACACAAATGTTCAAATCATTTCATATTGTCAGTGTAAAGCTTTTGTCACAAAAAAAGCTTTCTCACAGTGGGAAGAGTAACCAAACTTTCTACTTAAGTGCTGTCACTTATGTATGTCGCTACAAAAGCACTAACTTAAAAAGTTACTCAAGTAAATGTAACTGAGTACTACTCATCTCTGCTCGAAGGTTACCTACTCCTGCCTCGTCAAACCAGAAAACCGAAGCCAGTCTTTACCATGTCTGGAACAAAATGAACAACCTTTGAGACCCCCAACTCCAACCTACACGCCCAAAAAGGTCAACAGCTTCATCTACTCACTGGTGACTGAGGAGGCGTTGAGGTCTAACCCCCTCTATACGGCAGCAGAGGAATTGCAGGGGGTCGCTCAATATGCAGAGGTGGGAGATATAGCTAAAAATGTGAATCTCATGCATGAAGATATGACAGAAAGGAAAAAGGAAGGTTTCAGCAACACTTATGAGAGCATGGAGGAGAGGAAGACCAAGAAGAACAAGTCCAAAAATGTGAGTGTAAAATTGTTTTATGTTATAATTTATAGTTAAGTATTGCTGGTTTCAGATGACACAACATCATGATCACAATATGGGCTGTGTCTCAATTCTTTCTTCACATTTCCTTGTTTCCTTCTCCTTTTTTCATCCTCCATTTTCAGCTCTCAATCACAATATTAAGTGGTATTCCAAAGCTCAGAGGAGGCAAGGGAAGGAAACCACGGAGGAAACATGAGCGAGTGTTCAGGACGCAGAGAAAATATAATAACTGAGTTTGTGTTGGTGAAGCAAAAGATGTTTCAGATGTTGCATAATTCTGAATTTAACATTAAAACTAATGAAAACCTGAGGTCAAACACGTTTATCTGAAAGCAAAGACATTGGTCTGACTTTGATCTAAAAGTGCTGGAATAATAATTGTTTAGAATATTATCTTTTCTACTACAGAAACATGACATTTGAACAAATGTCTGTGCTTCTAAAATAAATTTCCATTGCACCTACATCTTACATGCATGCTCACATCCTCTATGTCAAAGGGTAAACAACAGTTGAAATCAGCTAAAACCGGTCAGAACTGGTTGACACATAGAAAACTGATACCTGTCACGTTGCGGTCGCAGGTGGACCAGAGATACCATAAGAATTTGGTACAGAAGATGTGAGAGAAAAAAGAGACTACAAGGAGCAAGTGCAGTGCTCTTTTCACTCCGGAGAAGACTTTGTAGACCACTCTGACTCCTCAACTTAAATAAATAGCCTAAAGATTATGTTTGTTGTCCTCATTTAAGGGTTTCACCTCAGGTAACAAAATAATTGAGAAGAGAGGAGACGGGAGGTATACCAAGTTATGCGAGAGACCCTCGGGGTCTGGTGGGTCAGTAAAGACCTCACTGGGAATCATTAAATAAGTCTCCTCTGGATCCATAACATTAAAGGTACAGTATAGAGAGTCACAGAGAGACTTTTTAGATTAATAGTTTATACATAATGTAACATAAGCCTAAGTATAGTCCTCACTACAGGGTAATTTTGGTCAGAGCCAACACCTGAGGAAGGGCTGTCCCAATGACCCTCAGCTCATGTCTTCTCCTGTCTCTCTTCTCCTCTCTCCTCTACTCCTCTCCTTTGCTCCTTTCTCCTCTGCTCCTCTCTCTCTTCTGCTCCTCTCTCCTCTGCTCCTCTGCTCATCTCTCTGCTCCTCTGCTTGTCTCCTCTGCTTCTCTGCTCCTCTCTCCTCTGCTCCTCTCTCTGCTGCTTCTCTCTCACCCGTTTCCTACCGAATCAAGGAATTTTTCTTTTGCTATTTCAATATTAGGTCAACAATGTGGTTTAAGATTAGATATAGGTTCATTAATATTAAGATTAGCGTTTAGGTTAAGTTTAGGCCAGTTGTATGGATAAGGTTAGGACCAGTCTCAAGGAAATGAATGTAAGTCCATGTAAATAATGCCACTATATGAGACAAAAATCAATCATTTCTATTTCTATCTTTCCACAGAAAGAATGGAAGAACTTCTTCACTGACTACATGAAGAAATAGTTAAACAAACTCCACGTGTTCTGTAGCCTATTGATATTTATGAAATGAGAAATATGATTTATTCTTCATGTTTTCATTGCAGTGTGTTTTTTGTGATATAACTAATTTAGATTTTGATAAATTTGGAATTTTACTTTATTGAAAAATGAAATCGCTACATGCTGTCTTCAACTAATAAGGAAATGCTATTTATTACAAACTTGGAAGAAAGAGCCATCTGTGTATTTTGGAGAAAAAACAAAAACAACAAAAAAACAACAAACCCCCCCCCCCAAAAAAAAAAAAAACCAACAACAACAAAATGGTTTGCTGAAGTGCTGGGGTGCTATCTGTCCCAATAAGCTGTTTTAAAGCTGTGCTAGTGGCCAAAAAACTAAAAACCATGGATGTGAATACCAGCTATTTATATAATATATAATATATAATATAATTTTTTTTCCCCAAAAAGATTGTGAGAACTTTTTCTTGTTTATAAGAGTTCCTCCTCATCTCAAGTGTGAAATTATAGTAATATGTGACCGCGCGATGGCGCAGGTCATTTCATTCCGCTGACAGACCTCCCCCTGATTCAGAGGAAGAAGAGAGTGCGGAAGTGCAGCTGTTCCAAACTCCAAACAGAATCCATTTGGAAATCACCACTTCGCCTTGTCTAAAACAGCCACAAAATACTGGCTTTGGGACGAACATCCGCACAAAACCACGATGGGAACTAGAGACGACGAATACGATTACCTCTTCAAAGGTAAAGTGCCGTTTTAGAGCCAGTTTTCAGCCCATAGTTCGCAGATTATGGTGAAAAGGCCAGCTGCTTCTGACAGGCTAATGCTAACGGGATTCTCTAGAACCTGGGCGTCTCGCTCGGGGCAGCTCAATGTCTTGCGTCACTCGTCATTTTTTTATTTTTTATTTTTTACCAATAATGCAGAATTATATTGGTTAAAACATTAAGACCATAAAATATAACTTACTTGATCTTAAATTAAGGTTAAATGGAGGGTTGATCCATTTTTGTGGTATCAGATAAGCAATCAGATCAACATTTTGTACATTTTGTTTTTACAGCCACTACTTTTGTACAGTTAACACAAAGTACACATCATTAAATTAAAAACCGATTACTTATCTTAAATGGTACAATAAGACTGTTTTGTAATGTAATATCAATCCTTAAACGAGTAATCTTCACCCCGACATAAAAACCGTTGGCCCTCTCGGACGAAATGCCTAGAAGTTCCCTTTATGCTAACGAAATATACCACCAACCTTTGTGCTTCGGACGTGTTTACAAGGCTATAAAGAACCTGTCAGCAATTTTTATTCATTATAGCCAATACAAGGCGGTACCACTCTTAGGTCTAAACGGAAATATGAGTGTAATTACCCCGGAATGGTAAATATAAGGGATATATTTTGTGTATTTTTAGGTTAGCAGAGGGCTAACCGGGGATAGCTTGTTGTCATAAAGCTGGACACACCTAATGCACACTCACCGCTCCGGCCGCTTTTGTTTTTTTCTGAGCAGCAGGAGCGAACAGGACACGAGCTACAAACTCCAAAGAATCATTCATTTAAAAAAAATTAATGAAAATCATTTCATCCCCAAAGAGTTTAAGTCTGACAAAACTTGTATAGAGCATGGTATGGTTAGAACAGTGCTAGTCATTTTTCAATAATTCTGACCATTTTTATATTTCTTATTAAACACTCCATATTTCAGATTATTTTTGAAATTACTGTTTAAAACAATAAAAGCTAGTAAGTAAAAGTAAAATGTATGTTTCATTTGTTTACATTTGAGACATTTTAGCTCTCAGACAATGACAGCTGACACACAATGATGTTTATCTCAATTCATGAGTTTCAGCTTCCTGTTATGTGCATTTTGGGGACTTTTTCCCCATTTAAAATACATCATATTTTGTTTGAAATTGTTCATCGTTATGTCAATGGTCATATGTTTCATCCTTCTGAATTCCATGGATAGAAAAACTAATGAAAAGTTGTCAGATGTACAAATTCATTTTATTTACAGCCTTAGTGAAGAGAACTAGTTGAACTGTGCTCTGTTGATGCATTTTAATGTTGTGATAATGAAGACCGTGTATGTTATATTGCAATCCCTTTGAAATTCTGAGCTTGCCTTTAACAAACCTGGTGTGACACTGCTCATTCTTATCTTTCAAAATACGTACTCTGGGTCAAGTGATATATAATCTTTGTTTTGCCTGGTTTGCATTTTAGTTTAAATAAAATGTCAGTCCTTAAAGACTTAATAATTATTTGGGGATTTTACGACATTTATTGCATTGTAACAGTGTGTTTAGTTTTTGTAGACAGTGTTTAGGTACACAAAGAAATCCTGCAGAAGGTTGTTTGTTTCTCACACAATACATAGACTGTATATCTGTCTAGGGCTGGGTATCATTTAGAAAATGCCCATACGATACATATCTCGATACACAGGCCACGATGCACATCTTGATACAGTGCACTGTTGATTCGATACAATACAATACGATATATTTCAAATTGATTCGATATGATTCAGTGAAAAATAAAGGCTTTTGGGACACTTAATGGTCAACCCCATTTTCATTTAGCTTCCATTTATTGGATGAATGAACATAACAGTGCATTTTGTTTTGTGCATTTTACCAACTAGAAAAACACACTGTTACATTGCTCAGTATTACTCATCCACAGCTTATATGAGCCCCACATGTGCAGTGTAATGGCTCTGAAGGATCACAACATATTTACTAAATCTGTGACACTAAAAGTCTTTGTTAAATCAAAGTTAATATGAAATAAACCTATTTTAATGAGCAAAACAGTGAATCAAATGTCAAATGTTCTGCACAAACAAGTTTCTTTCCTCTAAACAAGCCACACAAATGTAGAGCTGTGACAGAATTATTTGGTAAAATGTACAAAATATATATATATTCTTGGCGATATATAAATACAGCAGCCCACGTTATCGATACAGTATTATTAAATGAAACGATACAAAATATCAATATTTCGATATTTTTGCACACCCTTAGTCTTGTCCTATCTGTAATGTTAAATTAAACTCATGGCAACTTGCTTTCTGCAAGTTGCGATGTCAGCTGCATGTATCCATGGATATAGAAAATTAAATATGGATGGATATAGATATGTTTTATGCCATACTGTGGAAGATTACAGCCAAAGGAACAACATTTTGATGGAAACATGCAAGAAGAGGTCCGGTTTGTGGAGATGCAAGCCTGTTTAGAGTAAGACTGCATGTTTTTATTTCAACACAACCAAAATATATTAGTTATATTAGTGGTTGTTTTTTATTTGCTTAAAAGTTGCATACTGTGGCTTTAACTTAATTTTATAATACATCATTATTTCTTGGTTAAGTCATTTGAAAACAGTACATGTTGCCAGGCATTTCCCATATACATAAGATGTGTGGCCATTCCCATTTAATAAAGACATGCACTACTTCATGCTCTAAATACGGGTTCTTTTTGTCTCTCAGTTGTCCTGATTGGAGACTCGGGAGTGGGAAAGAGTAACCTGCTGTCGCGCTTCACCAGAAATGAGTTTAACCTGGAGAGTAAGAGCACCATTGGAGTGGAGTTTGCCACACGGAGCATCCAGGTCGACGGGAAAACGGTCAAAGCACAGATCTGGGACACAGCCGGACAGGAACGCTACAGGGCCATCACTTCAGCGTGAGTACTGTACTGTCCCTGCTTTCTCAAGTCTAAGAGAATTAAGGCGAAATATGGACTATGTTTATGTAAATCTCCTTTGGCATATGGACTGCAATGAAAAATAGATTATACGGAATTACAGTTTGGAATGTCATTCAAGCTGTATGTATTTTTTTA
Source organism: Periophthalmus magnuspinnatus (assembly GCF_009829125.3). Classification (NCBI taxonomy): domain Eukaryota; kingdom Metazoa; phylum Chordata; class Actinopteri; order Gobiiformes; family Gobiidae; genus Periophthalmus; species Periophthalmus magnuspinnatus. Next base: position 12,232,713 of record NC_047128.1, on the reverse strand, counting down.
TCATCTATGTAAAAATCTTTATCGTTTGAACACAGGATTTGCATTTCGTGGGGGCCCTCATAAATTTTACTCTCTATCAGTGGGTTAGAAGCTTTGAACTTATGAAGTCTCAGAGTGCCGTGTAACTTGTCATAGAAAAAAAAAAATTCTTCTGACCACCAAAATCTTTTTACTAGAGATGTTAAAACTATTTTGAGAAGAAACATTACAATTTGACTTCTATTCATGATTTTTGACCCCAGGACCAAACAAGCCACTGTAATTTATGTTGTGTGTCTGTGACCAGCTTTATCAAATCAAAGTTTTCAAGTTATAAAGTTACTGTATCATAAACAGACAGACTAAAAACACATTACATGGCTTAGGCTTTCTTTTGTGACTGGTATTATTATTTAGTCTTTACAGTTGCAATACAATAATCTTAAGATCCCTTCTCCTTACTAGAGATAGCTGATGCACTGAAAAGTCCAAATATCAGCTGATATATCTGCCAGTCCATATATCAGTCTATTGGCCTTAAATCTGCAGAACATACCAATATTTTGTTTTGGTCAATCTGCTGCCTAAAAAGACACACAAAGTTTTATGTTTATGCGCTTTAATATGAAGCGATAGCTGCACAAAATGTGACTACATAGCTCTCTTATAGATTTGTTACAAAAAAGGCCTTGGGGAGAGTTTGTAGTGAATTTAAATTCCATAATTTGGGGAAAATAATCAAAATATCTGTCCAACATATAGGCTTCCTAAAAAAAACCCAAAAACCCCCCAAAAAACGATTCTAAACAATCAGCATCAACATCGCCATGAAAAACACATATCGGTCGATCTGTACTCCTTACTGTCCTTCACCTCCCATGATCTCTTGCCCCTGACACTGTGGGTGCAGCTGATTTCAGATGAGAGGTTTTTGGTTTTAGGCCACACCTGATCCTTTGCACAGAGATGCTCCCACGGCAGCAGAGCCTGTTGGTCACGCTGCACCACCTCTCCACAAGAGGTGATGACACATAGCACGGCTTCAGTCAAACAAGATAAACATCAATTAGCTGAAAACATCTAGATTAATCTTTGGTAAGAATAGAACAATACTTAGTGTATTAAGTCATTAATTCAATATTACACTGACTCATGTCACTGATAATAATAACGCCTTCCCAGGTTTGCCAGAGCCTCTCAATGCTCCACACTAGTCCTTATTCATTCACTCTGTGATAAGATACTACTAGCCACAGCTGTTCTGGGACAGACTGATGGAAGCAAGACTAATCTTCCCCGTCAGCCCTTCATACAGCAGGACACTTCATCCACCTTGTCAAGAATACTATGGCAGAATTTGGTCCAAACGGGAATTGATCCTCTGACCTGCGGCTCTGACCACTGAACCACTATCGCAGAGCAAGATAGGGGCCACAGTATCTGTGCCGTACTGGAAGAAACGCATATGCGAATAGAGAAGACATTGTGTAATTGAATAAATGTTTTGTGTATTGATAATTGTCACACAAATAATAGATGCAAATATGATACATTTGTTTTTGTTCCTCTGTTTTAACCTTGATGTCTTTTGTAGGGCTGCATGGTGTGCCCATGATGCTCATATATTTTATTTTGTCATAATGTTATTATTGTTTTCGTCTCCCAGGCTGATCATGGACAATTAGTATTGATACTTGTACAGGCCTAATCTTTTGTATGTAACATCGGTTCCCTCTGTCTGCAGTTACTACCGCGGGGCAGTGGGGGCGCTCTTGGTGTATGACATTGCCAAACACTTGACGTATGAGAATGTGGAGCGATGGCTGAAGGAGCTGAGGGACCACGCGGATTCAAACATCGTCATCATGTTGGTGGGAAACAAGAGTGACCTGCGCCACCTACGGGCAGTGCCCACAGACGAGGCCCGGGCATTCGCAGGTGAGGCCTAGGAAAACGAAAACACTGCTTTTTGTGAACCACTTTTTAGTTTTTAACCTTTGTGCTGTATAGGGCTGTCAGAAGTATAAAAAAAATGTGATACTAATTGATTCAAAATCTAGTATCTAAACTAGATACTCAATTCAATTCAATTTCAATTCAATTCAATTTATTTTTCACAATGGTCAAAGTTTAGTAAGGCACATACACACATACACACACGTAGCAACATACTATCTACAATTCTGCGTTTATATGCTACATATGGAAGTGTCTATCGTTCACCTATTCCCAATTGACCCTGTGAAAAACATGGAACCCCCAAGAAGCTGTAAAGCTTATGTAATGGGGTCCATCACCCTGTGCGCAACACCCAATGATGGCTTGGCAAGTATTCCTTTTCTTTACTTTGCCCTACACACACATAAATATATATAAATATAAATATATATATATATATACATATACATATATATACATACATACATACACACATACATACACAATATATCCATATATCTAAATATCTATCCACATATATACACACATACATATACATACATATAGCACACACCAACACAACCTATACATTATATATGACCTATACAACATATAATATCTATATATGACACATGCATAGCATACATATATACATGCAGCTGCACACATATATAAATATATGTATAATATATGTATAATACACACACACATATCCACATACGTTTACATACACACACCCGTTATGAGCAGAGAGAAGATCCAATGCAGAACTTGAGCCACACTCAGTCAGGCACTATAGCTTCCCAGTAGTTTGCATTTCAGATTTCTTTTAAATATATGTAATGAGGGAGACTGTTTAATGTCAATGCTTAATTCATTCCATATTTGTGGACCTCTATAGCAGACACTAAAGCTGGTACATTTTAATTTCCTAAATTTTCCTTTTAAAATACTTTTTTCCCTTGTGTTGTGCTGATGAGAGGATGATTGTAGTGGGATAAGGTCACACAATCGACTGTTTAGTTTGTGAACCACACTGTACATTGTACAAGCATTGTGATATATGTTACTTTCACATAGCTTTAGAAGACCATATCTGTGGAATAGTGGATTTGTTGGGGAGTTTGACAAGGACCAGGTGATCGCCCTTATGGCTTTTTTTTGTAATATCTGGAGTTTAGCAGTGTAAGTGGGATAGGTGTTGCACCATATCACATTGCAATAATTCAGGTGCGTCTCAAACAAGGATCTATACAGTGTCAGCAGTGCTTCTGATGGAAGTACATGTCTTATTTTAAACAGTAGGCCAACAATTTTGGATAATTTTTTAACCAGCTCATCAATGTGTTTTTTGAAATTTAAAGATTTATCTATATATACTCCTAAGAATTTAGTGGAATCAACTTGTTGGATAACTTGGCCATCTATTTTTAAGCATAGGTCCTCATCACAGGATTTATGTCTGTTTGGCAGGAAGACAATAAAGAAGGTTTTGTTAATATTTAAAGACAGTTTGTTGCATTTGAACCAAGTATTTACCTTTACGAGATGTTCATTTAGAAGTTTCCCTAACTGATCCAGGTTTTTATGTGACATAAACAGATTCGTGTCATCAGCAAATAGTACTTTGTGAATGTTGTTGGAACAAAAGACAAAATCGTTTATATAAATAATAAATAAGAGTGGCCCCATAATGGATCCTTGTGGGACTCCTGTCTCAATGATTTTTGTGTCTGAATTTTGTTCCTCAACATGCACATATTGCTTTCTTCCACAGATATAACTTCTAAACCACTGGAGTGCTACTCCTCTGATACCATAGTGCATCAATTTACCAAGAAGAGTTTCATGATCTATAGTATCAAATGCCTTCGAAAGATCTAGAAACACCCCAATACCGCACTCTCCTTTTTCAAAAGCATCGTTAATTTTCTCAACAAGATCTAAAATAGCCATACATGTGGTGCTGTTTTTCCTAAAGCCATATTGTGAAGGTACTAAAATGTTATACTTATCCAAATATTCTACAAGTCTGGAGTATACTACTCGTTCTAATACTTTAGAGAGAGTTGGGAGGATGGATATAGGTCTGTAATTTTGAGTGTCTCATACTCATGTGAGCAGGTACTGATACCAAAAAAAAATCACATTCTCAGGACAGAAATTAACATTTTCTAATTAAATTTAAAATTATCTTGAGCTGTATCAGAACAAGTATAAGAACACATACATCAGTAGTATATGCTATTTTTTATTCTAAAATGATTTTGAGGTCAATTTTGAAGCTATGTAATGAAAACATTTATTTTACACATTTCAAGTTCCCTGTTATAACAATTGATTTATGTAAACTGTACATCCATACAAAATAGAATTGTTCTTAGATCAGACAAGAGTCTGAAAGAAGGTCTCTAAAAGAGTATTTAGTTGTATTTATTTTATTAGTTCATAATTCAATCAAAAGATCTATTAAATCATTATCCAGGCCTAATACAGTATATAGCCCATTTACGATGAATGGGGTTCTGGCCCTTTTACTCCAAGTTGCGTCTGTAGCTAGCCCATTAGCTTTCTTTCATTGCTAACAACAACATGGCAAAGCGACACACAGAGCTAAACTGATCCAAAGTCATGCTGATATCCCGTTCATCTGTCTCAGGCAAGTCTTGTTCTGTGTGTGTGCTGTGTGTGTGTGTGTGTACTCAGAGACAGCCCCCTCCTCTCTCCTGTGCACGGAGGGGTGGAGAGTCCAGTGGCAAACAATGACTTAAAAACAATTGCTTTTTATGAAGTTATGGCACAAACGTGTTTTAAACACATTTAACATGTTTAATACAACACATAGGCTTAATCCCAATTTACTCCCAGATGAAGAGAAACTCTGAAATGATGACTCGGTCAGGGCACAGAAAAGGGAGTGCCATAGGGCCGAGCGGGAATGGCGCAAGTCAAAGCTCCAGGTTCATTATGAGATTTACAGAGAGATGTACATGTACAACCACAGTTTATGTAGAACAAGGGAGAGGTATTTGTCAGACATTATTGGAAGTTGCCGTAACTGTCGTGTTTTATGTGCAACAGTAAACAGATTAACAAACCCTCCAGCTCTACTGCCATTAGAACTATTTTCCACATCTAAGTGCAATGAGTTTGCACAATTCTTTAATGACATGGTTGAGAGCATTAAAAATGGCATAAATTCTACAATGCAACACTCCTGCAGCCATCTAGACAATTAGAGCTGACTCACTCTGCACCTGTAACTGACAAAACTGTCCAAGAGATCGTCACCAGTCTGAGTTCATCTACTTGCTGCCTCTGTGTTACCCACTAGATTTCTGAAGTCTGTGCTCAACAGTTTCACCACTCGCTTGCATAGTTAACATGTCAGTTCAATCTGGAACATTCCAGCTTTGAAAACTGGGATTATCAAGCCTCCTAAACAATAGCGGTCTTGATGCCATGATACTGCACAATTTCTGACCCATCTCAAATCCTTGAAAAAGTTGTTTACTAACATCTTAACTTTCGCTAAATGAACGACTCTTTTGGTGTTTTCCAGTCAGGTGACAAATGACATCCACCTGAACAGTGCAGGCAAAGTCTCAGTGTTGATCCTGTTAGATCTGAGTGCTGCTTTTGACACTGTCATTCATGAGATCCTCTTGCAGAAACTAGAGGACTGGGTGGACATCTCTGGTACTGTACTAAACTAGTTCAAGTCCTATCTAGAAGACAGGGAGTACTTTATTGAAATTAGAAAATGTATCTGAGATAAAATGTCCCTGACCTGTGGGGGTCAATCCTGGAACCCCTGTTGTTGTCTCTACATGCTGCCATTAGACCAGTTAATACGCAGCAATAATGTGTCCTACCAAAACTATGTAGATGACATTCAGACCTATGTCTCACTGGCAGCAGGTGAATATGGACCAGTGGATTCACTCTGCCACTGCATCCAACAGCTCAGTGTGTGGATGCAAAACAACTTTCTCCTCGCTCAAACAAGACTGAAGTCTTTGGGCCACAGAAACATGGAGAAAGTCTTAGCAGTCACCTCCAGTCTGCCTCTTTAAAACCTTTAAATCAGGCTAGAAATCTAGGTAATAATGGACTCAGACTTGAACTTTAAAAGCCACATCAAATCAATAACTTCTGCAGGTTTTTGCCATCTAAAACAGCCCTGCTGGTGTACAAGTCTCTCCATGGCCTAGCACCAAAGTACATCTCCCACATGTTAGTGCCATATGAACCATCTCGCACTCTGAGGATTTCTGGGACCAGCCTCTTGCTGATCCCCAGAGTCAGGACTGAACGGGGGCTGAGCCGGGGCTGAGCCGGGGCTGAGCCGGGGCTGAGCCGGGGCTGAGCCGGGGCTGAGCCGGGGCTGAGCCGGGGCTGAGCCGGGGCTGAGCCGGGGCTGAGCCGGGGCTGAGCCGGGGCTGAGCCGGGGCTGAGCCGGGGCTGAGCCGGGGCTGAGCCGGGGCTGAGCCGGGGCTGAGCCGGGGCTGAGCCAACGTTTCAGTTTTATCCAGCTAAAACCTGGAACAGCCTTCCTGAAGGTGTGAGACAGGCCTCTACTTTGTTTAAATCTAGACTCCAAACCTCCAAACCAGACTCTCTTTGTCAACACCCCATGGACTACTATGAAATGCACATGGATGACTGAGAGATTACACAGATATAAGGCCACATGGGAATATAAAAGAGTATTTAATGCATTTAATGTTGAAAATTATAATTAAAAAAAATTATCACTATGGTATCGGAGTGTCGAGTCTATTCCTTAGTATCAAAATTAAGTTTGAAATTGTAATAAATTGTGAACTGTCAGAAGAAAAAGATGACTTCATTTACCTCTTCAAGACATGCATTTTACATAAGTCATGAAATCAAAACTGATCTGGTTGTAAGAAAATCGGGATCTAGATTGCTCCCTCCATACTTTTATTTTAAAGTTATTAACATGACGCATATAAATCAGTGCTAGTGCAGTGTCTGCATCTCAGTGAGTGAATTATGAATGTTCTGAGGTTCACATGAGGCCTGTGCATATACTCAGAATGAGGAAAACTTTGAAATTTTCTTCATCTTGCTTCATTCCCTTCTGTTTCAGCAGAGGTTGACAGAAACAGCATTTGTCATTTAAAAGCGTCACATCAGTTGCCTGTGGGACCCCACATGCTCCTTCTCTACACTCCAGGATTACTCACATGTTTTGAACTGAATATTTAAAAAAAAATCCATGTCTCTGACTCAGGCCTGTGACTAATGACTGTGCCTTTTTGAACAAACAAAAGCAGTGAGGTGACGTTATTCCAGAGGACAAATATCTCTCTAAATGTTCTGTAAGAATCAGGCCCTTTCCCAGTTGCCCCACCTGTATAGCTGAGCTGTTGCTGCTCCAGGAATGTGGTGCTGCTCTATGGTTGGCTCAATGGGCAGAATTAAGTTATATTAAAACTGTCACGATAAGTCGATGTATTTTATGACTCATTATTATTTGTTGCAGCTCGTACCTTTTTAATGATACAGTATATTTAAAAATGTGTTTACTGGGATTATCGTGCTTGTGTCAGTGGTCCAAAGTAGTTTCAATATTATAATTTATCACAATATTTCTATAACTATATTCCATTTTGTGTGTGTGTGTATGTGTATAAATAGATATAGATATATATAGATATAATCTTCTATATTGTGCTTCAAAATGTGTTATAACAGGTCTATTAGATATACTCAATTACGTTAGCATTAACTCAGATTCAGATTATATATATACAAGTATAAAAAAAGCTTCACTCTTTCCAGCAGGGGGCACAATGGCTGCTCTTGCTTTCGCTGTTAAAATAAGGCCGCTATATAAGATAAATAGTTGGCGTATTGATTATTTTAATTGCTGAAATGTTTAGAATTAGTGGAGTTATTGTTTTGGACTTTAGAACCTTTACTCCAACAAGTGTAAATGAAACAAAATACAACTCCAGGTATGTTTTTAATGAGGAAACAACATTATGACAAGGTTAATAGTTTTAAAAAAGCAAATTTGCAATAAACTAGACCCTCTTAATGCATTTAATAACATGTCTGTGCTGTGGTTCATGGAATGTGTTTGACAATTGGCTGTTTGTGGACGCTGGTTGGGTATGTTTGTGTGTCTGCGTGTGTGCGTGTGTGCATGCATGTGTTCTGCTGCTGTCTGTGGAATGCATGGATCTGATATGAGCCGAACATGAGCCTATTTTCATTGTACAGAGTAAAACTTTATTTTTCCTGGAAATGTCTCTAGATTACTTTGAATACTCAATTTGGCAGTTTACACAGTTTTGGGCGTAACATGGCCTGTTCTTCTTTCACTTTATAGAGAAAAATGGTCTATCTTTCTTGGAAACCTCTGCGCTGGACTCCACCAATGTCGAGACCGCCTTCCAGACCATCCTCACAGGTACATTAAGACTTTATTGATCCACATGTAAAGAAGCAAATGCACTAGTGATAAAATGTGATAGTGCGCAACCTCAAATGGGATGAGCCTGTTTCCTTTCTTGTCTATGCTACAATAGAACGGGTTTGTAAAATGCTTTTGAGGGCAGCCAAGGTGAAAATTGTGGTAAAACAGTGAGGTATAACAAACATTGGGAGTCTGACGTAGTAATCAATAGGGAAAGTGATTTTTATTTACACAAGTGGAGTTTAAGTCTCATCTTAAGACTCTGTGTCTGTGTTTAGATTTATTTAATATATTGCTATTTTATGATCTGCTCTTATTCAATTTGATGGTTTTATTGTTTTAGAATAAGTGAGATAAAAGCATTTGAGCATTTAATCAATTTTTGTGTCTTATATGTTGCACTTTGGAAACTGTCCATCTATAAAATATGCTATACAAATAAAGTGGATTGGGGTTATAATTACATGCGCTGTCATCTGATGCCTCACACACCTGTGTCTTGTATTTTTCAGAGATCTATCGCATCGTGTCACAGAAACAGATGTCGGAGCGTCAGGAGAGTGACATGTCTCCTAGCAACAACGTGGTGAACATCCAGGTACAGCCTACTGAGAACAAGCCAAAGATGCAGTGCTGTCAAAACATCTAGCCCCCGCCCCCTTGCTACGTGACCCTTCGCCGTGTGACCCTTCGCCGTGTGACCCTTCGCCATGTGACCCTGCTCCCTTGCCACGTGACCCGCCCCCTCGCCACGTGACCAAACCATCTCTCCTCCCACTCTTCTCTGGTCCTCTAAAGCTGACCACAATCCTCCTATAGGCTCATTTGTACTGTACATTCAGTACGCAAACAGATTGAAGCATCTTGAAGCTAGATGTTTAGCAGCTACTGCTTTCAGCCTGAAACTGTCCCAAACATGGCTGCCAGTTTGAGTCTGTGGGCCGTTTAGCCTCATGCTTGCGCACCATCTGACGAATAATAACGAGGCGAAGGTAAAAATTTAAAATTTGTTTCAAGACAGCTGAACTGAGAAATTTTATGATCGGTAAATGAGCTGTCGCTACAATATCCAACCTTAAAAAGTCCAACCTTTGTGAAAGCTGTAGGTCCCTGACAGCCGAACACGATCAGTTTGGGTTTACATTGCGCTGTGTTTTCGACTGGAGAGGATTTTTTTTTCACTTTAGTAACCGATGGAGCGGCAATAGGCTAGCAATACTCTATCAAATTTTTTTTTATAGATCCATATTTAGTCCTGTGCTAACAAAGTTGCTTCTACTGACAACAGAGCTTTTATGTGTTCAGAAATCAGACTAAAATGAATGGACATTGAAACTAGCTCTGGGTTATTTCCATACATTTCAATATATACACCATCAAGAGAATACCAAGGTATCCAAGAGTAGTTTAAAATGTCTTCATAGAGCACTTTCCATTTGCCCCCTAGTGGTATTTATCATAATGCATACTGACACAGCAGTCTGTTGTATGTATAAAATAAGGACGATCAATAATTAGGGTGGTTTCATCTTGCCCATCTGTTTGCATATAAAATGTGAGTGTACATGAGCCCTTACCGCCCCCTCCCCCTCCCCCTCCCCCTGAGAACAGACTGCCTGAGGGGTCACAGCCGAGCCTCTGTCCCACATCCTGGTCTCTTGTTTTTAATGCTCTCGTAGAGGTCACTTGGGCAGACCCCTTGTGTGTATACCAGGCGATTGCAGGACAGTCCATATTTCATTACTGTAGAGGCGCTGACTCTTAAGGTCTTAAATATGAATGTGATTTTTCTTCTCTTTTAGCCTGTATTTATCCTCCTGTCTGTCCTGTCCACTTTTTGATCTACTACTATTATTCAGTCATGGTAAAAACGAGTGGAGAGATTTGGAAAAGTTTTGTTTTTTTAATCTTAAAGATGCATTATGTTACATTTCTGGTAGAACTCAGCCACCTACTTGTCTCCTTGGAGATGTCATTTTTTTTCCTGTTGATTGAAAAACAGACACTCTGAGTGGGCTCGCCTCTCCTTAGATCTGACCTGTACCTTGCCAGTGACACCTTTTGTCTACATGGAGATACGTTTCATGTCTGTGTAATGTCTTTTAATACTGCGGAACATTCCAGGCAAAGCAATAACATCTCCATGGAGATGAGCAGGTGGCGAACTCTTCAACAGAAAAGTTACATAGTGCGCCCTTAAGTTCTGATGTAATAATGCATTCAGTTATTTATTGGCAAGTTCAAAGTTACAACATTGTTTAAAATGTGAATAAATAAACAAATTAAAAAAAAAACCCAAAAATGTGGCTGGCATTGACAATGACTAATGTAATTTCCATAGCAAAAACAGCTTCTTAAACCTAGGATATTTTCATCTCTGAAAATTCATAAAAAATGGGACAGGTTCTACTAAAATATGGACATTTTAACAATAATTTTACGAGTTCATCTTTGACAAAGTTGCTTGGAGTATAGGATGACAGGAATTCTAAAACGATAGATCGATGTGTCGTCTGCTGGAGGAAGTGTCTGGGCTGTTGGAAGTCTTGGAGTCCCTGATTAGACTGCTGCACCTGCCACCCTGCCCCAGATAAGAAGATGGATGGATAGACTGATTTGTCTGTTGCCAAGAAAATACATGTATATAAAGAATTGTTTACTTAACATTTTGTCCAGTGTTGTAACAAGTTGTGCCATTTTAAGTGTTTGTTTTCACTATTTGTTGATATTTACAAACTGAACAGTATCTTAACATGTCGCCTGACCCTATCTTAGCCCTATTTGCATTGTTGACATAGGCATGGCTTCTCCACTCGTTTTTTCTATCCTTAATCTGAATCTTGTTGTATCATTGTATCATATGTACTACTATGTATATGGGATTTTAACCACATGGAATTGAATTGTAAGCCCTATATTCACGCTTCTTCTGTAGCCTTTTTGACCCTTTCCCCACACCATAGCCCATTCTGCCACTGTGCACAATAACAATACAAGCTTAACGATGCACTACCTTTTTATTATTAGGAAGAATATTTAATCACAAACCTAGCATAATACAATGAAGTAACTTTGAATACTCATTTTAGCAAGTTTGGCAAGACAATTCTGACTAATTCTGCCTTTGGGCAGACTGGCGTTTCGTGGCTGCTGTTCTGTACCACCATCATCAATCATGCAATCATGTAATGCATTCATACGGGCAATATCAGTGAAGTGTCTTGCCTTAGGACACAACAACTGTATGTGGGAATTTGACCACAAACCTTCACTGTAGTTGGTGAGTGCCCACCATCAATCATGTGTTGTGTTATTAAATAACACACAGCCAAAATCAGTGGAGTGTCAGTATGCAGTGAGTATTGTGGGAATTGAACCACAAATCTTCACTGTAGTTGCTGAAATCTACAATCTTCACAAAAAGAAAAAAATGATCTGAAAATTCAAATTGAAACAAGTTAGATCTTAGGTAGTGGACTTTATAAGATGCGTTGTCACTGTATAATTTTGATATATTTTGCAATAATCTTATAGACGTTTTAACACAGTAGCAGAAATGGGCTTTGTTCCTGTCCTTATTGGTGCAAAGTACTGTTTTAAAGCCACATGGACGTACCGCGTGTAGCTAGTGTCATTTGGGTCATGTTTTATGCTGTGAATACAACAATGCAAAAGTGAATCATATGCGCATTTTAGGGGCTTTCTGAGCATGTTGTGAGATGTCTGCATGTTTTTTATCCAGAGAAAGAGAGCGATTCTACTACATGTTATAACTGGCTACCTTTCTATTAAGTGCTACGAAGGCAGGTGCTCTGGTAACTTAAGTAGTATAGGGTTGTTAGGTGATGATGTCACTTCTGGGTCCAACCAGAAACTTCACAGCTGATTTCTAGAATTTGTTTTTCTTCCTTATTCATCAAACAAGAAAGAGTTACTTTTCAGAAGTGTATGTTTAACCACAAACTCTATCAAATGTGTAAATAATGTAGTAATAATCTAGTATAATGTAGGATTACCTATGCGTATATATCTCTGCCGGTCACCATTAATGCTAGCTTAGCCTAGCGTCTTACCTCAACCTTTCTTGTACACTTTCTGTCACAGTTATAACCATAGATCCATGCGTATATTCTTGTTAGCTTTAAATGACTGTAATCTCTTTTTAAGGTGAGATATATTGCCACTAAACAGAGTAATATTTAAACATGTTCATTGTTTTGAAACAGCTGATGGACCTGGAAGTCACATCACACTTAACAGCTCTGTGGCTTTTGTTGGTGTGGTTATCCCTTGTATTTCCAACCTAACCCATACTAAAGGATCTATAAAATACTAACTGCAAATTAAAAAAAATAATAATTTAAATATCAGTTCTCAGTGCACATTTTAAACATTAGGCATGAAGATATTAAAAACCTGAACTTGTGCTAAACTAATACAAAAATAGTTATATGGTTCCCTTCTCATCACACTGAAGTTAGCCAACAAATTATTTAAGACACTTGAATTACTTTCCAAATTGTATAATTTACTTGCACTGCCTAGGATTGCTATTTTAAGATGAATACAACACTATTGGTAGACCTCTCTTCTCTAAATAGCAGATATATTGTCATGTTTAGGCTTAGCTCACAAATTAGCTGCCCATACCTGCGCACAAAAGCATGATTTTTACATAGCCTTTTCCATTTGTTTTTTCAAAGGCCTCCATTACATATTAATATAAACATTCCTATCTCATGTACACGCTTTGTATTCACTCAAGTATAGCTCGCACACTTTAGTCAAACCATGTCTAAAATGCACTGATCTGTAATGTTTTCTTCGATCAAATCTAGACTGTTGCTCGAATGAAGGTGGAGTTATTTGACATTGCTAAGATGTAAAGTTTGAGCCATTTTGCCATAGGTTCACAGTGCCTCTGCCATCACAACCCTGCACCACCCGTAGTGATACAAAAGAACTCTAGAGCGGTCAGAAGGAACAACTGCTGATGAGGCAAATCACAGCGGCCATTTTGAGACTTCGTGATAAGTCGAATTCTAAAAGCAAATAACCTGTAAATGCAATGAGATTTAATCCTTGGGTTTCAGAATTATGAGAAATTAGGGTAGTTGCCATAGAGATGTGCAATTTAAAACTAAGTATATCTTTTGAATGGTCCACTGTCCTCAAAATGGCACCATAAAACAGGAAGCTGAAACCCATGAATAGGTTTAGGTCTAGGTCCATATGGAAATCTACAGTCCACCTCAAGATACATTTTCAATTGGAAATTTTCAAACCCTGTTAACATTTTAATATTGTAGTGGTTTTGTTTATTCAGTTTTGTTATTTGTCAGTACTTGTATGGAAAGATCTCTATTCAAAATACTTAACAGTATTATTATAGTGGGCATATATTTAAATCTTATGTGTGATCCCTGACAATTCAAAAAGCACAATAAAAAATGTCAATTAACTAAATACATTTTTTAAATATCACAAGGTATAACTCTATGGAAGTATATTGCTGCCAACTGAGCAAAGGATTGACAGGAAAACTATTATGTAATTATAGGATAGTACGTTTTCTTAAAAGCTTGTGGTTTAAAAACATAACTTTTTAACAATCAATTGGTCATGGCATTATCATTTTTGCAGTACTATAATTTTCCTGATAAAAAGCGATAAAACTGAAATGTATTTTTAATCAGTTTGCTGCAATTTGCTTCCGTACGACTCCCCTATTCGTTTACATTTGTGGTTGACTAGAACCTACCATCCCTACATGAACCTCAGTGATAACCTGCAGCCATGTCCACTCTAGACTTCTATGTATCGCTATGCTCACATTCCCTCCTAGCATTAGCATTAGCTTTAGCCATTGTGCCCCTGCACTTGTATGACGCTCACGAACGCCTACGTACACCGAGCTGCCTCAAGTCGACGCATGGCTTTTAATACATTTAGCTGTACCATAATTCCCATTCAAATCTGGTTTTAGCTAGCAAAACAATATGGTTTTTTTTAAATGGGCGTTGTTTGTGACTAGGAATACCGCACTGGAAAACGTTAGCTACACTGCAAAAAAGAGGATTTTGAGACTAGTTAAAATGACTTGAATACAGAATCTTAACTTGAGTTTCGACAAGTTTTGATTTATTTACAAAGTGGACCAAGATAATTAAGTTGTTTGAGCAAATATGGAGATTTATCATGGAAATCAGGCTCAAATGTCATGAAACAAGTTAAATAAGATACAGTCCATAGGTTTATCTAGAACTCATGAAAATTAAGTTGAGCCTTCTGAATACAAGTACTTTTAACTTAAGTGAGATATTAATTTTTTTGCGGTGTACAATTACAGTTGAGTAACATTTTTTATGTCTCTGGTGCCAATGGCGTTTATAGTGACAGAAGGCACACATAATCTAGCTCATCTCTGCTAGCCTGTCCACATGCACTGTAAAAATGTATATCTATCATAATTGAAATGAAATGAATTCAGAATATTAAAGGAAAGCATTAAAGGGGCACTATGTATGTTTTATTTTGGGGGTCTGCCATCTGCTTGTCTCCATGGTGATATTGCTTTTCTACAATGCTCCACATTATGGCTTTAACCTTATTTATCCTATAATTAATGTATTAAATCACAAGTGTTTTTTGTTGCTAAAGAAATACCTTGAAAACCACAAATTCTTACTTCAAGTTAGCTCACCTCTTCACAGATCTGATGGGTAACTTGACCTGGTGCTTGGCTCCATAAAGATCGATGGGTAAGACCATCTCTATGGAGACAAGCAGGTGTAGACTCCATTAGAAAAGTTACACAGTGCACCTCTAAATTTGACTAGTTAAATCATTATATGGTTATGGGCCAAGACTAACTTTTTAAAGGTATGTAACAATTTCTTATTCCAAGCAAAAAAAAAAATCTACCATGGGATAAGAGTTGTAATTTTAAGTGCAATTCTTTAAACATAACTTTGCTTAAAATACCTTGCAAAAAGTCACATAATCTTCACGTACTAACCATGAGATCATTGTATAATTCTGAATTCTCGTCATTTATATTTGTAGATAAACCTTTTTGTGGTGTTTTTGTTACTTACTTTCTTATATTGTTATTTTTCCGATCTGTTTATTTTCCGATTGAAATGTAACTGACTGTAATTCCCGTTTTTAAGGTGGAAGAGTGAATCTGGAGACTTGATGTTTTTGTTTTTAGGGGGGGCAGTGAATGCTTTTGTGTTTTGTACAGATTGATGAATAATGTACAATTGTGTCTATATCTTTTAAGTTATCGGTTCATCTTAATAAAGCGCACCAGTTGTAAACCAAATGGATTCCTGATGTTTTCTTGGATCGAATAGACACAGCTGCAGTGAGGCTAACTGACAGAAATGTGTCTACCAACCTGTGCCAAGGGACTTGCTGGTCACCAATAGCCACATCTTCACATTAAAACAGACAAGGTGAGTGGAGTGTCTTGCCTAATGATATGACGACGGGTTTCAACAGCAAACTCAACTTTTGTATCTTTCTTATTTGTCCAAGATTTTGTCATGGGGTGAGTATGAAAGAAGGGCAATGTACTTTTTGTATTTTGTGTTCATATTCAAAATAAACATTGGAAAAAACCCCCAAAAACTCCCAAAAACATAAATTTCAGTAGAAATTACATAATATTTAAAGGCATTGGACCTAATAAAAATGATCCAATAGTGTTATCAATGCCTCCTACTTTTCATTAGCCATTGCATCTCCTTTAGTAATGAAATGTTGATTTTGCAGAATAGGTCCACTTTAACCATCATGGTCCACTTTTCTAAACAATCAAGTTTTTTTTTTTTTTTGTGGAACTAACAGCTCTATTTAAAATGTGGTTGTCGGAGAAGCTTATATGAGGTGTTTAGTCCCACTTCAAAGTTGTATCTGAAAATACCAAATGAATATACAATAGCTCAATAAAAAGCCTTCAATTTGACCTGTTTTTTATAACTTTATTTCTTTCAAAGCCTGAGACAAAATTATTCAACAAGCATCACTTTTACATGAGCTAAAAATCAAATATGAAAATGTAACAAAATCCAGTGAATAAAACGTGATTGTCTTCGTGTCCTGTTATTACTGAGGACTCTTGAAAAAAATACAAAAATGTCCCAACACTTTTCCATCAGCGTTTGAGGATTTAACAAAAAAAAAAAATACAATGAATATTTCTACACCACACATTAAAAACTAAAGCATGAAACTACTCCTGATTATTATCTAACTAACTCTTAAGCATGCAATAACCTGATATAAAGCAAAAACAACACCGTAACATTAGTGGTAATATGTACACTGTCTACATACAAAAGTATATAGATTGTATCAGATATTGTTGAATGTAAACCGGAAATATAAAAACTGCAGTTATTTACAAATGCTGTACTGATACTGTGTGATACAGAGTGTGAGACTGTTGCTGTTCAGGGAAATAAAAAGGTCAAAGTGCATATGACAGGTTTGACTAATTTCTATAAACCACAGTTAACATGATTAGATTTTCTAGTTAGCAATTTTGGTGAAGTCACAGGCAGCAGATAAGACATACATAGACACATGTTACCCAACAACTCTAATGTTAACAAGAACCAAAACTCTAAATTTCAGAATAGTTATGATATGACAAATTAAAATAAATGACGACACCTTTATGTTGTTAAATCAGTGTTTAAGCCGTAAATTGTCCCTGCATTTTGTATGTAACTCATGACAGCAGGAGACTCAAAGGCAGAGACTTCAGAACTCAATACTACTTCCTGTTTTTTTGTTTTTTTTCTACTTTTCATCACAAACTGCCACTTAACTGATGTAAAGTGATGATGAATATTTACTATATTTACTTACCAAACCAAGAAAAAATAAAATTAAAAAAATATATTAATCTGTCAAATGCACTTGGACATTAATTAAAAACAAGTTTGAGCACCAATAAATTTAATTAAAAAAGAAGAACATTTATTTCATTAGCAGATAAAATAAAAATTGAAACAAAGAAGTAATTTCAGATTGACCATTTAAATAATTTTAAATGTTTCAAAGAGTAATTCCTCAAGTGTATGATCAATAGAGGTGGTAGAGTAGCAAAAAAAATGTACTCAAGTAAGAGTAATGTTACTTCAAAATAATATTACTACAGTAGAAGTACAAAGTAGTGGTCCAAGAAATGTCTCAAGTAAGAGTAAAAAAGTATTTGGGGAAACTACTATTCAAGTAACAGTAACTTTAAGCATAACTATTGGGACATAACATGTGACTTATAAAGGACGGACAAAAATGAGCCAAACTGAATCATATCTGAAGGGGCTGCAAGAAACACAAATGTTCGGATCATTTCATACTGTCAACATAAAGCTCAAGTCACTTTAGACTTACTCACAGAGGGAAGAGGAACCACAACTTTTACTTAAGTAGCAGTACTGTTACTTCAATAAAAATATTACTCAAGTAGGAGTAAAAGTATGCCGGTAGAAAAGTACTCTGAAAAGTACTATTTCAGCCTCTTGTCCAGGATCCCTTGAAAAACAGATCTCTGAATCTCAGTGGGACTTGACCAGTTAATGAAGCTTCAGTAAACTTAAATCTGCATTACTGTAGTGCTCTGTTAGTCCTCTGTCTTGGTTTGTCGACCTGTATCTCTGCAGAAGGAGACTTGGTTTCAGTCAGCTTTTGTTTCACTGAGTTGAATAGTAAATGATAGGATGTATGCCTGGGTATCTTTTGTCAGGTATAACAACACGGCTATTAGCAACATGACATCAATAGATAAATACATTTTAATGATTGCAATAAAAAAAAAAATCCAAACATGTGTGAAATGAAACAAAATATAACCCATACATGTTTTTCATGGGCAAACATTATAAGAAAACAAAAAAGTTGATTTAGGGTAATATGTGAGCTTTAAGTAACTGGAGGATGCTCTTTTATGTTGGCTTCATCAAACCAGGAGTCTGTGGTTCTCAGCAGCTGTTTTTACCCCCATTTGTGCTGTTAGGATTAGATTTGTAAAACAGGTTACAAAAGTAAATGGATGATATTAGCATGAAGTGACGGAAAGGGAAAAAACACAAAACACAAATCTTTCAGTGCTGACTATAATTATCTACAGGAGTAAAATGACTTGAATTCAGAATAATCATCTCGATCATAAGAAGCTATTGAACTAGTTTGGCATTATTCTGTTATTAGACCACAGACATTAGACTTTAAAGAGGGTGTATTTTACTTCTATGGAGTACTAATTGTAACACATAACATATTTAGATCACCATGTTACCTTATATTCTTTTGAAAATGCTATATTCGCCGAAAATAACGTATTAACATGTTTAATAATTTTCACTTTCGTTTTTGATGCTCTGAGTCTCCCCTCCCTTTGCTCTCTGCGCTAAGTCACTCCCCCTTCAGAGTGACATCATATTACATTCGAAACTACTGCACACACTTCACATCAGGTTTGTGAAGTTGTTTTGTATTATTTTGTATCATACTTTTGTATCTTTATGGAGAATTGTCATGTGGGAGCATAGGTGATGTAGGCTTGTGGGCGGAGCCTTGTACAGGACTGTAAGTTGTTCAAATAGTGTCCGGGAGAGAATGCTAAATTACTCAAACATGCATGGATGACACCTAAAATCTCTTCAACTATGTTTTTAATGAGGGAATAGTGTTATAACGTGGAAGAAAGCTCAGAAAATACCCCCTCTTTAAAATAATAGCTCTTATTTTAAGCCACCGAGCTAACAAAACAAACATTGTACCCAAATGGCATAAAACTGTGTAATAATTAAGTGCCAACACACAAACCAACTTGATATTCTGAATTCAAATATTTTGACTACACAATCATTTTTACAGTGAAATACCAAATTAATATTTTAAAATGACAAAAAATAACAAATAATTATTTTCACTTTCCAATACATTCCTTTACCTGTTTAAAATAGTCTTAAATTACTCACAGTTTTCAAATGGTAGGAGCCATAGTCCATTCATCATTTTTGCACATCCCTGATTAGTCCATTTAGTTTAGTCCAAAGCTCCTTGAATGATAAGAGTGTCCTCATACATTTACATAGTGAGTGGCACAGTTCGTTTGGTTCTGTGTTTGTGCTACAGTGATCAGATCTTGGTTTGTTCCTGTACATTGCATCACCTGCTCAGGGGCAGAGGTCTTAAAATGCACTGCAAAAAAGTAAGTAGCTACTTTGCTTCAATTCAGAATATTAATTAGAAGGTTTTATATATTTGACCAGTGTTAGGAAGAATACTTTGAAATATAAATGAGACTTGTATTCTGCATTAAAATGTGTTTTGGAATGTATATATCTGACCAATCAGAGTACTATATTCTGAATACGTTGACATTGCTTTGCATTATATTATAGTGTTAAAAACATGAGATATAATTATAAACACCCTTATTTTTGTTGAACTGTTTGTTCTGCTTTTACTTACGTCCAAGTGAAAAAGAAAAAAAATGTATGCACACACATTGCTAGAGCTGTGGCTTTTTTTCCTCTCACCTATGCTTTGCATTTCAAAGCCAAAATTGTACCACCATGTATTCCTTTGATTTTAGGAAAGTAACTGTATCCTGAATAAGTATAAAAAAAGTACCTGTATCTGAATACAGTTACTCAAAATGAGTATTCTGAATATGTATTTTCAGTACAAGTATTTAATTACTTCCCAACACTGGTTGTGACACATTGGAAATAGATGAGCTAATAGGTTGATTGTTAAATCCCTATAGTTTAAAACTGAGCTGGAGACAGGTCAGAATTTTATGGTAGAATTTGGTGTTTAACTGTCAGACTGCAGACAAAGTTCAACGTCCATAAATAAAAGAGTGACATTATTTTTTCAGAGTAGCTTCAGAAAGTGGTGCCATTACTCAACCCCAAAGATGTGGTTGTTGTCAGCTAAAGGACTATAAGACATTAGGAGTAATATTTCAAGTTTATGGAACCAATCCCTAACAAATAACTTGAGGCACTGCTCTGTCTGAATCTAAGCTTGGTTTTAACACAATCTGACCATAAAGAATTGCCTTAGATGGAACTACAACAGGTGAGAAAAAAAGGTGAGACTTAGTTAAATACCTACCTAAACTATGAATGCTTGTACGGATCATAGGTTCCTAGAAATTAGCAGTTTAAATCCTTTTTGTATTTTTTCTTGAGTTTTCAGATGATCTAAAAACTTATCAGGCTGTGTGTGCTAATGTGTGCATTGTGTCACTGCTGGTAAGTGCTGAACATTCCTCCACATTCAGTACTCCCCCCAACATGATGTCACTGTAAAGTATCGATTTGGGGAACAGTTTTGTAACAGGGCACACAAACGTAACCATAGATCTAGAGGTGAGGTTGATAATGGTCTGTATTCAGGTAATTTAAAGTAAAGTAGATATTCTTTTTTGCAATGCAGTGAAGCAGAGAGTGGGTGGGATTGTAGTTGGTTGTGGGTTATATTCTCAGTGTCTTGCAGGGCCCTAGAGCAGGGAGGAGGTGGGGCTGCCCTGTGGAGGTGTATGGGAGCAGTGGGCAGGACTGGGCCGCACTGGGAGTACATCATAGTGGCTCGGGATGTGGCTGTTCCTGGGAAGGTCATACAGGTTCTGGGGGTAAGAGGAGACCGCCTGGATCACACTGATGGTCGGCTCTGTAAGAATCATGGAAAAACAAAAATGTACAACAGATCTCAACACTGTCTAAGGCTCAAAGCACACTGCACACATTGTCGTTTACGAGTGTAACATTGCAAAACCATAGTCGCGAGTCATGGCAAGGATGGCCACACCGGCAGCACAAGCAGGACATATATGCATGGCTCTGACTCTGTGTTTTTCAATGGGAAAACCAATCAAACTTGACTGGGCGCATCCAAAACATGTTGTTTTTACGCTTGCATAGGGTGAAATATGCGTACAGTGTGTCTTAGGCCTAAATGTCACTGTCACAGGCTCATGGGTCGAGGTGCTGTACTTGGGGTAAAGAGAGAAGAACAGAGGTGAAAGTACACAGCCCTGAGGGATTCCATTAGCACTGGATCTCCTCAGGTCTGTGTACTGTATAACTGTCTAGATATTACTTGATGCACAATAAAAGTGCTTCAGTGTTTTACCAAATCAATTTTCAGATTAGAATATTAAAACAATCTACATGCATGGATTGAAGAGTGCCGTTCTTGTGCCCATATATATCATACCCATATCGTAGATGTTTTTGATTGGGTGTATTCCTGGGGCTGTTGTCGTTGTTGCCGTGGCGACGATGGAGGCAGGGCAGCAGTGCGTCACATGACCTGGGTGTGTGGCAGTCACATGACCATGGTGGCTCTGGTGGGCGGGCGACTTCATCTCGACGTAGCTGCTCTCAGAGTGTTTACAGACCGCCCCCGAAGATTCACTGATGGTTGCATACGGATTCTCACTGTTCAAAGAGCACGTGCTGGACAGAGAGCCCTTCATGTAGTCTGAGAGGAAAAGGGAGAAGAGAGAAAAAGAGGGGGAGAGAAAAGAGGGGGGTAGAGAGAGAAAAGAGGGAAAAGAGGGAGGCGAGAGTGAGAAAAGAGGGGGGGAGAGTGAGGAATGGGAAGGGGGGGGTGAAGAAAAAGAGAGAGCAAGATTGAAGGAGAGAAGGAGAAATACAGGGGGGAGAGAAGGAGGAAAGAGAGGAAAGAAAGAGAGAAAAGAAAAGGGGAAGAGAAAGGGAAGATAGGACAGGGACAAAGAGAGAGAAGAAAGAGCAAGATAGAAGAGAGGGGAGAGAGGGAAAAAGAGATATCAATGATGTATTTGTCATCCATCAGAAATGTGTCATGTGAACACGTTAACAATATGAGGGTCCAAGTGATTTAAAATGATGAGAGAACACCATTATAACATGGTTAAAATCGCATTAAACTTGTTATTGCATAATGTGTCTCCTTTAATTCAAATTCATACAGTTCAGAACCAAGCAAAGAAACGTAAATTAAAAGTTACAAGGAGCATTATAAGAGCTGCAAGGAGAGTAGGAATACGTCATTCAGGAAGAGAGTATTAAAAAAACATGATTTAAGCATGGGAAGGTTTAGAGACAGGAGAGTCCAAGCAGGAGAGGAACACAGAGGAGTTGAGACCGTCCTGCAGGAGACAAAAGTGGAAAGCATTATATATAGAGTTTAAAGTGCAAAATCCATTTAACCAAACAGGTATGAAGCGAGCAAGAAAAAGGACTTCATGGTAGGGCTGGGCAATATAATAATATGGACATAATCATATGAAAGCACACAAGCACAACGGATTTAATGAGAGGTGAGTAGTACTCAGTTATATTTAGTCAATTACATTTATTTGAGTACCTTTTACTTACATTTACATTTACTTGAGTGCTTTTCTAGCAGCACACTTTTACTCCTACTTCAGTAACATTGCATTTGACCCATGCTTCAATGCCGCTAGAGCAACCTGTCAGTAGTGAGGGCTTGTCTTGGTCAGGACGACCTTAGCTGGAGGATCTTATCTCATAGTTTCCCTGATTTGGTGACCCAAAACATGCTCAATAAATATGATTTTTGTTTGTCATATTGCCCGTCCCCACTCCATGTAGTTTTGATAAGACCTCAGCATTACAGTAAACGTGGATTACAGTACCTCTAAATCTGGGGTCCATGTGATAACTGAACCTCCGTCCATCCAGACAATGCACTCCTGATGAGCACACACAGTTCACACACAGATATAAACACACATCAGTCTGAATAAGACATTCTTAAAGCAAACATTCAGAATGGAAGCCATGTAAACCACATTTGTTTTTAGCCTCTCAAAAGCTTTTTCCCCGACTTTTCATATTTGATACTTTGCAGCTGATGTCATTAACATTCCCTAGGGGTGTGATGCTAACTGAAGGAACTACTCTATCTGAAGCTCTGTTACTCAAGTAACAAGTACTTTAATCTGAGTTTTATTTTAACACTCTTTCTGACCAGAATAAGCCGACTGACAGCTACTGTCACTTTTTTTGTTGAAAATCAAACACAGGACCATGACGACTTTTTTCTTGAGTTTTCATACTATCTTAAAAGTTTTTTGGCTGTGTTTACTAATGTGTGCATTGTGCCACCATCATAACTGCTGAACATTCCATCATAGTGACATGTGCAGAACACCCCAGCTTGAGGTCACTGCAAAGCACCGATACAAAACAAGGTGGAAGTCAAATTAACTTATTCTCAATCACAGAAACCAACTATTTTACTAATTAGTATGGAGAAATGTTGCCAACTTGTCCATAAAACATTAGTCTGAATGGGGGACAGCAGAGGTCTAAACTGTAGCTTCCAGTCTCAGTGTAGATGGGATTTGTAGTTCTGTGCAAAGAAGTAACCATAGACTGTATATAGAAATGGACATAGCTAAATGGACATAGCTAACCTGCTAATGGCCATGCTCCAAATAGGAAGTGAGCATGGGTGCACTTTCGGCTCCATTGACTCTATCTCCAATTCACGTTGTATTGAGAAAATAAGGCCCCTCTCTTTGTAACTGCTGTCAGGCTCGTCATTTTGGTCTTTTTGGTCTGTTTATATTAACTAGCTCTACATCATCCTGGTATTTTTATTTTACTATTGTAAGATATCAAGATATCCCCTGAGGTCGGTCCTGCTACCATTACCAGGTTCGATTGACAGCGTTGCTAAGTGTCCACTCCCTGCTAAACCAGCAGTGTGAGCGTGAAGGGGCGCTACCTTCAACAGCCTTGCTCCAGATTGGCTCTTTGATTGGCCCCTATAACTGCTAGCCTCTATGAACTTCATTTGACTGGAGCCAAATGCTATGGGTGTTGTCATACTGACTTAGTCCACTTCTTTATACTATACTTTATACAGTGAGTAACAGTGAACACACATCAGATAAACAGACTGACCCAGGTCACTGAGGTTACAGTAGGCCCCCCACTCAGGAGCGCTGTTCCTGTGACGCCTCTTAGTTTTAATCTGAAACAAAACATCATAATATTTTAGTGTCTTGCTCTTACACAATGGCCTAACATAATATAATGAAAAGGTTTTTTTTTTTATTTATGGACATTTTATGGACTGTATTTTTATCCTAATGTATTTTTATCCTAATATTTAAAAGTAGGATACAGTATTTTGTTCAATATTGTATGACCTATGTATCTCCTCAAATGTGCACTGAAACATCAAATCAAATATTGCTTCATTTATAAAGAACATGGAATTTCTCTAACCTGAACGACTGAGGGATTACACAGATATAATACCACATGGGAACAGAAAAGAAAGTACTACCATTTAATGCTGAAAATCACATTCCGCTGTCTAAAGAAAGAGCGGTATTGGAATTGGTATGGAGTATCGAGGCTATTCCTTAGCATCCAAATCGGGTTTGAAATGTTAGTATTGTGACAACAGTATAATGCAGAGTGTAATACCTTGCTGGGCCTCTTGTATGGTTTGGCATAGTAGGCAGCATAGGTGCAGGGGCCCAGAGTGTGGTAGCTCGGGTTTGAGAAGCAGCTTCCCACAGCCACAGAGCTGTTACTGGGAGAAGAGTCTGTAGAGGACAGCAGCCCAATGCACTGCAGACCTGACAGTCACATGTATTCACTCATACAGTTACAATACAGATATATATACACACATAGGGAAAAACGTTAACAAGAGCACAGGACAGACTGAACTTCAGGAGAAAATGAAGATGTCAAAAATAACTTGGAGAATACTAAAATATACACATGCTATCAAAACTTCTGAGTAAATGACTCAAACTTTAAATACATATCACTAGAAAAGAGAAGTATCTACTTTCTTTGTCAAAACACACCAAGGTTAGTACAGTTTAGGTTCACAAAACATAATATTCGTGGTAATATTCATGGAACAAATGCAGCAAAATGAAAGTGAGGAGCCCCAGCAGATTCTACCACTGATAACCTGTGTAGTGTATTATTATTTTGAGAGGTGGACAGACAAACTATTATATATACAGAAAAACTATTTGACAGAGAAATATCTGCAAATATACATTTTAAATACATATCAATATAAAAGATATGTATTTAAAATTTATATTTGCAGATAAAAAGACTGACTTTTAAAATGCCTTTTACTCCATATACTGTAAATCATGTTCTTCATTTTACTTTTCTACTACAAACATGAGCAGGACTCCCCTAAAAATGAGGTTCCAAATCTCAGCAGGATCTGGTTTAATAAAATAATAACTGTTTTGTAAAAGCAACTGTTTGTGGAAAAATAAGGGACTGAACTGTTGCACTGACTGAATTAAGTGGTGTATCCAATATATATAGAAATACATTTTGTTGAAAGAGACCCATGAGGAAGCAACTGCCCAGGATGATTTTTACCCAATCAGAGACATTGTTGGGTGAGAACTATGTGGAAACAACAACCTCAATGTGAGAGAAAAGACAAAGTAGTTACAGAACACATGATGTATTCTGTGGCTTTAATTCTCTTTCAAACATGTTTTGGTCATCATATGTATTTCACATTTTCTAACTTTAAATAATCTCTATATTTAGAAAATATACTTTATAAACTTCTCCTCCATTTTCCAATGAGGCACTTAAACATAGTAGCTCACTCTGCTGTCAACAATGGGAATGAACAATTAGAGTATAATCAATGAATGCTTTGCTGATAGAGCCATTTGCTTGTTGTGAACACAATTTGAGGGCAGAATGAGTCCGGTGATAGTTTATGGGCTTAAAAACTGCACAATAAAAGACTGGAATTCAATTTGTGAGAAAAAAAACTGCTAGTATGTGAACAGAACATTTTTGAGGTTCCGAGAAGACAATCTTGGATTAATGGATTAATGAAACAAGTGTGAATGAAGCAAAAATACAACTCCAGGCATGTTTTTGATGAAGGGGACAACAGTATAACATGGTTAAAGGCTCTAAAAAGTCAATTTATGCATAATATGTATTCTGTAAATTTGAAACATGTTCTTCACTCATGGTTCAAAATTAGACACAGACTCTTTAAGAAGTCAACACTACTGAAAACAACCTTATTATTAAAATTGTTCCCATTTTCCCTCAGTGGGTTCTTACCGGAGAGGGAGTAGTCTGCGTTGCTGAGGTGCAGTGCTGGGTTGTAGGTGACACTTGGGGCTTGTTGGGCCTTCTCTCTCTGTCTGTATCTGAACCATAGCACCAGAGCCGACATGATGAGGATCAGAAGGAGCAGAAACACAATTCCCAAAACCGCTCCAGCCGAATGACGCTCCGATGCCAACGCAGGGCTGATCTTTGTGTATGGATTCAACTCCTCCATCATCAGAGCCGCTATGGGACAGGCAATAGGTGTGTACAGTTTACTCAAATAGCAGTAGTAGTTTTATTAGTAGTAGTGTAGTAGTAGTAGCAATAGTAGTAGTTGTTGTTATAGTAAATATAGCAGTGGCTTCTTTAAAAACAGCAATTTTCACTCTTTATTACATCTCCACTGATAAATAAAATAAACTGGTTTATTTTCTGTTGTTGCTGCTCAGTAAGAAGGCAATAAAGGATGGGTCAAATGAAGAGGCCACATTCCCTAAAGAACCAGGTAGTACCTTAGCCTTGTTACAATGAGCTACAGTCTCACCCTGGTCATAGTAGATGACCAGTCTGACATGAACACTGTTATTAGTACTAATGTAGTAGCAGTAGTAGTAGCTTTTAGGAGTAGTAGTACTTGTAGTAGCAATTGCAGTAGTAGTAGTTGTAGTCTCACCATGGTCACACTGGATGTACACAATCCTATCTTTAAAACAGTTCCTCTCAAAATATGTAAGGCAAATACAATACAAAAACACATGTAAACACTACTGTTATTAGTAATTATTATTATTAAACTGTTCGCAGTACTAGTGTAGTAATGGCAGTAGTAGTAGTAGTAGTAGTACTAATAGTAGTAGTAGTAAGTGTTTTCTCACCCTGGTCACAGCGTATCCCCTTGAAGCCGATGCTGCAGTAGCATGTCCCGGTCACATAGTCACAGGTGGCGTTGTTCATGCACTCACACAGCTGCTGACAGCCATACCCAAACGTGCCAGCCGGGCACTCTACACACAAACAACTGAGTTTAATATGATGAGGGACAGACAAACAGGCTAATACAGGATACTAGTATTTATAAAATATATAGTTGTATCAAAATAAGGGTTAGGAGTCACTGATACAGATGGTTCAAACTATGAAAATAAATCTCTAGGATGTCAAAAGTGTTTCAATCTCATTGTCCTTAAAGGCTAGTGTCAACTTCATTTATATAGCACAGCCTATGGTGCATAAAGTGCTTTATAGTACAGGACAATAATAGAAGAAAACATTAAAGGGCCGAGTTAGTGCTGGGATGGGAGACTGCTGGGATTGTCAGGTGCCACAGTGGGGCACTTGGTAGTATCCTTAGGCAAGACACTAAACCCACCTTGACTAGTATGAATGAACTGTGTGTTTTTCTGCCATTCTGCCCCAGTGCAGCTGTGGCTACATAAGTGTAATAATGCACTGTAAAGTGCTTTGGGTTTCGTGAAAAGAGTAATCTAAATCCAATACATTAATTTACTTCAGGTCTTGAGAGTTAAAAATATAATCTTAAATAAACCAGAGCATATGAGAAGATAGTCTTAATTACTGAGTTCACAGTTGTTTCCGATGAAGCCAGTTCGACAAGAGCAGAGCCCAGTGATGTGGTCGCAGTCTCCTCCATTCTGACAGCGGCACACCTCCGAGCAATGAGGACCAAAGAAACCAGAGGGACAGCCTGGAAAGGGGGTGAAAAAGGGGAGTAAGAGAGAACAAGAGACAAAGGAAGACAAAAGGAGGTTGAAACTACTGTGAAACAACACTCCAGATGATAACAATGTGGGTTGTAGTTAAATGCTTAGCCACTAGATGTTGCTCTAGGACTGACTTCCATACTTTACCATTGTCAAACAAAAAACAAATTTGTATGTTTAAGAGCAGAAGTGAGTCTTCTGATTCTCTATATACCTGATGTGGTCCAGTTTTAGTCCTGGATCAGGTGTTAGACCTGGTTTAGTATTCTGACTAGTTCTGCAATTTCATACCCCTTAGCCAATCTAACTACATATAGATAGATGGGACCATTTTTCAGTGTTTTTAAGAGTATATCTTTAGTCTTTGAAGAGCAACTGATTGTTTACATTGTGTGTATTTTTCAGACCCAGAAGCGCTCCCAATCTTTGTTTTTAGATATGTATGTATATGTATAGATATGTGTGTTCATTTATGGAGAGCTGCAAAAATAATCTATATTGAATTGTCATTTCATCCACTTCTAATGCAGTTTCTATTGTTTTCTGCTTGTATACATCTGTTTTGTATATTGCATTGTATTATGTTCCCATACGCTGAGTGCAGTAGAGTCCAGTCCACCCTGGTCCGCAGTCACACTCTCCGTCCACAGCATTGCACACGGCCCCATTGTGGCAGTTACACGAGTGGATACAGTCCGGCCCCCACCAGCCTGCATCACACGCTGTGCAAAAACAACAACAAATATCAACTTATAATAAACAATCAGAGCACAAAGGTAGTATACATAGGCTGCGTTTATGTTCTAGGCTTTTGATGATGTCATAATCTCAGATGGTGAGCAGAGGTCTATATAACTCTATGGAAGATTCACTGTTTTTGGAAGAAATATTCAAAATAGAAATCTACAAACGCTTAACCTTATCATTATTTGTTTGGGGTTTGGCACCACAGACCTGCAATATTAATCTTATGGCTTTAAGTCCTCTCAACTGATAACAAATCACACTTTTAGAGTTAAATAATGTTACCACTTTCTGAAAAAAAAAAAAAAAAAAAAAAAAAAAAAAAAAATCACTTTTGTTACAGGGTTGCCAGAGGTAAACCTGCAGACAGAGGACACATATAAGTTTTTTCTCATTCTCAGTATATGGACAGGCCTCATGTGAAAGTTCAGAACCTCCAGAATTCACTCACTGATCTGCAGAGGCTGCACTAGCACTGACTCATGATTGGCTGCAGGCACTGGAGTTTAGGTAGTGACCATTCAGATCAGAGAAAGTCATTTTAGGTTTAAACCAAGTGGATTTCAGCATTGAAACTGGCAACACAAATGAGAGACTAGCGTATAGTGTGTAGTGTTCTTCTCATTTAATGGTAATTTTATGATGACAAAAGAAACATGGACTGATGGACTTTTATTAGACATAGTAAAGTGACAGGAAAGTATTTGAGAAGTGACAGGAAAGTTTTTTTGTAAAGTAATGGGAAAGTTCTTAAACTGAGCAAGACAGTGTTTAAAAAGTGCGAGAGAGAGTTTTTAAAGGGTGCAAACGAGTGGGTGAGAGAGTTGCAGATTGGGTGATTATTTATGTTTTGATTTGTGTGATTTTAATGTCTTTCTTATTCTGTTAAGCACTTTGAATTACCTTGTGTACAAATTGTACTATACAAATAAACTTGCCTTGCCTATAGTGTAGCCTTGAAAATGGACTCTGTCTGAACATATATAATGCCTCAAGCATGTGGAGCTGAAGTACAACACTACGCTGGGACAATATGAAATAAATCAGTTTAACATAACACAGTACTTTTAACATATGTAGACGTTTGATTTTGCAGTGTAGTGACTATTGTCTAAAAGCATTCCTTTCAAAGTGCTGTGCTAATTAGAACCATGATGTGCAAACTTATTTTAAGTCCAGTATTTCAGACGGCTGGACTCTTCATGACCCAGTTTCCTGCTGTTTTCACATAATTTGGTCATTATTTTGAAAAGGTTTGGTCTTTTACACTGTTTTGGTTATTCCAACTTTTCCATTTCTGACAGAATAATTAAAACTGTTGGTAGTGATTTTTTATTTTTTGTAAGTGGCCTTGAACTTCCTTTTTTATATTTTATGTTGAAAATATCACACATAGAGCAAAGATGTTTACTATTTTTACCAGGCTAGTTAACAGCTAAAATGTGGTAGATATGAGACTGGCAATTCTGGGGCTGAGATTATCCAAATTCTAGTGAAGGTGTGTGGAGTTTAAAAACACAGTGGAGCACTTCTTGTATTATCATCCAATGACATCACAAGTTGGAACAGAGTGTTTTCAGTTTGAGCGAAGGGTTTATGTGAAACAAAACACAACTCCAGGTATGTTTGTGATGAGAAAACATTATAACACAAATCAGAAAATAGCATAATATGAGCCCTTTAACCTTATATGATATTTAGTGTGTGTGGCGCCTTACGTTTGGAGCAGTCCAGTCCGATCCAGCCGGGGTAGCACTGACATGAGCCGTCGATGGGGTTACATGTCCCGTTGTTTGTGCAGGAACAGGACTCTGCACAGGCCTTCCCAAACTTCCCACTGGGACACACTGCAAACAGAGACAAGAGACTATATACATTACATATATTATACATCCATTTAAAGGTGCTCGATGTGATTTTTAATGTCTTGAAAACATGAAAAACAGACTAGTCCATTTTAAACAGATGACAGTGGTCCAAGGTTATTCCTGACTTATGTTATGTTATGAGTTCAACGCACTTTTCACAACTTTCAGAGGCCAGAGTGGAGTTTTGCCATCACGGAAAAGTTAACAGCAAAAGCATGCTATCACGCATCTCCTGATTATCCCTCTGCTCCCAGTCCAAGTTGATGATGGAAATGAGCATCTTTGCTATAATCTGACATATTTATGCTCCAATTACAGATGTCCATTAATGTGCACTGGCTATATCAAATACATAAATAAAAAAAGCTACAGGTCAGGTCTATGGAGAGGCAACCCTGTGCAGACTGTTTTCAAGGTATTTTTAGCAATACAAAAAAAAAATGTAACTAAATAAACACAATCTAAACCTGTTTGTTCAATACTCTGTAACATTCCAAGCAAAACAATAACATCTTCATGGAGTCTGTCCCTCCATCAGGAAAGTTACATAGCATTCTTTAAACTGTGAACTTTACATAATTCTATACTATTAAAATATAAATGGGAAATCTAATCGTAATTTTAATATTTCTCAGAAAAAAAGTGCCAAAATCTCCCCGGCTCAATCCCATGCAGCACCGCAAAATACATCCTGATGATATTTATAATGTGATTAATGCATCGTTTTGGAGTCACTTTGCTCTTTTGATGTTACACAGACAAAGATAAAGCCACCCAGACACATTTAAGTTCCTTTTAATTCAAGAATAATCTCTGCATCTCCCAAACACAGATAAGGCCCAGCGAATGAGAAGGCAGAGTTTAGACATCTGTCACATGCACAGCCCTTAGGATCTGGGACCTTTTATCTCTTAAGAGACCAGTTTTAAGTTGAAAATAGTCATTATTTATGCCTCTGTATTTCAAATGGAGAGTAGGGATTGAAAAGTTGGTGTAGAAGTTACCACAGTATCAAATGTAAGTTACAGATACAAAAACATGACCATTTTACAGTTATTCACGATTATTGACCTCATGACCAAACTATAGTGAAATCCTTAACTTATCACGCTGGGGTGTTCTGCATGTATGTCTATGGCAGAATGTTCAACAGTTACCATGGTGACACAATGCATACACAACCTGAGTTTTGAGATGTCTGAAAAGTCTGAAGATTGTCTGAAAGAAAGTCTGAAAACTCAAAACAAAAACACAAATTATATTCAAATAGCACATTTTCAGGAGCCTGTGATAAATACGAGTGTTTATGGTCCTGTTTAGAAGTCTGATTTTCAACCAAAAGGAGAAAGTGACTATCTGAAAAACTGTCGACTAATGCTCAGCTCACAAGCCTACGTCGCCCATGCTCCCACACGGCAATTCTCCATACATATACAAAAACATGATACAAAACAATACAGTACAAAACCAGATGCAATGTGCTGTAGTTCCATTAGCAGGATGCACCCTGAATGTAATGTGATAGTGCTCTGAAGGGGGAGTGACTTAGCGTGGAGAGCAAAGGGAGGATGGACTCAGAGCGTGAAAAACAAAACAAAACAAACAAAAAACAAAACTAAAACTTCGGCGAATATAGCCTTTTCAAAACAATAAAAGGTAAAAAGGTAACATGGTGATATAAATATGTTATGTGTCAGCAGTTAATACCCCATAGAAGTAAAATACCTCCTCTAAAATGTATACAGTTTTTCAGACCCTTTGAAAACTACAGGAGCCTACTGGATAATACTGCGTCCTGCTTTTTCTACAAACCAAACAACTGTAAACAATTAGTGCTGAATGAAAAACACAAATGATGAGATCAGACTTCAGGCTGTAATTTCTCATTTCCAAACACACAACTCTGTGTGTGTAATTAGACAAACAGGATTAAAAAGCTGATTATATAAGACTGTGCTGTGGGCCTGATCACTTTAGCTGAACACTGTCTCATAATACAGGACTTTATCTACTTTAGTATCACATTATCACATTTAATTTCATATGTTTACATCAGACAAAAGCATTAAAGTGAGGGGTTTGCTTGTTCTGCCTGTGTTTGGGTGGGTTTCTTCTGTGTGCTCTGGTTATCCCTACCACTAAAAACGTATGTGTACAATAGTGAATACTGGCAAAAAAATAAATTAAAAAACCCAAACAAATCCAAGCTAATATACTTCTTTGTCTAATTAATGTCATTAATCAGATCTCAGAAGCTAAGCAGCAGGGTTGGGCCTGTTTAGTACTTGGGATACTTATTGTCCAATCAGAAAGCAGAATGAGCCTCACATGAGTCTATCATTTGGGTTGCCAGTTTCAATGCTGAAATCCAATTGGTCAGTGATCAGTGCTAGTGCAGCGTCTGGAGCTCAGTAAGTGGCCTATTCATATACTGAGAATGCAAAAAACTTGTATGTGTCCTCTATTTGCAGGTTTAGGCTCAGCCCAGGTTCAGATGTAACACCTTTTTAAAAGCTGTAACAGTGCTGGCTGCATACAGTTCCTTTAATGTTCCTAACTCATTAAAATGACTTTGACCTGCTTATGCTGCAAGTGCCAGTCTCACCATTGATATCACTAGTACTGCTGAATAATCAAATGAAACGTTCAAATGTTTAATGTCCTCATTTACATACTAAAGTAGTTAAGGAAACGAAAAGGATGTATAAAGACGTCTTCTGGACCAGCGCTGTTCTGACGGATCACTTTGGGGAAGCATTTAGCTGCAGTTAGAGGTACAGTCGATACAGCCATTATCAGACTAACACTACAGAGGTACAGGGAAGAGAGGGAGGAGAGACGAGAAGAAGAAAAGAGGAGGGAGAACAGAGGAGGCGAGAGGAGGGGAGAGGAGGAGAGGAGTGGAGAGGGAGGAGAGAGGAGATGAGGAGAGAGAAGGGGAGAGGGGGGAGAGAGAAAGAGGAGGAGGGAGGAAGTGAGAGGAGGGGAGAGGGAGGAGAGAGGAGGAGAGAGAAGAAGAAAAGGAGAGAGGAGGGAAGAGGGCGGGAAGGGAGGAGGGGAGAGGAGGGGAAAGGGGAGGACGAGAATAGGAGAGGAGGGGGAGGGAGAGGAGGGGAGAGGGAGGAGAGAGGAGGAGGAGAGAGAAGAAGAAAAGGAGAGAGGAGGGAAGACGGGGAAAGGGAGGAGGGGAGAGGGAGGAGAGAGAAGAGGGAGAGGAGAGAAGGGTGGGAGGAGAAGAGAGAAGGAGGAGAGGGGGTGAGAGAACGGTTTACTGAGAATAGGAGGTTTGAATGGGAGCTTTGGCCACTTCATGGGATGTCTGGTCACTTCACTTTCCCTTCCAAATTTAGTGTTTACATTTTTCCTTTTTAAATACATTTGTGAGATGAATCTACTGAAATATAAAGACTGAATGAGTTGGAGGATAGGTCTAAACTACAGGGTGCACAGGTTTCATTTAAGACATGTGCACAAGGTGGACACAATGGCGGGTATGTTTTTTTTGGCTGCGTTTGATTTAAGAAATTCTTGGTTCACCCACACTCACCATTTTCAAAAAAAACCCTGAAAACTCACCTGCTCAAAACTGCCTTCAAATATCTGCATCTCTCTTTCTTTCATTTGTGTTTTGCTTAGACTGTATAAAGAAATGGACTAAGTGAGAGTGACGTCACCCATAACGTTTGGCTCCAGTCAAATGAAGCTCATCGAGGCTCGCAGTTACAGGGGCCAATTTGGAGCAGAGTTCCATATTTGAAAATCCGACCGCAAGCAGCATGGCAACCAAAGAGACAATTTCGAGTGAGGCTGTTGAAGGTAACGCCCCTTCCCACCTGCACTCACAAAACTACACCTGCAGCGGGAGTTCATGCAGAAACAACTATTTATGCAGAAAAACGTAGTAGGAAACAATGTATTTGTATAGAGACATGTGAATCATAATTGAATTAATGTCATTATTTACTCCTTCTTACATGTAAATACCAAATCTTCAGCTCACTCACTTCTCCTTTCTGCTGTTGTCCCAGAGAAATCCTTATCATCTAAATAAAATAATGAGTTGACTAAAACACATTTTGTCTGACTAAAACCTGGTGCATTTATATCATAGACTGTAAATACAAATTGACATAGCTAACCTGCTAACTGCCTTGTTCCAAATAGGAAGTGATCATGGGCGCACTTCCAGCTCAATCGACTCTGGCTCTAATTCACCTTCTATTGAAAAACCGTCGTGCCCCTCTCCATAACTTGTCATGTCAGTCTTACAATATTCGTATTAACCCAATCTACATGATCCTGGTGTTTTTTATTTCTCTATTGTGTCCATAAATCAAGATATGAATCTTATTTCTCTGAATTCTATATTTCCCTGAGGTCACTCCGGGATAAGCAACAGGTTTGATTGACAGCATTGCTAAACCAGCTCCCTGCTAAACCAGCAGTACATGTGAGAAGGCACGTTACCTTCAACAGCCTCACTCTGGATTGGCTCTTTCGTTGCTATGATACTTGAGGCCGTTAATTCCTAATATGCAACTCAGCTCCAAATTGGCCCCTATAACTGCTAGCCTCATTTGACTGGAGCTGTGGGTGACGTCATACTGACTCAGTTCACTTCTTTAAACAGCCTATGATGTATATCTGTGATATCTGTAAATGTTCAGCAGTTACCATGGCATTAAACAAGTTTTAAGAAATGGATTTAATCAATGCAAGCACTCATGGTCCTGTTTAGCAGTTTCCCAAAATATGGGAGTGACACACTGAAAAACTTTTGGCTAATGCTAGCTAGCTTGTGACTGTAATTTTAGTTGAGAGGGACTTGTTTAACAGTAAAAATCATCTCACCTGTTGTAGTTCCAACTAAGTCAGTTCTTTATGGTCGGATTGTTAAATTAAAGCTCAGATTAAAGTCTAACATAGTTTCAGACAGAGCAGTGCCTTCAGTTAGCATCACACTCCCAGGGAATATTAATGACATCAGCTGCAAAGTATCAATACAGAGTGAAAAGGGGGTGAAGAGCCGGAGGGGACCCTGGGCAAATCTTTGGAGCCAGGAATTTATGTCACAACACTGAGGCTGGTACAGGGCCTGGCATATGTACTGCAGTTTAGACCACTCAACTAGCAGGCAGCACTCCAGATGCCCTTTCAAACGTAACCAGCCACAATACTGTGACCAGTGTGGGCCCTGTTAGGTTAAGTAAAAGGATATGAACCAGTAACTTATAGATCAAAGCCATTGCATAACCCACTGCACCACTTCTGTCTCTTTTAAAACAGTGTATATGATGTTATGAGAACGAGAAGGAAAGAGGAGAAGGGTGAGAGGGGGAAATAGCGGGGGACTGGATAGACTGAAGACAGGAAGAGAGAGAGGAGAGAGAAGTGAGAGTAGGGAGGGGGAGAGAGAGGAGGAGTGATAGAAAGAAAAGAGAGAGAAGGGGGGAGAGTGAGACAAAGGGGGGGACTTAGTGGGAGGAGAGGAATGGGATGATAGAGGTGAAGAGAGGGGAGAGAGTGAGATGAGAAGGGTGAGAAGAAAGAGAGGATGAGAGAGAGATAGAGGGTACCCAGTCCTAAACAGGACTTCCTCAGCACTGACCTTGGTTGCAGAGCGCTCCGTAGAAGCCGGGCAGACAGTCACACAGTCCAGTGATGTGGTGACAGGAGCCAGAGCTGTGAACGCACTGAGGGCAGGAGTGACTACAGCGAGGCCCGAACCAACCCGAAGAGCACACTAAACAACACACAGGGACACACAGGATTATGCTAAAGATACATGTAATCCCTCAGTCCTCTGAGTAGGATCCATGGCAAAATAAATGACAGTTGCACTCCAGACCACAATGAACCGCTTCAAGACATCCTGTTTCAAGTGCTCTCGGAGTGGCTCCCCTTGCACTCTGGAATGGGGCGAGTGTGCTGTGAACGCGGCAGACCTTGGTCCGACCTACGCAGTCCACCGTGTAGCTCTCCAGTAAAAGTGCTTGGAATTGAGCAAAAAGCGCTTGGATCACATATATTTGTACAAATGGGCGTTGCAGAGCTGCTGTTTGACACGTTCATCTAACGAAGCAAATTGGATCAAGTTAATATCAGTGAGTCTCCTCCTGTATCTGTCTGGGTCTGTCTTAACTTTAACAGCCACATCAAATCAATAACATCAGCAGATTTTTACCATCTAGAAACATTGCAAAAATCAAAGGTATACTGTCAAAACCAGACTTGGAGAGACCTATCCATGTATTTGTCTCCAGTAGGTTAGCCTAGTGTAACGGCCTGCTTACTGGCCACTCCAAATGAGCATTAAGATAGCTGCAGAACATCCAGAATGCTGCTGCTGACTAGAACCAGGAAGCACGAGCACATGAGTCCTGTGTGCTCAGGTTTTCTGCACTGGCTCCTGTGGCTCAGAGAATAGACTCTACTTGTGTAGAAGTCTCTTCATGGCCTAGCACCAAACTACATCTTCCACAGGTTAGTGCCATATGAACCATCTCAGACTCTGAGGACCTCAGCGACTGGCCTCATGCTGGTGCCCAGAGTCAGGACTAAACATGGGGAATCAGCATTTCAGTTTTATGCAACTAAAACCTGAAACAGTCTTCCTGAAAATGTGAGACAGGCCTCTACTTTGACAATATTTAATTCCAGGGTCCAAACGGTTTTGTTTAGCCGTGCATATGACTGAAAGGTTTTTGTTCTGCACTCTTCTCTTTTAATTTTTATTTTTTAAATGATTATTTAGGATTATTTATGTTGTATTATTAATGTCTTTCTTATTCTGTAAAGCAATTTAAATTACTTTGTGTATGAATTGTGCTATACAAATAAATTTGTCTTGCCTGTCTGCACAGGTGAGCCTGGGTCTGTTTGTTTATCGTTCAAAAAGCTTTTTCTCCTCCGCCACCACAACTCTTCAATGTACAGTCCTCACGGTCTATTTAGCCACAGGTGAAAGACCGTGTATAGGGGAAGCAAGCGTGCAGAGAGCACTAATGTGTGAAAATGACTTAAGTGTGAACTGTGCCTGAGTCATATGTAGCATAAGAGTTCAAGCCCCTAAGAGTGACATCACCCATGAAGGGAACTCTGCTGGACGAATGAGGGATTACAACAAAAAAATGTTGCCTTTTGCCTAGTAAAAAATACATAGGACGTGGTGGGATAGTTTTTTAAAGCATAAAAGACAAAATTATGAATACAAATAAAATTAAAATGTGTAGCCTACAAAAGTCATTTTAATAGAGTATAGTGGAGATCTGGTCCAGTATAATCCAGAAATGGGTTGGCCTTTACAAGGTTTGATTTAACACTTTATGTGACACAGAACAGTTCAGGTTCTGCTTATTGCTTGTTGAGTTTGATGTTTGAAAGACAGAATTTGTGTGTTGAACAGGTGTGAATGAAACAAAACACAACTCCAGGTATGTTTGTGATGAGGAAAAAACATTATAACATAGATCAGAAAAGAGTGTAGTATGGGTCGTTTAACTATTGTTTTTTTTGTTTTTTTGTTGTTTTTTTTACAATGTAGACTATATAACAAATACTACTTCTTATATTGTTTTGTTTCAGTGTAATATTGTGATGGGATCTTGTGTCCTTCAGTGGGCATCTTGTTTTGCTGTCTCTTTCTCTCAGACAGTAAACTTTAAACATTAAACTGATAAAATGTCCTTGAGGTGCTCTTATCACACTGGGACATATTCATAACAGTCTTGGTGTAAAATCCATAATTCAAGGTAAAAACTTTGGCTTTGTCCCAAATGCATACACTTGAACACCACAAGCAGGACGAGAAACAAACCAACGCTCTCTCAAATCTGCAATCTTATCCTTCATACTACCAAATCTTTTGACATGTGACTCAAGCAAATACCATCACTAAAAAGTTTTAAAATGCTGTTACCTTCATTGGACTAAAAGCATTGGTAGAAGTAGTAATAGCAGTAGTTGTAATTTGCCTGGGATACAAAGTACACACTTCTCCGATACTTTACAAAGATGTGCGAAGTGATACAGTTGAATCTCACCACATTCAGATGGCCGTGATTGACAGGTGGATTAGCCAATCAGGGACACATGATCTGATTGTATCAAAACAAATAGGAAAAACAGAACATTGCAGATTTCTGCAGAATCAATGAGTGAAGCACTAAACTCTGTTAATCTGAGAAATGTGATTTTTTGTTGTTGAATTTTGTTTGTAAATGATGGGTGACCAATGAGATCCTTCATTTCACATGTTTCACTGAAAAAAACCCCAAAATGAATCTGATTGGACAGCTGTGTTCAAGCCTGGCTCGAGTCGTAACAGAGGAGTGATATCTCTCTGAATAAAAACTACAGAGGGATATCAGTCTGCAGCAGCAGTAGTAGTAGTGCTAGTATTGCAATATTCACCTGTCCTACAATTGGTCCCTCTGTAGTAGTAGTAGTAGTAGTAGTAGTAGCAGTAGTATTCATATCTCCTACAGTTGGTCCCTTTGTGGTCGCAGTAACAATAGTAGTAGTCGCACCAGCAGTAGTAGTAGTATTACTCACCTCTCCTACAGTTGCTCCCTCTGTACCATGGCGAACAGGTACAGTAGTTTTAGTAGTAGTAGTAGTAGCAGTACTGGTAGTAGTACTCACCCCTCCTACAGTTGGTCCCCCTGTACCCCGGGGCACAGGTGCACGTCCCCTCTTGAGGGGAGCAGGATCCTCCGTTCTCACAGGAGCAGGTGAAGGAGCAGTTTGGACCCCAGCGCCCCTCAGTACACAGGCTGTCACATTGCACTCCTAAAACACCAAACCACAAGAATGAGCAACAATAGTACTGGTTTATTCTCATTTTGGATCTGGTCTTAAAATTGTTGTAGTCCTGGGACAGTCAAAATTTAGGGTTTGTTCACACATACACACACACCACAAGGAATTTTGCACTAAACCAGAACTAAACCCGGAACAAAAACTGGACGACAGCAGGACGACTATTCCTGTGTTCCATTTATGCTTGGAGGTTGGAGTTTCCTCTGAGTTTCTGTGGTCCAGTGGTCAAGTTGGAAAATGCACTGACCTGTACATTAAAGTATATATACAACATCAACTTAAAAGTAAGAATAAAAAAGTAGGAAAATGCTCAAATCATCCAAAATACTGGTCAGTTTGAGTCAGTTTATTAACCCAGTCATTGTTATTACATGTGTTACTTGCAAGTCCATGTTTGAGAGTGAATTGTTGCTTTTGTTGACATTAGCTACGTGTATCCACTAGCATAGAGGAGCATAACAGAGCATTTATAACTGCAGAGGCCAGTAGCATGCGGTGACTTTTATGGACAGGCAGTAGACTCAGGGTGGACATCAATATTTAGTCGATAGCAATTTAATAACGGCCCTTTTTATTCAAACTACATTGCAAATTAGCATATTTATTTTTACTGACATTAAATGCATATATACTGAGCCATTTGGAGTCATATTGGAGAAGCATTGGCCTACATATTAATAATTATATATGTTGGACTTATATACTCTCCAACACTGGAATACTGTACAAGTAGGGCTGTTTGTTTGTTGACAGATGTATCCTCCTCCTACACCTCATTTATGCATCTTGAACCACATGAGTAACACATGACAGCTCTACACATATATAATGCGCTTAATCATGTTTGACTAAATGACTGTATTTCTAACTAACATTTAATCATTATAAACATGAACCTACTAACAATGACTTTGTGCTAAAAGCGAGTTATTTCAGTCACTTGTGTTGAAAGTTTGTGCTGCTGCTGTCGTCTCCTGCTGCACATGTGCACTCACTAGAAATCTCCTCAGATGTGTGATTCCTCCATGGGGTTTGCACCAGCTGTGGTCCTCAGTACACATGTGCATTCCTCTAAAACAACCTGCTGTCTTCTCCGGTTGTAAAAGCACATGTAGAGAATGTGGTACGGCATGGCCTCCATAACAAGAACACAAGTTAATGAGATGTTTGGAACTGCAGTTGCTACAGTTTGGTCAGTGACCAGTAGGGTTTGTGACTTCAACCATGCTTCAAATAGGCAGAAGTGAAGTGAAAACAGGATTATTTGGATATATTTATTTGGAATTATTTAATTATACTTTTGACATGCAATGATTTTAGATTTTATTGGCCTGACTGCCCTGACCACACACCACTGGCGGTGGCTCAACCACTGAGGAGGAGCAGGTTCACAGGAACAGATGGACAGGACAAAGCAACAAAAGGCAAAATAACACAAGTACAATAACTATTTTAACAGTTGGATATCAAACTTTAGCAAAACGCAGGACACAGCCATGATGGGTTTTCTAACTCCCATTCCGACTTCGAGGAGTGTTCCAGAGAAAATGTACAAGTCAGAACTCGAAAATATAACCTCCAAGGACAACTGGAACACAGCATGTACCAGGACTAGAAAAGGACCAAACCAAGTGTACAATCTAAACTGGGCTCAAACAACAACAACAAACTTTATTTATAAAGCGCTTTTCATACAAAAAATGTAGCACAAAGTGTTTTACAGTGCATTAAAAACAGTCCCACCCACCAAACCCACCCAACCACCCCACAGCCAAACAACCCAACCCCAACACATCAATAAACATAACCAGACAACCCCCCGCCCCAACGCACACTCCCACCCACCACCCCAACACATGTAAAAATACCTTTGGTTTCATTAAAATATGTTTAAGTGCAATAGGCTGGATAAAGATGAACCAGATGAGAGAGCGCCACCAGAGGAACCATCTGCACCAGGAGCAGGGTCACCCGCAGCCACAGGACACCAGCCCAGGGCCCAGAGAAGAGATGAGGTCAAGACCAAACCTCCAGGGCCCAGGAGCCAGGGCCCAGCAGCCACAGCCAACCACAGCTCCCGGTGCAGAGGGCTCCTCAGAGGAAACATTGGCAAATCTAAAATTATTAAAAGTAATAAAATAAGTCAAACCAGTCCACAACAAGTACAAGTGGGAATGCACCCTGACAATAACACATTTTGAAGTATGGTCATGATAAATGATAAATGATCATATTGAAATGAATTTATATCACTTTCACAATAAGCTTAAAGTAGGACAAAGCCTTTCTATGTGAATCATATGAAGCAGAATGTGACCAGTAATATACAGAATAAAAAGAACAATGAAAGGCTAAAGTAGTTAGTTCTAATATCTGTAATGTGCCATGCAATTAAATGGTCACATTATTATATAGTGCTTTTCCACCTTCAAGGCACTCAAAGCACTTTACATCAAGGAACCATTCACATACACACGCACACACACGCGCGCGCATACACCACTGTACGCAGAAACTGGAGGGCGACAGTATTCATCGGTGGGAGCTACCTACTAAGCTATGGTCATCCCATGAATTACTGGACCATCTACAACTCAAATGTCATGATACAGGCCTAACACTACATAAAAATAAGAAAATATCCCTCAATAGTGCAAAGAAACAGTACACATGATAAACACTAACTATAGTACTTATCATGACAGGTCTAACTCCAGATATGTTTTAGATGAGCAAACAACATCATACTACAGATCAGAAAACAGTGTAAAATGGGCCCTTTAAACATCGGCATTTAACCTAAAGAACGGTCCCATTTGTTTCCCCATAGTCTGAACTCTGGACTGGCTGTGGACCACTCCAATAAAATGATCCAAGCTGATTACTGACAATTAGAAATGACTCTCGATCTAAAACAAACTTGGTGCAAACTTTTCCAGTGTAATGAGTTGAAGCGTTTCATCAGTGTTGCATGTGTTCCCTGGGAGCCTCCTGATCAGAGCTGTGGCTGAGCACTGGGGACTGTCCAGACTCTGATAAAGGCCCTATAATTACTATTAATATAAGACTGGATTAGATGAAGAAATAGTAGGTTAATTTCTGTAAAAAAAAAAAAAAAAAAAAAAGGACTCCATCTTTGTTAATCTCACACAACTGGCGTAATGGCAAACAAAGCACTTTAACCTTTAGCCTGATGCATGCACTTAAATAGAGAGAGGTAGTATTTACTTAGTTAACACTATTTTGTAGACACTAAAGCAACACTGTGTAACTTTCTGGAGGTGGCACGTCACCTGCATGATTCTATAGAAATTAAAACCAATCAACGTTTGGAACATTCTTCATGGAGATACATATTTTATGCCATACTGTTGGATATTATAGCCAAAGGAACCACATTTCCATGGAAACAAACAGGAGGCCCTTATCCAGACCAAATACGAATCAGGTTTGTGGAGAGGAACATATGCTCAGAGAAAGGACACATGTTTTCTATGTTTTTCAGTGCAAGAAAAACATAAAAAAAAAGAAAGTTAATACTTGCAAAAATGAATTATACTTTGGATCTTGGTAGTAGTAGTGGTCACGCCTGTCAAAATTTGGGGGCCTGGGGCAAGATGCCTCCCATAGGCCCCCCTCCAATATAAATGAATAGGAAAAGGGTCAAATTCTGGGCCCCTAAAACCCCCAGGATAACAGACCCCTTTGTCCCCCCTGATGACTCCCCTGGTAGTAGTAGTAGTAGTAGTAATAGTTAGTGGTTAATAAAAAGTGGTAATAGTTGTGGTATCATCTGCTCTACTAGCAACAGGCAGAAAATACTGTCAAATATAAATAAATAATCAGTTCAAAATGGATGCACGGCAGGTAATGTTGTTTTTGTTTGGGGTTAAATAAAATGTAAAACTCTGACTATTTAACTTTAAGGAAATCAGATTTAAATCTCCAAATAAACTACTCGACGAAAGGCAGCAGCAGCACTTTGCCATTGGGCCGCGTTCTCCTCGTTAACTTGTTCATTAAGGTTTTCACAGTGGTCCGGGGCCCCATTATAACTCAATTAGACTTTCTTCAGAGGAAAACCTGCAGCTTCGTCATTACAGCTTAAATAAAGGCGCAGGGCATTGGACCAGAGTGTGAGATATCTCTGAATTTGAGTGAGGTATTCCCAAGAGTGAAGAAAACACAGCCATTTTAGATATGAGTCCTCCATGTACAGAGATGTGAGGGTATAGACAGGAGCAGTGGGGGTTCATTACAGACTTACAATAACAGCAAGGCTCAATTATGCCATGAGTAAGATCTATATGGTTTGGTCCTGATTTAGACTTGGTTTAGTTCTGGTCTGGTCCTGGTTTAAGTATATTTAGTCCCATTTTTGATATAGTGTGTACAGGTTAGTGTTGTCATGATATTAACATTTCAAACTCAATTTCGACACTAAGGAATAGACTTGACACTCAATATTAATTCTGACATCACAATGATAATAAAAAAACTCTTTCTTTAGACAATAGAATGTGATTTTCTACATTAAATGGTAGTACTTTCTTTTATATTCCTATGTGGCCTTATATCTGCATAATCCCTCAGTGGTCCAGGTATACTAGTCTATGTGGTCTTATACTTGTTCTAGTTTCAATATGAGTTTTAGTGTTTTATGTAATGTGTGCAAGTGTGTACAATGTTTTTGGTCAGTGGTGGAAGGTAACAAAGTAAAAGTAGTGAAGCACTGCACTTAAGTAGACATTTTAGGTATGTGTGCTTTATTTAAGTAAAGCACACAGATACTTTACTTTTACTTCACTAAATTTTTTAACTCGACTGAAAAGTAAAAAGTATTTTCATATGATTTGAGGGATTATTTTTTACCACACTTGATCAAACAAAAATAAATACACAAAAATCATAAGAAAAACTATTATATTGATTATTATTGTTATCGCTGACCAAAATATGTATCTTTTTATCTATATCATTACATTTAACACTTAAAAGTGAACAACACTTATGCAAAAATACTTTTACTTTTTACTTTTAAAGTACATTTTTAAACAGATACTTAAATTCTTTTACTTAGATATTTT
Source organism: Periophthalmus magnuspinnatus (assembly GCF_009829125.3). NCBI lineage: Eukaryota > Metazoa > Chordata > Actinopteri > Gobiiformes > Gobiidae > Periophthalmus > Periophthalmus magnuspinnatus. Next base: position 12,187,980 of record NC_047128.1, on the reverse strand, counting down.
TATGTGATACTTTTACTTAACCTTTTACCTCTGTATCTGTACTTTTACTTAAGTAACTAAATTTTGTAGTTTTCCATTAATTGGTAAGTATGAGTAATACAGGTTGAACAGACACTTAATTCATAATGAACAAATAGTGGTTAGAATGATTCAGACTTAGTTACTACTTAATTAAAGGTTAGATTAAAGATAAGATATGAATTCAGTAGTTACTAAGAATCAATCATTCTTACTTAACTATTCCTTCATTAACACAAGTTGTTTGTCTTTTGCATTGAAATAACAGATTAGTCTTTACCATATAAAAACATTTAAAAGCATAATAGCATCTTAAAACGTCTTAAAAGCGTGAAAAACGAATTCATTTTAAACGTTTGGAGTGGTCCAAAGTTATTCCTCACTTACCTTACGCATTCAGAGCATCCTATTTATTCACTGCTGTGACTTTATAACTGCCTTTCACAACTTTCACAGACCACAGCAGAGTTTAACTGTCATGATAAAAGTAATAACAACTAGCATGCTTACAGGCACTTCCTGAATTACCTCTTACATTTCCTGCAATCAGAGACAGACAGCACGCAGCGGACATATTTATACAATATACCTGTACTGACACATTTTGCTCAAACACATGGGGAAAATGGTGTCTGGGCCCTTTAAAGTGTCATATGTGTCATACAGCAGCAGCCTGTGGTTTAAATCTATTGTCTTCACTCCCTTTTTCTCCACGGAGCTCCTCCATATTTATCAGCTTTGTATCGACCATCACCGCTTCACTGATTGACAATTAGAAAATGCAATAAGCAGCGTTCTCCCATCACACGGGCTATTATAGGGATCAGAGGTGTAGAGCACAGGTACAGCTCTGCCCACTGAATACACAGACAGATTCAGCCAAGCCTAAATTCCCATTAGATTCACACTAAACACTTGTACTCTATTGATCTGTAATGCCCACTCGACTCCCAGTATGCATCACTTCTCTCTCTCCTCAGCTGTGGTAGAAGTGACATACTATCTATTTATCTCTCCATCTGTCCACCTTGTTTAAAAATAATTTGCAGTGGTCCAAAGTTATTCCTCACTTACCTTATGCAGTCAGAGCATCCTAATTATTCCCCACAATGATTTTATAAGTGATTTTCACAACTTTCAGAGACCAGAGGGAAGTTATGCTAACAATAACTAGCACACTAGCGCACACTTCTTGAATGTTTTCTGATTCGATGCAGATAGCACACAGTAGACTCATTTTTAAGGTAAAGTACAATAAGGTGCACTTTATTGTCCCCATAGGAAAATTTGCCCTCTGCATTTGACCCATCCTCCAGTGTCTCTGGGGATGCCTATCAGGAGCAGTGAGCACCACAGCGCAGTGCTCAGGGACTCATCTCTAGAACATGAGCTAGTCTTAGTCAGGACTGGCTCGGCTGGAGGAGTTTACCTATTGTGCATGTTTTGGGTTGATGGAGGAAACTGGAGTACCCCACAGAAACCCACCCGGACACAAGGAGAACATGCAACATGCAAACTCAGCCACTCAGTCCTGTTTCAGTACTGGTTCAGTTCTGACTCAGTCCTGGTTCAGTCCTGGTTCCGCCCTGGTTCAGTCCTGGCTCAGCCCAGATTGAGTCCTGGTCGAGTCCTGGTTCAGCCCCGGTTCAGTCCAGGTTCAGTCCTGATTCAGTTCTGACCTGTCCACCCGGCAAGACAATGGCAGTGTCCGGTCTCAGGGTCACATCCTTCAGAGTTGAGACAGTCACAGGGCTCTCTGCACTCCGGACCGAAGCGCCCCAACTACAAAAATATTCAAATATAAATATCATAGAGCCAAACAAGATTACAGCTTACTGGGTCTGATTATTTCTATTATTTTCTATTTAAAATATACATTACATTTTAAACACTAGCTGTAAGTATCACAGTTGGGTGTTTGGGACTACTTAGCAGTAGTGCCGTTTACATTTCTTTCAGTACCAGTAGCAAGTAACAGTGCTTAAACAGCAGTACTTAAGCTTTTGCTGTTCATTCTTTTTAATAAATTCCAATGTTTACAATTATTTGAGCTGGGACTGCCAAATAAGTTTCTATATTGCTGTCTCAAAGTGCACCGGGCATGAAAAGTTAGTATTGGTTGGTGCCTTTTTTTGTATCATTCTATATATTCTGATTATTACTAAGCCAATCAGAGCGCTGCTTTTGGTGCTCATGGGTTTAAGATAGATAAAATGCAGACTGTGTGCTGTGGCCTCATTTTGTCACAAACAGCTGCTTTTACAAAATGTACTCATTTACACAAAAAAGGTTGGGTTGGGTATCCCGGTCTCACTTTAGTGAAATCTGGTGAAGGGGTACAGAGCAACTTTCTAAAGAAGGAAGGGACTACTGAACTACAGAAGGATAACTTAAAACATGCTTGAATAAAACTACAGGTATATATTTGACAAAGGAATCACATTCTAACACATTAAACAGTGTCTTGTATTTGTTCTACTCACGGGACATGGCAGGGTGCAGAGCTCTCCCCTCCACCCGGGAGCGCACACGCACGTCCCGTTCGCTGGATCACAGTCGGCTCCGTTCTCACACAAACACGAGTTGTTACAGAAGAGTCCCCAAGAGCCACTGGAGCAGGGCAGAGAGCAGTCCACGCCCTGCCAGCCTGGAGCACACAAAGGGTTAGACAACTTCAATGCAATATACCTCCACCTTCAGTTCAAGTGCAGTAGACTACAGTTTAAGACCCCCAGTAGAAATGATGAGCGCCACCACAAATAATAGATTAAGAGAAAGGGTACAGTGGTTAGAAAAGTGATCCCCCAATCACAAGGTCAGAGGATTGATCCCAGCTTGGACCAAGTTCTGTCTTTGTGTCCTTAAGCAAGACTCTTCGCTCACCTAGTGTGAATGTAATGTGTATGTCAGTGTTGGAGGGGCATCTATGGCAAGTAGTTTACCACCACCGAGTGTGGAGTGAATGACTAGTGCACTGTAAGGCACTTTGGATGTCTTGATATATAAATCCAGTGCATTATTATTAATATTCTATAGAAGTAGACTAAGGGAGTGTGACATCACCCATAGCATTCGACTTGTCGAGGCGAGCATTTATAGTGGCAAATTTGAAGCCAAGTTCCATATTAGAAATTCCGACCGCAAGTATCATAGCAACCAAAGAGTATACAAGAGAGAAGTATATATTCTGAGTCTGACACAGAAAAACATGTAAACAAAACCATAATAAAAACAGTGTAATTTGTAAATTTGTTACATTTTAATGTAGGTTTCTTCTGAATTAAAATGGACATTTCCTAGCTCCTGTGGTGTCCCTATTGCCTCAAAATTTTGTCTTAATTTTGTCTTAGGATTGTTAAAATTAGAAACATTATTATCTTATGCTTTTTCCTTGTACTTAGTTATGAAATGTAGCATATGTAGATCCTTACATTTTGGTCATTGTAAACAGAAACAGATTTTTAAAAATAAAAAAATTTCATCAGGTTCAGTGACTTCCTATTTAAAATGGCAGAACTGATAGGCCCCGCCTCTTCATAATGGTATTTCACTGAAGCAAGCAGCCAATACATTTATACAAATTTTTATGGCTATGTGACATTTATCAACCCTATTTCTATTTTTTGAACATTTGCAAGTAAATGCAGTGGGTGAAAATGGCATATTTTCAGCACTCAAGCCTTGAATGCTGGACAGGTCAGGATTACTCATACATACATGAATCAATTGAAATACAATTCTAAGACAACAATAAGAAAAAACTCTCACATTAACAAGCTCAGAGTCCATTTTAAAGAATACAGCTCATTTATGTGTAAGTAATGTACCAACAGTTAAAATGAATTGCTTTGTGGTTCGTACCTTCTTTGCAGAGACAGGAGCCGTCGATGTGGGAGCAGGACAGGTGATTCTGACAGGAGCAGGAGGAGGTGCAGTTTGTCCCATACAGACCAGGGGGGCAGCTCAGGGAACAGTCATCTCCCTAATAACAACCAAAAAATACACATTAGAAATGAGGCGTGTCTGAATTAAGCAGTTTTATAATTAATAACAACATTAACTCATTTGGTATGGCATTGTCTGGAGCGTTGATGGTTCAATTCCGGTTTAGTGTTGTGTCCTTGTGCAAGACATCCCTATGTGTGACGGAGCTGGTGATCATGAGTGGTTGTAAAAGTTAAAAACATGCCTGAAGTAGTTTTATAGTGTATGTTATCTATACATGCTTGAGTAATCTCATAATATCTCCCAGGCCCTATTTGAACCCTCTCTACAGTACACAGCAATACAATCCTATCCAAGACTCCGCCCATAAGCCTACGTCACCCATGCTTCCACACAATCATTTTATATAAATATTGTAATGATCTGATATTTTGTGTTTAGATCAGAGTTAAAAATTCTGTTGTTCTTGTTTATGCGTTAATGTGAGTGCTTTTATATGTGACACACACACCAACAAGTTACTGGTCAGTTTGGGGACTTGCTCTGCTGAACTGAGACTGCTACTGTTTTGCTCTTATTTTGGCGTGGGTAATGGCCTACAGTAACCCCTGTGTTCAGAAAATAAACAACAAGAAGAACTTTGCCATGTTTTCTTACATCAGAACACTACAATATAGAATAGCCGGATACAAAACAGTACACTACAACTTCACAAAACAGATGCGATGTGCAGTAGTTTCATTAGTGGGATGCATGCTGATTTTGCTCTAAATAGGGGAGTGACTTAGCACGAGGAGCCAAAATTTGCATCTTCAAAATGATGAAAGGTAACACCGTGATCTAAATATATAACAGTTAATACCTCATGGAAGTGTAATACCCCATCTTTAAATGTCCAAAAACAACTTTACACTGTAAATCCAAAACATTATGTATTACAAATCATCACAATAAAGCTTAGTGTTTATGTATTTCATTAAAAAGTCTAATAAAACAGTTAAAGGGCCTGCACCTCATTCTCCCCCTGCATTTGAGCAAAATGTATCTTGCCCCACTTTATAATCAGGAAGTGCACATTAGCATGCTAATTGTTGTCAGCTTTACTGTGATGGCAAAACTCGGCTCTGGTCTCTGAGAGTTGTGAAAAGCGTTTATAAACTCATCGTGGTGAATAATTAGGACGCTCTGAATACATAGGCAGGGGTGCCCAAACTTTTTTTTATTGAGGGCGACATCTCAAAACATATTCGAAGTGTAGGGCCACAGATCGGTGATCAATACAGTGCAGTGCTTTAAACACAGCTTTGACAGAGCCGCTGTAGATTAATAAGGCTTAAAACATATTTTAGGCCTGTATCACAATGCAATATGATGTTTGAGGTTACAGTAGAAGAAATAGTTTACGGTAATTTGCTGTTAAAAGTACTGCTTATGATCAATTGGCCCAGTTCAGCAGGACACTCAAGGGCCAATAAAAACTGGTGTGAGGGCCGCATTTGTCTCCCGGGCCATTGTTTGGACACCCCTGGCATAAAGTAAGTGAAGAATAACTTTGAACCACTCCAAAACGTTTAAAATGAACTAGTTCTCTTTTTCATGTTTTTAAAAAACAGTAAAAATCAGGCAAGGGTTCATTACAACTCAAAACAATATAATCATATGAATTTCACACGTGTATTCAAGACACTTCCCATAACAAAAATATGAGTCCGATCTGTATTCTCAACACTGCCCGTCACTCATCACTGAATACTTTAATGCGATTGAAATGTACACTATGGGACTTAATGATGCCACAACCTGCCATGATTAGCACTATACCACAGCTGCACTTATGCTATAGGAGTATAAAGGCTCCACTGGAGACGGGACTGAATCTTAAGTGTCTCTGTCAATGTCAAGGTGAATACCACAACAACAGTTTTCCATTGCACAGGCCAATAGAACTGGAGTTACAGCAGAAGGCTTTACATGTGTGGTATGTGTGTGAACTTACATCTAATCATGTTATTAGGTATGCAAGGCAAAACCCCCTTATAATCCAATAGAAGCTATGAACAAATTACATTTTGGATGATTCATTTTAAAAGATATTTGACTTCAGTTTTGTTGCCTGAAACAGTGTCCCTGAATTTTACTTTTAAAATGTATCACTCAAATAACCCAGTAAACCTGTGAGTAAAACGTGGCTAATAAAATCATTTCTTTCACTAGTGTCAGAGGTTGTGTTCAGTTTATGTTAAATGTGGATAGACTGACAACAGATGAAAATGATCTGTCATATTTACTAGAGATTGACTGATATGTGTTATTTTTTGTGGGTTTTTTTCATGGCAGATGCCGATACCAACTGTTTAGAATCCAGAGAAACCGATGGCCAATGAGCTCTGACGATATTTTTGGGGCAGTATATGGCCCATTTTGATTTTTTACCAAAAACTTAAGTAGTCATGTTTTGTGTAGATATCTCTTCATATTAAATTGTTACTATAAAGCTTTGTGTGTATTTTTAGACAGCAGATCGACCAAAACTAAACATCGACCTGTGCTAGACATTTACAGGCGATAGGAGATACACTAAAAAATCCAAATATTGACACATATATCAGCCAAGCGATATATCAGTGTATCTATATCTATTTACATACATTTATCACACGTTCATTAAAATGTGGAGTCCCTTTTCTAAATAAATTCAATAATCATAAATCGTTTGTCTCTTTCACAATAATAGTGACAATGACATTTGATATCGTGGCATCTGCTCCAGACCCAGATCCCTGTGGTTACTACTACTGCTGCTATTACTACTACTTCTACTGCAACTACTATTATTACTATAGATGTGAAGTTCTGGCACTAGAAACACTGATATACATCATATATAATGCAGTAGTAGTACATGCATTTTGACTTGAGCTCTCCTGTAGTTCTTAGCTGGTCTTTTAGAAGCCCTCACTCTCTCATCGATCACTCCTTCACCACATAAACTCTGCTAATTAAAGCTGCAGTGCCGACCTGCTACCTTTAAATTGCCATTAATCTAATATTCACAAAGCAAGCCAAATGCACAGACAGCACGGACCAGGGCCCTATTAAAAGTTGTGAATCAAGGACTTTTTTATTTCGGTTTGGGTTAATAATGAAAGTAAAAGAACCCAAAGAGAGAGTACAATTTCCCCACGAGGACCATTTTTTCTAATGACACTGCTGCAGCAAATACCATCAGATCGATACAGTTTTAAGTATCCATCATTTTAATCTTTGTGTATTTCTAATGGTATTTAAAGTTGCATTATGGGACTTTTTTCTGCTTCTTTAGAGATGTTATTGCTTTGCTTAGAATGTTTCTATAGCTTTAAACATATCTATCTGCAAACAAGGTGGTGCAATTCAAGTTAAGCTTTAATCTGAGCTTTATTTTAACACAATATTACCATAAATAATTGAACTACAACAGGTGAGCTGATTTGTGCTGTTAAACAAGTTTCCCACATAAAAGTACAGTTAAAAGCTACCTAGCATTAGCAAACAGATTTTCAGTTAGTCACTGTCACCTTTTTGTTGAAAATCAAACACATAAACACAACAATGAACCATTGATCACAGGCTCCTGAAAATGTCTTGTTTAAATCCATTTTGTATTCTTTTCTTGAGATTTGAGACTCTTAAAAGAATCTTAAACTATATCTTTGCAAATGTGTACCTTGTGTCACCATGGCAACTGCTGAACATTACACCATAGACTTACATGCAGAATATCCTCAGCGTGACATCACTGCAAAATATCAGTATAAATAAACTTAAATTGAAAGTCATAGTGTGGAATCTTCGAGGCAAAGCAATGGAAACACAAAAGAGTTGCATTTGACCCTTCCTTCAGTACCCTGTGGCTCCCACTGCTCCCTATGAGATGCCCCAAGGACCCATTTCTGTGATCTTGAGCTAGACTAGGTCAGGACTACCTTAGCTGAAGGATTGTACCTATCGTGCATGCTTTGGGTTGATAGAGTAAACTGGAGTGGAGTAAATAATTTGCAGTTTCTTTTTAAAGAAACTGCAAATCTTTGTCACTTTCTTGCAGTGGCTGCAAAATCACAAAATGTCTACATCACTGGGTCTTGTTCACTGGTCTTTTCTGGAGTTATTTTCTGATATTTGGTGCAGTGTTGATGTGGTGATCGCTGTCTCAGTTTTCGCCTGAGTTTGCTCCAGTTTGCTGACAGCTTGGAGCCTCGGTCTCAAACTTGGCTTGGTTTGGGCGTATCGACGGAGCTGTCTGCCTGTAGTGACAAAGCCAAATCTAAATTCTGTTTAGACCTGGTTTTCGACCATGAGTCCAGACACAACGGGCCAGAATGAAACTCCCCATCGCAGCATAAATCCAATGTAAATCAATAGGCTTCCTCTGAGAGACGTTTCTATCTGAATATAGCACAGAAGACTAGTCCTGGTTTTAATTATCACTGCGTTTGTCACAGGGGCTGTGACATGAGCTCAGAGCACACTAGGGGGCAGGCACCACACTGCTGCACAAGCCAATCAAACTATTCTCTTTATTAAAGGTCCTATTGGATGCAGAATTCAGGCTTTTTTAAAAAGGTGCTATATGTAACTTTCCTAGTGGGGGTTTGCCATACGCTTGTCTCCGTGGAGAGGTTCTTGCTTTTCCCGGAATGTTCTGCAGTATAACAATAAACACTTTTATTCAGTTATTCATACTTTGCAGCTGATGTCATCAACATTCCCTGGGGATGTAATAACTGGAGGCACTGCTTTGTCTGAAGCTCTATTATTCAAGTAAGACTTGACCATCTAACCATAAAGAACAGTCTAAGCAGGAACTACTACGGGTGAGCTGACTTTGTATTTAGTCCCTCTCTGTCTCAACTAATATTTGTCACAAGCTGGCTAGCATTAGCCAACAGTGTTTTCCAGTTAATCATTCTCACCGTTTTTGTTGAAAATCAACCTCCTAAACAGGATGATGAATGCTTGAATTGATCACAAGCTCCTGAAAATGTTTTGTTTAAATCAATTTTGTAGTTTGTCTGTGTGCATTGTGCCATGTGTTTTTATTTTATTTTATTTTATTTTTTGCAAATATCATAAAAAACATATATCCTTATGTGAGTCAGGAGAGTATCATCAAACTCTGGGCCCTGGGTACAAATCATCATGATGGGCCCTCAATACATATTGTCTTATGAAAAATGTTCATTACAGACTTTATGAAGGGCCCCTCTCTGCACTGGGCCCTTGGAGTTGGAGTGGAGTTGCTTCTCCACAAATCTGTAACTTGGTCCACATGTCAGGGCCGATGGTGCAGATTGGCAGCCTCACTTCCGTCAGTCTGCCCCAGGGCAGCTGTGGTTACAATAGTAGCTAACCATCACCAAGTGTGGAAATGAATGAATGAATAATGGCTATAGTGTAGTGCTTTGAAAAGTGCATTACAAGTGTAAGCCATTATTATTATTGTCTCCATAGAGATATATGAGTTTAATGACATAATGTGGAACATTCAAGCCACAGCAATAACATCTCCAAGGAGATCACAAACAAGCAGGTTATGGACTCTCCAGAAAAATTACGCAGTACACGTTTTGGTCACCTTAGCATTGGTACATCTGGCATAACTTAAAGATGTGGGTAATTCGATTTTCAAACTGTGAAACTGTGAAAGGAGGAATAGGGGTTTCATTCATCTAACCTGTCCATAGCTCTCACAAACCCTTTGGCACATCACAATGATTTATATGCACATTTTTAGGCACAGCTTTAGAACAACTTTTTCAGACCAGGAACTGAAGCAGGTAAACCACCAACACATAGCCAACACACTCTGATCCCAAGTCACATTTTAGTGTTGCACCCAGCTCTGTGTTTATAAAAGTTTTTAATATTTGCAAAAGAAATTATGTTATTAAAAGTGTTTTTGATTTGCTAATTGTCACCATTCAAATGGCGCTTTAGATTCTATTGACATTCATCTTGCAGCCTTCTATATACACAAACCATTTTTTAAATAGAAACCAAATGAAAAACGTGTTAACTTGTGATTCTTGCAGCTGTCAGACAGTGAGTCCAGAAGGCTGTGGTTTGATTTGTTTTGTTTTTTTAGTATTGCAGCCGCCTGTTTATTTTTGTGCTTAGAATCAATAAATGTTTTCTTATATACAGACATTTTCAAGTAGGGGAAACTAAAGCACAGAATAAACCTAAACAAACATGGAGATAACATGCAAACTCCACAGAGTAAGGCCCTACACTGCCTGGGAGTCCAACCGAGGACCTCCTCCCTGTATTTTACTTAAGTAGATTTTTTAAGTGGATACTTTTTACTTTTACTTCACTACATTTGAGAGCAGGTATCGATACTTTCTAATTCACTATATTTTGAACAGGACTGCAAAATGAACGTATTTTTTTATTACTGTTTGAGACCTGCTGAAAAGGGTGAGGGTTTAATTTGAACATGATCAAAATTTGAGCAAACAAAAATACACAGAACAAAATTTAGCACAAATATTTATCAAAATCACTACATTTTATAAAGACTCAAAATCTGTGTAAAATACCTTTGTTTTTTTTACTCTTTAAGTGCTTTAATACTTTTACTTAAGTAGATTTTTTCATGTGATACTTTTACTTGAGTATTTTTTTGCTCTGGTATCTGTACTTTACCTAATTAACTAAATTGAGTACGTCCTCCACCACTGCAGTGCTGCTTTACATCTGACTGCAAACAGGGAACATTTCTCTGAAAAGCTCTAGCTGCTGCCGGGCATATTGCAGTTTGAGTTTAGTTTTAACAGGAGGAAAGCATAATAAACAGGCCGCTGGTCACTGCAGTGTGCTCCTCACACTTTAGCTGAGTCAGTACAGTTCAATGCATCTACCACATGTGTATAAACTACATCACTGTAAAGCCTGAATGGATGTAGCTAAATCTGACTTTTGTGGGTTATTTTAGCTCTTCGCAGCTGTGTTTTTTTGATTGGAAGAGCGAACATGTTTTGAATCGTTGTTTCCAGTGGTACAGAGCTCCCATATGTTAACACGCAGCGTGTATGGTGCTTACACAAACACTGCAGTCTCTTGTATTTGCCTGACCCATATGACTGCATACACCTGGCCTCTCATCGCCTCCTGTGTGAAAGTGCTGAGTGGTGCTGACTGGAGTTAAGCTGATGTACGACCTCAGATGACACTGCACCTGCTGCACATGCTCACACTGGACTAAACAAATAACTAAATAAATAAACAATAGATGGCCCAATAGAAACCAGTCTCATGCGTTCTGAGGTAGAAACGCTGCTGTCATTTTGAAGCAGAGAAGTGTTGCATGGGATCCAGAACACACACTTCACACAGTTTATGAAGATGTGACACTGGTCACCGCTGAATCTCCATGAGTTCAGACGGATGTGCATGTTAGGTGGATTAGCCAATCAGGAACATGCATGGTCCGCTATATCAAAACAAATATGGTTGTTTATGAGGAAAAAATAAAGTAAAAAAATATCACGAGACTGAAGAACATCGGAGGTCTCTGAGGAATCAATGATCAAAGCACTAAACTGTGTTAATCCGAGGTGAGAGAAATGTAATTTTGTTCAAATGATGCGTGACCAGTGAGCTCCTTCATTTCATATGTGCTACTGAAATAAACAAATCTGATTGGACGGCTGTGTGGTGACCAGACTGGTATCTCTTTTTTAGAAAAATACCAAGAGAAGTGGTAGCAGACGTTATAGGTAAGCTATACTTTATTTGTCCTCCGCATTTGACCCACTCTACCCACTCAATATACAGAGCCCAGAGCTAGTCCCCAAAATCTTAAGCCGGAGGGTTTTTTCCTAGTGTGCATGTTTTAGGATGATACAGAGGGAATATGCAAACTCCACACCACCATGAGTCAAACCTAGAACCTTTTTGTTGTGACGCGAGATGACTAGCTCCTAAGCCACCCAGTTAAATGAACTATAATTTTGCATTATAATTTCAAGTATTTATTCCACTCCCCTACGCAGTGGTGGTGAGTAGCCACAGCAGCCCTGGGGTAGACTGACAGAAGCAAGGCTGACACACTGTGTCATTACCCCCTGTGACCAACACTATTCATACAAAGGCAAAGGTCAAATGTCTTGCCCAAGGACACAACAACGAAGAACCAGTCTTTGGGTTAGTGAAAAGATGACCACTTAGCCATTTCATATCTCAATGTCATCTTCAAAAGAAAAATATATTGGCTTTATTACAGTTTCACCTTGTGTTTTCATAGTAAGATTGTGTTTGACTTTCACATTTTAGACTGAAATATGAACTGCTAAACTAATACAGAAATTCCAATCATTTTAAAAATCTAAAAGGTTTTTTAATAATCACACACTATATTTTGAAGTTTTCTGAAGAAATTATGTTACTAAAAGCAGACTCTGTCACATTTACTTTTTAAAGAAATGCTTTTCAGAAGCATAATTTTACTCCTACTTGAGTAATATTTTTAATGAAGTAACAGTACTCTTACTTGAGTAAAAGTTGGATTTGTCTTTCCACTGCAAGTTTAAAAGCTTTATGCTCACAATATGAAATTATTTGAACATGTGTGTTTCCTTTAGCCGGATAAGCGGAAGAAAATGGATGGATGGATGGATGGATGTTTCCTTTAGCTCCTTCAGATATGATTTACTTTGGCTCAATGTTGTGTCTTTTGAAAATACCAGATTTTGTGCAATATTTAAAGGTCTCATATTACGCAAAATTGATTCACGTGAACTTTAAACCCTGTTATAAAGTTGTTACCTCATCAAAAACATACCTGGAGTTGTGTTTTGTTTTTTTCACACATCTTTGCATAGCTCTTTATTATTAATCTGTCTACATCTGCAAAACTCAAAATGCTCTGTTCCACCTTGTGATGTTCAGAAGCCCTACATGAAGAAGAAAAGAACAAGGCCAGTTACGTCGCCCGGACTGGCGTTACCGGGGCCCCACCCTGTAGCCAGGCCTGGGGTGGGTGCTCGGCAGCGAGCGCCTGGTGGCCGGGCCTTTCCCCACGGGGCCCGGTCGGGCCCAGCCCGAAGGAACGACGTGGGGCCGTCCTCCCGTGGACCCACGGCGGGAGGAGCCATGCGGGGCGGGTGCAGAGAGATCTGGGCAGCAGTCGAAGGCGGGGACCTCGATGACCGGATCTCCAGACATGGAGACTAGCTCTGGGGACATGGAATGTCACCTCGCTGGGGGGGAAGGAGCCTGAGCTTGTGCGGGAGGTTGAGCGTTACCGGCTAGATATAGTCGGCCTCACCTCCACGCACAGCTTGGGCTCTGGAACCCAACTTCTTGAGAGGGGTTGGACTCTCCATTTCTCTGGCGTTGCCCGCGGGGAGCGGCAGCGAGCTGGTGTGGGCTTGCTCATTGCCCCACAGCTCAGCCGCTGCTTGTTGGGGTTCACTCCGGTGAATGAGAGGGTCGCGTCCCTGCGCCTTCGGGTCGGGGACAGGTCTCTCACTGTTGTGTCGGCCTACGGGCCAAGCAGCAGTGCAGAGTACCCGGCCTTCTTGGAGTCCCTGGGAGGGGTACTAGACAGTGCACCAACCGGGGACTCCTGGGGGACTTCAACGCCCATGTGGGTAACGACAGTGACACTTGGAGGGGCGTGATTGGGAGGAACGGCCTCCCCGATCTGAACCCGAGCGGTGTTTTGTTATTGGACTTCTGTGCTAGTCACAGTTTGTCCATAACAAACACCATGTTCGAGCACAAGGGTGTCCATCGTGGCACCAGGACACTCTAGGTCGGACGTCGATGATCGACTTTGTTGTCGTGTCATCTGACCTCCGCCCGCGTGTCTTGGACACTCAGGTGAAGAGAGGGGCTGAGCTGTCAACTGTTCACCACCTGGTGGTGAGTTGGATCCGCTGGCGGAGGAGGAAGCCGGACAGACCTGGCAGGCCGAAGCGCATCGTGAGGGTCTGATGGGAACGTCTGGCGGAGCCCTCTGTCAGGGGGGTCTTCAACTCCCACCTCCGGGAGAACTTCTCCCTGATCCCGGGGAAGGTTGGAGACATGGACTCCGAGTGGGCCATGTTCTCCACCTCTATTGTCGATGAGGCTGCTCGTAGCTGTGGTCGTAAGGTCTGTGGTGCTTGTTGTGGCGGCAATCCCCGAACCCGGTGGTGGACACCGGAAGTAAGGGATGCCGTCATGAGTACCGGCGGGCCAAGCATGCCGCGGCTCGGGCAGTCACAGAGGCAAAAACTCGGGGTTGGGAGGAGTTCGGGGAGGCCATGGAGGACTATCGGACGGCCTCAAAGAGATTCTGGCAAACCGTCCGACGCCTCAGGAGGGGGAAGCAGTGCTTCACCAACACTGTTTACAGTGCGGGTGGAGAGCTCCTGACCTCGACTGGGGATGTTGTCGGGTGGTGGAAGGAATACTTTGAGGCTCTCCTCAATCCCACTGTCACGTCTTCCGAGGAGGAAGCAGAATTTGTGGACCCAGAGGCGGACTCGTCCATCACCCTGGCTGAAGTCACTGAGGTGGTTGGCAAGCTCCTCGGTGGCAAGGCTCCGGGGGTGGACGAGATCCCTCCTGAGTACCTCAAGTCTCTGGATGTTGTGGAGCTGTCTTGGCTGACACGTCTCTGCAACATCGCGTGGCGGTCGGGGACAGTACCTGTGGAATGGCAGACCGGGGTGGTGGTCCCTCTGTATAAGAAGGGGGACCGGAGGGTGTGTTCCAATTACAGGGGAATCACACTCCTTAGCCTTCCCGGTAAGGTCTATTCCAGGGTACTGGAGAGGAGAATCCGACCGATAGTCGAACCTCGGATTCAGGAGGAGCAGTGTGGTTTTTGTCCTGGTCGTGGAACACTGGACCAGCTCTATACTCTCCATCGGGTCCTCGAGGGCTCATGGGAGTTTGCCCAACCAGTCCACGTGTGTTTTGTGGATCTGGAGAAGGCATTCGACCGTGTCCCTTGTGGTGTCCTTTGGGGGGTGCTCTGGGAGTATGGGGTCCGGGGCTCTTTGCTAAGGGCTGCCCGGTCCCTGTATGACCGGAGCAGGAGCTGTGTTCGCATTGCCGGGAGTAAGTCAGACCTGTTCCCGGTGCATGGTGGACTCCGCCAGGGCTGCCCTTTGTCACCGGTTCTGTTCATTATATTTATGGACAGAATTTCTAGGTGCAGCCAGGGGCCGGAGGGGGTCTGGTTTGGGAACCACAGGATTTCATCTCTGCTGTTTGCAGATGATGTTGTCCTGATGGCTTCTTCGAGCCAGGACCTGCAACAGGCACTGGGGCGGTTTGCAGCCGAGTGTGAAGCAGCTGGGATGAGAATCAGCTCCTCCAAATCCGAGGCCATGGTTCTCGACCGGAAAAAGGTGGTTTGCCCTCTCCGGGTGGGTGGTGAGTCTCTGCCCCAAGTGGAGGAGTTCAAGTATCTCGGCGTCTTGTTCACGAGTGAGGGAAGGATGGAGCGTGAGATTGACAGGTGGATCGGTGCAGCGTCTGCAGTGATGCGGTCGCTGTATCGGTCCGTTGTGGTGAAGAAGGAGCTGAGCCCAAAGGCGAAGCTCTCGATTTACCGGTCAATCTACGTTCCTACCCTGACCTATGGTCATGAGCTCTGGGTAATGACCGAAAGGACAAGGTCGCGGATACAAGCGGCTGAAATGGGTTTCCTCCACAGAGTGGCCGGGCGCACCCTTAGGGATAGGGTGAGGAGCTCGGTCACACGTGAGGAGCTCGGAGTAGAGCCGCTGCTCCTACACGTTGAGAGGAACCAGTTGAGGTGGCTCGGGCATCTGCTCAGGATGCCTCCTGGACGCCTCCCTAGGGAGGTGTTCTGGGCATGTCCCACCGGTAGGAGGCCCTGGGAAAGACCCAGGACACGCTGGAGGGACTATGTCTCTCGGCTGGCCTGGGAATGCCTTGGGGTCCCACCAGAGGAGCTGGAGGACGTGTCCGGGGTGAGGGAAGTCTGGGAGTCCCTGCTTAGACTGCTGCCCCCGCGACCCGGCCCCGGATAAGCGGAAGAAAATGGATGGATGGATGGATGGATGTTTCCTTTAGCTCCTTCAGATATGATTTACTTTGGCTCAATGTTGTGTCTTTTGAAAATACCAGATTTTGTGCAATATTTAAAGGTCTCATATTACGCAAAATTGATTCACGTGAACTTTAAACCCTGTTATAAAGTTGTTACCTCATCAAAAACATACCTGGAGTTGTGTTTTGTTTTTTTCACACATCTTTGCATAGCTCTTTATTATTAATCTGTCTACATCTGCAAAACTCAAAATGCTCTGTTCCACCTTGTGATGTCATGAAGAGGTAGTTTTGAAGTTCCTTTTACCCTTAGCTCAGTAGAGATGGGAAATTCCAGGGCTGAAATTATCCAAAGGCGTCTAGTGAAAGTGTATGGAGTTTTTTAATACAGTAAGTCCTCCATTGTATGTATTACCACATAAGATCACAAGGTGGAACATAGTGTTTTCTGTTTAAGAGAAGAACTCAGCCTAAATATGCTAGATTTGTGTGTTTTAAGTTACTCTTACTTCAGAAGTACTTTTTTACTCCTTGGACCACTACTTTGTACTTCTATTTGAGTAATATTATTTTGAAGCAACGTTACTCTTACTATTTTTGGCTACTCTACCACCACTGACTAATTCAAACTAGGCTTTAAATTTCATTTTGTTTCAACTTGCAGCTTAATTAAAAAACTGACCATACTTTAAATAGAAACCAAATTAAGTACTTGTTAATAAGTAGTGATTCTTGCAGCTGTCAGGCAGTGAGTGCAGAAGACTAGTGTTTCTCAGTGGCCCCCCACTGAGAGGTCTCCATGGGGCAGATTACTGTGAGATCATGGCGAGCATCAGGAATATGACAACTCCCCACTCAAATAGTTGCTGTCAAATGCATGGACTTACTATTTTATATATCTTTGTCCTGTTATTCACTATGTGTCTGAAACAAGTTTGCAACCATCTGCATGCACTTTTTAACTTCTCAAGTAGAGGGTTTGCCACCTGCTTATTTGGGCAGGGAACTGAACTGCCAACCTTTGTGTCAGAGGGTGAATGCTCTATCGACTTAGCAATTACCTATTTGTCTGAATCCTAAAAGACAAGAGAAAACTGATTCAAAATTGCCCAAAAGCCCTCATAAGCAGAAGTCTGTGTAATCCCTCACTCGACTAGGTCTGATCCATGGTAAAAGCCAAAAGTAAAATCTGTCAACTGGACAAAAAGTTGTAGACGAAGTGAAGACGTTTGGCAGCTCATCCAAACCGCTTCTTCAGTTCTGGTCAGATTGCTGGTGGACACTGCCTTAAATCTATCTGAAGGGAGGAGCTAGCTATACTGAAACTGGAAATAGCTGGGGTGTGAGGATGGAGTTATATATGGGGGAAAGATGATAATCTTTTCCCCATATATAACTCCATCTTCAGAACCAAAGCATTTAAAGGAAACAAAGACAACAATAGAGCTAGCTAGGTTGCCAATAGGTATGAAAATGATCCGCACTGTCCGCTCCAGGTTTTCCTCCCTGTGTGCTCTTCCCCCTCCCTCACCTGCTTGTACCTGGAGCTGGGCGGAGCTCTCGGCTCCTCCCACGCGCACCTGCTCTCCATCTGGCTAATCACCACACCTGCCATGGATAAGAGGAGATGGGGGAAGACACTTGGGGCGAGATCGTCTGTTTGGACTCACCCTGGCTGTGCTGTGTTTGTCGTCCTCACTTGTTCCTGTCGTGCCTGGGTTCCTGTCATCCCTGTGTTCCTGTCATCCCTGTGTTCCTGTCGTGCTCCGGCCCTGGATGTCTCCTGCCTGCTCTGCCCTACGCCCGTCTGGTCTGCCTGTCGTCCTGTGGTCCCTTCATGTCCCCGGTCCCTGTGTTTCCTGTGTTCTTGCTCACCTGCTCACCTCCAGATCACCCTCTGTTTGTACTTGTCCCATTTCAACAATAAATCCTGTAAATATTCCCCGAGTCTGCATCCCTTGGTCCGCTACACTCACCCGTTACGACAGAACGATCTCGCCAACTATGGACCAAGCAGACTCGGGGTTCATCGGACAATACAACCTGCCCACCCTGCTCACCTGTCTGTCTCCGGTTCAAGGGCCTGTTCCCCATTTGCTGTCCTGTACCAACCGGTCCACTCCCAACCTGTCCTCTCCTCGCCTGGACCGTTGTAGCTCCGCTGGACACCGTTTCCCGTCCAGGGACCTCCTCGTGTCATCTGCCCCTCGCCTGGACCGTCGCAGCTCCGCTGGACACTGTTCCCCGTCCAGGGACCGCCTCGTGTCCTCTGCTCCCTCGTCAGGACAGTCGCAGCTCCGCTGGACATCATTCTCCGTCCAGGGACCTCTTCGTGTCCTCTGCCCCCTCGGTGGGACCCTCGCAGCTCCGCTGGACTCAGCTTCCGTCCAGGGACCTCGTTGTGTCGTCCGCCCGTTTCCTGGACCGTTGTTGCCCCACTGGACAGTCTACCGGCCCGCACCAGTGACATTTTTGCCCTCCGTCCGGCTCCCCTCCGCCCACCCGTATCAATTTTTGGGCCACCAGGAGGTGGCCCTTAGGGGGGGGGGGTACTGTCATGATCCGCACTGTCCGCTCCTGGTTTTCCTCCCAGTGTGCTCTTCCCCCTCCCTCACCTGCTTGTACCTGGACCTGGGCGGAGCTCTCGGCTCCTCCCGCGCGCACCTGCTCTCCATCTGGCTAATCACCACACCTGCCATGGATAAGAGGAGATGGGGGGAAGACACTCGGGGCGAGATCGTCTGTTTGGACTCACCCTGTCTGTGCTGTGTTTGTCGTCCTCACTTGTTCCTGTCGTGCCTGCGTTCCTGTCATCCCTGTGTTCCTGTCGTGCTCCGGCCCTGGATGTCTCCTGCCCGCTCTGTCCAACGCCCGTCTGGTCCCTTCATGTCCCCGGTCCCTGTGTTTCCTGTGTTCCTGCTCACCTGCTCACCTCCGGATCACCCTCTGTTTGTACTTGTCCCATTTCAACAATAAATCCTGTAAATATTCCCCGAGTCTGCATCCCTTGGTCCGCTACACTCACCCGTTACGACAGAAAACCAACCATTAAGGGGTGTATGATTAAGTTATTATGTCTCAGGCACAGTTCACACTTAGTGTAGCTCAACAGACATGGCCTACATACAGAAACTGTAAACAAAAGCTGTTTCCAGTTTCAGTGTAGTTAGCTCCACCCTTCAGATAAGATATAAGGCAGTGTCCACCAGCTTTTACTCCTAAGCAAAGGTTGCGAAAGTAGCCAAAAACTGTACTCGAGTAATAGTAATTGTAAAAAGTATATTAACCAAGAAGTAATTTGAAGTAATGCACTTTTTTATTTAACCTTTATTTAACCAGGTAAAATGTTTGAGATCCAATTCTTCCAGTTCAAATAAATGGAAGGACCAAACATTAAGTCATGCGCAGAATTTGGTATTTAATAAGATGGACACAAAAATGAGCAAAACCCACCTCTGCTCCTATGCCCAGGCCACAAACACTGTGTTACTAGCATCAGATAACAACATGTTAATCTGTATTTGTTTTATCTGTCCCAGTATGGTGCAGTATCAATAAAGGCTAGAGCGATCATCGCCATGGTAACCCCGGCAGCCAGGTTGAGCATGAAGAACTTACTTATTTTTTCAATGCAAGACCTGAAACAAATTGATACTTTGCAGTGACATCACACTGGGGATTTTCTCTTCTGCATGTATGTCTATGGTTGAATGTTCATCAGTTAGCATGGTGACATAATGCACAAAGTAGCAAACAGTCTGAAAACTCCAGAAAAATACAAAATAGAGCTTGTGGTTAATACGAATGTCCATGGTCCTGTTTGAGTATGATTTTCAACAAAAAGGTGAGTGATTGCTGACTAATGTTAGCTTGTTACTGTAATGTTATTTGAGAGGGATTTGTGTAACAGCACAAATCATCTAATCTGTTTTAGTTTACGGCCATATTGTGTTAAAATAAAACTCAGGTTGAAGCCTAACTTGAGTAACAGAGCTTCAGACAGAGCAGTGCCTCCGGTTCGCATCACACCCCCAGGGAATGTTGATGACATCAGCTGCAAGTATTTTATTATAATTGTCTCATAAATAATTTGATTGTTAGTTTTCCATCATAATATTAATGTGAATAGAACTTTCATTTTAGGTAATAAATTCTTCTTTTAACAATGAAGAATAACTATCATTATTTTGATTGTCCATATGTTGTACTAACACACAGTCACAAATCAGTGCAGTGTTTTTAGAGTGAATATTCATTTTCATTTAAACACTCAAATTTTGCTGCTCTTCCCACTCTCACAAGATGGCCTCCCTAACTACTACAGCAACAGATCTCTCTAACCTGTATTAATGCCTCATTATATTTGTTCCGATTTAATAAACAATAACAAAAATTGTAAAGATATATATATATATATATATGTATATATATATATGTGCATGTATATATATATATATATATATATATATATATATATATACATATATACATACACACACACACACACACACACACACATATATATATATATATATATATATATATATATATATATATATATATATATATATATATATATATATATATATATATATATATATTTTATATATATACACACACATATATAAATATGTATATATCGTCAGTACTTACAATGAAGCCGGGAGCACAGATGCAGGCTCCTGTCTCTCCATCACAGTCAGCTCCATTCTCACAGTCACACAGACGTCTGCAGCTCTCCCCAAAGAAACCAGAGGGACAGGTCTCATTACAGAAAAGTCCCGTCCAGCCTGCAGCACACAGGCACTCCCCCGACAGAGGGTGGCAGCTACAGCAACATGCAAACAGTTAAGACTAGTGTTGTCACGATACAAACATTTCACACTCAATTCCAATGCCACAATCATAATAAAAACACTCTTTACTTAGACAATATAATGTGATTTTCAACATTAAATGGTAGTCCTTTCTTTTCTCTACCCATGTGGCCTTATATCTGTTCAATCCCTCAGTGGTCCAGGTAGGTTCCATAGTGGTCCATGGGTGTGTACTAGTCTGTATGTTCATTATACTTGTTCTAATACAGCTCAAGATCATTCTAAAGCTATTCAGGAAAGATTCATTTCTGTCCTGTGAATGTGACTTTTTAGTATCAATACCTCGCAAATAAGAATCTAGTTTTGATACTAGCTTTAGTGTTGATTAGTATCTGATTTTCGATAGTTTGGGCAATACTCGTTAAGACATGAGAATATCTACATGAGTTAAAATAACTTAAAATATTAATATTTATTCATTTAAATCTAGACCAGTTTAGTTTTACTTAATCCATAAATCTAGAACAAAAAGAAAGAACTGAACCAGGACTAGAACAGGATCAAACCAAGTCCAAATCAGGACTAGACTGAGGTCAGAGGATGGAAGGAGTTTATAGGAGCTTTTCATAAGGACAGATGTTGAAATTAGCTCATGCTTACAACACTGTGATTCTAGCATCAGATTACAATAGGTGAGCTATGTAACTTTTCTGGTGTGGGGTCTGTGACCTTCTCGTCTTCATGGAGATGTCATGAATTTGCCATGAATGTTCCACAGTATGGCATTAAAGAAATCCATCTTGCATTATTCAATAACAGGTTAAAAAATACCAAACTTCACAGATCTGTCCTAAAATTTGGCTTTGTGGTGTCATTTTATTGTCTCCATGGACATAGTTTAAAGTGGACCTAAACTCGAAATACACTTTTGTTTTGCTTCTAAACTCTGGATAGGGGAGTTTAATAGCATTATCTACGGTTGCTAGTCATTTTTCCCAACTTAAGTGCAAATTAGGTACAAATTAGGTACATTTGAAGATTTCTGGTCAAAAACACCTAATTCCAACTTTGTGCTGCCTTTCCCCTCACTCTCCCATTAAGTCCTGCAGACCCCACCCCTCCTCCGCTCTCACTCTTCCTTTAGTCGACCAGATACTGTCCAGTTTAGCAGCTCTGTTTGAAATGTGGTTGTGGGTGGAGTTTAGGAGTCTAGTCCCACTTTATTGCTATACTGTCAGTAATTATAGGCAAAACAATAGCATCTTCATAAAGACAAGCAGATAGCAGCCCAACCACCAGAAAACTTACACAGTGCACCTTTAAAATATAAAATTAGAGTACAAATATAAATACAAAACTACACACATACAACTTTTTTTTTTTCAGGGAGCAACTGTGTAATTGAGCAGTCAGCTAAAAGCAGTCAGCTGAGTGTGTTTACCTGATGGTGTTGGTGGAGTTGCAGGGGCAGTACTTGTCGCAGAGCAGCCCATATAACCCTAGGGGACAGTATCGGTCCTGGCAGCTGGGGCCCTTGTAGCCCTCGTCGCAGAGACAGGCCCCGTTGGTATGGTAACAGCGTGCTCCGTTTTGACAGTCACACTTATGAGCGCACTGAGGGCCATAGGAACCTAGGGGGCACTCCTCCTGACACCTGTGACACAAACAAAAATAAGACAATTCAAAGAATTGCATGTATTTTCTACACAATGGTCAGTGAGAAGGCTCACTGCTGTGCGCTATTACTGTATAACTGCTATAGACTGTATATAAATGGACCTATCTAACCCGCTGGCCGCTGCTTTCCAGTTAGAAAGTCAGCATGGACACTTCCGACTCCATCGACTCTGGCTTCAATTCACTTTGTACTACAAAGCAGTCGCCCCTCTCTCTGTAGCTGCTGCTGTCATAATTTTGGTTTTAAAATGTTTGTATTAACCCTCTCTACACAATCCTGTTTTTTTATTTCACTATTGTGTCCGTAAATCAAGATCTGAGTATTAATAATCAGGCACCTTCTTTCAGGTTTGACTGACAGCATTGCCAAGCGCCTGTTCCCTGCTAAACCAGCGGTGCGAGTGGGAAGAGGCGTTACCTTCAACAGCCTCGCTGCGGATTGGATCTTTGGTTGCTATGATATTCGTGGTCAGAATTCCAAATATGGAACTCAGCTCCCTATAACTGCTAGCCTGGATGAGCTTCATTTGACAGGAACCAAACACTATGGGTGATGTCATACTGACTTATACGGTCAAGTCCCCCTCAGCGTGATGTCACTGCAAAGCATCAATAAAGATTAAGTGTCCAAATTCGAGCTCTATAAATACATTATCATGAGAAGTCTTTATCCACTTTACACATTTAACACTTAACAGCTGATCTGAGCCATTTACAGCAACAAAACCCCGTTTCACTTTGACAAATGAACCTGTTCTCGTCAATAATTATTGGTTATTATATTTACCCCCATTTCAGTCCTTTAATATTCCAGACACGTCCGAGGCTCAGTCGAACAGAAACAGACAAATCACTCCATTATCACCGCCCATACAGGACTCTGCTCTCCGACACATTTAAATCAAGCAGACTTCCTGAAAATGCCTTATCTTCCATTAGGACGCACACGGCAGGAAAACTCCATTGGAAAATTAGTCCGTGTAGGCTAATTCTGCTGTCCAAACCAGGATAGATGGAGGTAATTTGGCCCAATTGAGAATAACACAGGGCAGAGAGAGACCATTTGAGATAGTTTCAGTGAAGGAGGAGAAAGATGGAAATGCACCACTGTCCACATGAGTGAGAATGAGATGGACTGCTTATTTATATAATGTATTGAAATGTATATACTGGTTTATGTTCATTTTCTTATCACAAACAAATTCTGACAATAATCCCAGGATAAAAATAATAATAACAATTGGGTTAACCACTGGTTTAACCACAGCAGCAACTTTTCTGATGGGGGGTACGCCATCTGCTTAGTTATTTTCTTTTTTACTTAAAGAAGAAATATTGTGTTTGTGTCTGCAATGTAGTTATAATCTGTGACACTGATGGGTTTGCAATTTAAATCTCAATATACATCTAAAATGACTTAATAAAAGAAACAAGTCTGCTAAGTTCCACATTAGAAAACTGCAGTGCTCAATGGGCACTGACGTCGCCATAAACGTCATCACAACACAGAGCGGTGAAATTGTCAGCACCTCTGATGGATAGCTGCACATCACACTAGGGAGAGGAAAATTGTTTTTTCATTTGTACCAAAATGACAATGTGACACTGAATCCTACGAGTATCACCAATTCAGAAAATAAAATTGGAAAACAGTAAAGTAAAGACGTAAAAATCATGCAGTATGTCACACCAGGCATGTAACTTCGGCAGACAAAACGAGGGCTGATCAGAGCAATGACGTCTTGAATACAGGAGAATAAAGATTACCCAAACATGAAACACTCTAAATACAGCAGAATAGGTCTGCTTTAAAAATGCACTGTCCTGGTGGAGGATACACCACCTGCTTAAAACTATATTTGGTTGGAGATATTTAGGTAGTAGTTTTATATGAAACACAACCAAGTTTATCCAGGTTAAGAGATGCACATAAACTAGATGCAAACTATGTAACTTTTCTGATAGAGGGTCAGCCACCTGCTCGTCTCTTAGGAGACGTTATTGATTTGCCTGGAATGTTCCACTGTATGGCATTAAAGTTACCTATCTCCATGGAGATAAGCAGGTGGAACAATGAGGACAGATCAGATCTGTGGAAAAGTGACTGTAAAATTTTAATGCATGATATGAGATATGAGGCACTAAAAACACATGTAATAAAGAAATGCAAGGTAGATCAGTTTAATGCCACAGTGTGGAACATTCCAGGTAAAGCAATAACATCTCCATGGAGATGAGCAAGTTACGGACCATCTATCGTTAAAGTTTCATAGTGCACCTTTAATAGACATGCATCTTTAAACTTGAATAAATATTTGTATAAAGTTTCCAAGGACCACAGAGGTCTGCAGTACAAACATAAGATCATAATAGTTGTGATATGAAACATTGCAGGCCGTCAAAAACAATAAGTATTTTTAAAGTCTGCATATTACTTCAATGCACTTTGTCAGCAGCCAACTTTGAGCTAACGGTTGTGTTTCATATCTAAATATCTCCATCCCAATATACTTTTATGGTACACAGGCCCATAACATTAGTTTAAACACCATCATTTAAAAGGAGCCATAATGAAGGCCCCTCTCTGCTCTCACGCTGTAAACTGCAGCTGCATTGTTCAAGCATTTGTTTGTACTGCACTTTATTACACATTCCAGCTCCTATCCCAGGTCAAGATGTCTCATATTTTCACACTCGCGGTTGGATAATTTCCCGAGGGATGGACTTAACTTCAGTATAGGGTAAGAGCAGCCAGCAGAGAGAGGGATATAGTACCTCTCTGATGGTTTGAAGACTAAGAAGTCATTTTATTTATATTAAAAGAACTGTATAAGATTTTGACTTTAAATTCCATAAACGGGACTTAACTGTGTACTTAAATATGAGGTAAACACATTTAAATCAAATTGAACTTTTAATGAAAATAATTGTAATGCTGATTTATTCTTAGTGACAAAAGCACTGGTCATGATGGCACATTTATTTGGTGTTTTAGTTCAAGACGATTTTCCAATCAAAAAGCAAATTGAGCATCACATGACTCTCTCATTTACGTTGTCAGTTTCAAAGCTGCAATTCAGTTGGTTCAAACCTAAAAGGACTCTTTCTGATTTGAATTCTCACAACCATTTATCATTATACATGCAAAATGTTAAACTGATATTAAAGGTGTGCAACTTTTCTGAGGAGGATGTTATTGGTTTGCCTCTAATGTTTCACTGTATGGCATTAAACATATCTATCTCCAGGGAGACAAGCAGGTGATGCCATCAAGCTTTTCCAAGGTATTTTTTAGAATGAACAACACCAGTAATTTAAAGTACATTTAATGACATACTACGGTGAAATCATAAAGTGGCTGGTGGCAGATGGCTCCTCCTCTGTAAAAGTTACATTATGCAGCTTTATGAAATTACTCTACACGTATTTAAAACGTGTAGAGTAATTTCTTCATGTTAACTGCAAGAAAACAGAGCAAAGGATCGTGGTCCATGTAATGGTTGTTGTTATTATCTCTACTTGATTTATTTGAGTGATTTCAACATATTTTTGTCCATACCTGCAAAATGACCGGCTTATAGATGTTTTCTGATTTTAATAACTTTTTCAACTCCTCTGTCAGATCATTTAGCTAAAAAAAATGAAAAACTTTTATAATCCGTTAGTGTTAGATATTAACCACATGCTGTTCTTGTACATGTAGAAAATGTGCACTGTGAACCTAGTATTGATTTCAAAGAATAAATAGCATCTGATCAATACTTGATAAAAAAAAAAAAAAAAAGCTTAAAAATTCCACTTTGTATTTTTTGTAAATCTTTCATGCCTTGGTAAATCTGTTTTAGTGTTGTGATTTCCCTTGGGACATATGCACAGACTGACCAGAGTGGAGGGGAGGGGGACGGGGGCAGTACCTCTCTCCGATGTACCCGGCATTGCATTGGCACTGCCCGCTGATGTGGTCACACAAGCCTCCATTTCTACAGAGACACTCCTCCGAACAGTTCATCCCAAACAGACCGAAGGGGCATGGCTGGGCACACACTGGACCCTGGGAGGACAGCGTAGAGTTAAGTTCAAATCAAATATTTCATCATAGTTTACATCATTGCCAGATTTTTGACTAATTAAAAATAATCATAATGACTTTGAGATATCCAGGAACAAAAACTAGACAGTAAAACTAAAACAGCTAACAGAACTTTTTGAAGCCGACGTTTCGCTCCCAAC
Organism: Periophthalmus magnuspinnatus; assembly: GCF_009829125.3. Lineage (NCBI taxonomy): Eukaryota > Metazoa > Chordata > Actinopteri > Gobiiformes > Gobiidae > Periophthalmus > Periophthalmus magnuspinnatus. Next base: position 12,161,239 of record NC_047128.1, on the reverse strand, counting down.
ACGCCCTGATGAAGCTACCTGGTTGGCAGCAAAACGACAGCTTCAAAAACTAAGTAAGTCCAGTTACTTTAGTTTTAGTCTTTGATATAGATCATAATTACTAAAACTAGGGTTACAACTACATCCATTATTACAAGATGCTTTTTTTCATTGAATACTAAAACTAAACATAAATAAATTAAATAAACCTAAAAAACTAGATCCAAATTTGTCTTTTCAATCCCAGATGTCCTCAGTATCCAAGGAACATGACCTTTATGTTGTCATATGAAACATTGCAGGCCATCAAAAACAAGAAGTACTTTTGAAATCCCTGCATACTACTCAAGTACTACTATTTTACTTGTGTACCAGGGCAGTTACACTTCTAAATGTGTGCTTTAAATGACGACTTTAAATATATGCACTTACTTAATGAACGGCCATATGCTCAGGTCATACCAGCCTCTGTTACATAATGTTCCGTTATACGTACATTTGTATCTAGAACTTGACCGATTATTGCTAATGCAGATACTTCCAGAAAAATATCAAGATATAAATTTTTGTCAGTGTCAATAAAAAATCTAATTGTAATCTATGAAGATTTGCTATTCTGGTGAAATCATAACCTCACTGAGAGCCTCTCTATTGAACGCAGCTCTACACAAAAACACAAAACAGACAAAGCTGATCTGACTCAGGCTGAAGTCAAGTTAACTAGATGATGAACTAGAACTAGAACTAGATCCCTTCTGTTTCTTTCATATAATCTATCAGCTATTGATTGGTTGCAATTTAAGAGGAACCTCATACATTAATATGCAGATAATGCTGTTTTCAATACAAATCTTTCATCTGCCGATCAGGCACTTTTAAACCGACAACAATATTTTAATGAAATTAATTAAATTATCACTGAATGCACATAGTGTATAAGTATAAGTAAGTGATTTTTTTTCTAAAAAGCATTTAAATGATGTGCAAGCTTCAAATGTTTATACACTAAATGGTACATTGACTGAAGGAGTCAGTGCCTATAAATATCTTGGGTATTGGCTTTACAAAAATGTATCCTTTAAAAAACATACAGTACACTGTACACTGCCTGAATATCTCACTTGTTCGTTGAACTTTAATACAGTAACTTTTAATACAAGATCTTATGATTGTCTACATCTAAAAACTGGCTGAACAAGAACTGAAATGGTAAAAAAGCTTTTGTTTATTTTGCTTCCCAAAAATGGAATTTCAAGGACATACAAAACACCTGCTCCTGTTTTTAATGTTTTTTAATGGACCTACGCAGTTATTTGGTTTGCTTTTGTGTTGTTCTGTAATTATGCTGTATTTTAGTGGTGATGAAAAACAGAGTGTGGTGCTCTGATTGGGCTCTCGCTGTAGAAATAAACATACATGAAAAATTTAACTATCACACGCCTAAATCATGCAGTCTAAAAACATCAAACTGAACATAGTCCAGTCCACTACATACAGCACATGAGACGTATCATTACCATCCACCCAGGAGGGCAGGTGCAGAGGCCGCTCACGTGGTGACAGGTGCCTCCATTCTGACAGGGGCAGCGCTGCTCACACAGAGGGCCATGTTTACCCGGAGGACATGGCTCCTCACAGCTAGAACACACAAAGGTATTCAAGGTTTCAACATATTTTTGTGCAATAGAAACATTGTTATTGGCTAAAATGTTTCGCAGTAGAGCTTTATTTTAAGTCATACTCACAAAACCCCAGTGTAGCCCGGCGCACACAGACACTCCCCGGTCTGGTGGTGGCACGTGGCTCCGTTCTCACAGCTACACTCCAGCAGACAGTCTTTCCCATAATGCCGAGCGTCGCAGTGCTCCTCACAGCGCCACCCCTGGTAGCCCTCGGTACAGACGCAGGCTCCGGTGATGGGGTTGCACTTCGCTCCATTTCGACACTGACAGCGGTTTGTGCAATGAGGGCCCCAGAAGTCACTCTCACAGGCTGGAGAACAGAACAAATATAAAGCACAGGGTTATTCAAAAGTGTGGCTTAAAGCTTCAGTATGTAACCTTTCTGGAGAGGGAATACCACATGCTTGACTCTAGCATTGTCAGGTATCGAAAATCAGATACTAAGCAATACTAAAAACTAGATAGTCATTTGAGCAGGTATCGATACTAAAAAAATGACATTCAGTCATTCAAGTCAGTGTTTGTGTGTCTGTGCGTTTGTGTGTGTGTCTGTGTGCCAGTGTGTTTGTGTGGGTCTGTGTGTTTGCGTGTGTCTGTATGTGTTTGTGTGTCTGTGTGTATGTGTGTTTGTGTGTCAATGTGTTTGTGTGTGTCTGTATGTGTGTGTGTGTCTGTGTGTGTCTGTGTTTTTGTGGGTTTTGTGTATCTGTGTGGGTCTGTGTGTTTGTGTGTGTCTATGTGTTTGTGTGTCTGTGTGTTTGTGTGTTTGTGTGTCTGTGTGTTTGTGTGTCAGTGTTTGTGTGTCTGTTTGTGTGTCAGTGTGTTTGTGTGTTTGTGTGTCTGTGTTTGTGCGTCTCTGTGTTTGTGTGTCAGTGTTTGTGTGTCTGTTTGTGTGTGTCTGTGTGTTTGTGTGTCTCTGTGTTTGTGTGTCAGTGTTTGTGTGTGTTTCTGTCTGTGCGTTTGTGTGTCACTATGTTTGTGTGGGTCAGTGTATGTTTCTGTGTCTGTGTGTTTGTGTGTCAGTGTGTGTTTGCGTGTCTGTGTGTCTTTGTGTTTGTGTATGTGTGTCTGTATGTTTGTGTGTCTGTGTGTTTGTGTTTGTCCGACCATAGAATGGACCCATGGAACATTATGGAACCAGTCTGGACACTGAGGGATTACACAGATATAAGGCCACATGGGAATATAAAAGAAAATAATACCATTTACTGTCATAAAAATCACATTCTATTGTCTAAAGAAAGAGAGCTTTTTATTATCATCACTGGAATCAGTATCAAGTATCGAGTCCATTCCTTAGTATCAAAATCAAGTTTGAAATGTTTGTATCATGAAAAAAATATTTATTCAGGTGTTTTTATTGCTCCAAAATACCTTGTAAAACATGCATTGTTACAGGAAGTGTAGTCGCCTCTTCACAGATCTGACTTGTAATGTTGTGATGTTGTTATTTGCTTGTCTCCATGGAGATAGACAAGTCACATGCCATACTATGTTATCATTTCAGGCAAAACAATAACACCTCCATGAAGACAATCATCTATTAAAGTTCCATAGTGCACCTTAGAATACACACTGCAGTAAAGAAATATGTACTAAATGATTTGAATGAACAATATTAACCTAATTAGTTTATTAAAGCAACATGTAGCTTTTGTGGTATGTTTTTGCTTTGCCTTAACTTATCTATCTCTATGGAAACAAGCAAGTGGCAACAATAAGCCAAACTGGAGGTCAGTTCTGTGGAGAGGTGAGCCCACTTACAGTAAAAAAGTTTGAATCTGGTTTGTAATTGAATAAATGCAAGACAGATATATAATGCTATACTATGGGACATTCCAGGCAAAACAAAAAGATCTCCATCGCAAAGTTACACAATTCACCTTCACTGCATTTATTTTTAAAACCTCAAATGTTTTCTGACAAATTTCAAGACAAATTTATTGGCCATTGAAGTGCGTTTTAATATTATTTCAAGTGCAACTTCCTTGACCGAAATGTTTTGCTAGAATTAAATAGAAAATAAACAAACAAAACTTATTATAATGATGTCCAGGTCCTTTAACCTGACGACAGCTTCAAGTTTGTGATTGAAAAACACCACCACAATTTTGATCCTACTGTTGGAAAATTCATTATCCTAAGTTCATTCAGGTTAAAAGAGAAGACATTGAACTTTGTGCCAGTTTTTGTTTCATGTGGATTGGCCCAGTAGTTACAAAAATACTAACAATACACCAGGTCAAAGCGTTTTGTCAATGGGAAATTGGACCACTGATTCCCGTCTATCTCCAATTTTAAAAAGGAGCTATTATGCTAAATCAATTTTTATTTTTTATTTTTTAGCTTTCTACCATGTTATAAAGTTATTCCCTCATCACATGCCTGAAGAGGTTTTCTGAATCATTTGTGCATTGTTTGAGTGATCTTGTGATATGTCCCTGGCCCTATTCAATCCTCCTTTCTGTTAGGTGTATATTAGAACGAGGAAGCTCTCCGCAGTACTTCCCGTAATCCCACTACACGGCCCCTCCCTGCTCAGGCCTCCCCTCACAGAACAGCAAGTTTATTAATGAGGGGGTATTTTACCTCTGTGGGATATTCACTGCTAACACATTGCATATTTAGACCACAAAGTTACCTTTTACAGTTTTGAAAATGCTATATTCACTTAAAACAACATATTAACATGCAGGGTGCGATTTGTCCAAAAAACACAAGTAGGGATGGTTTTTCTTCAAATTTAAATAAATAGGGTCACAAATAGGGTCACAAATCCATCATAACCATAACCCCACCTCTGGAGCTCTTTGCACATATATGTAGTGTAACAATAACCAATGACCAATCCCCAGGCCTGGTGCCACGGTCCACCGGATCAATGGCACTCAACAATGGTGCCCTCCCTGCGGTTCCAGAAGTAAGTTTTCCATTCATTTTTCTCATAGATATTTCAAACAAAGGCTAGAAACAGAGGCTCTACTGTGCTGTTGTGGTCACCACCTTTGAAGCTGTTCACATGGTAGCTATTTACTTATTAAGGGGCTGCATCGCATGCAGTCTGAGCCTGGGGTCCTCCTTCCTTAGGTTCGGTACACGAGCCCTCTCAGCATTGCTTTGACCGTCACTTTGGCGTTTGCGTCTCTCCATTTGTGTGAATGTGGCACCCCAGCTTCGAGTGGCACAAACGAACAGACGCATGCAGAGAGAAGAGGGTGAAAATGCTCTAGGACTGCGCACCGAGTGATCAAAGCAGGGCTGATGATGATGATGCCACTAAACAGCCTTGGATAAAGAACGGGTCAGCTACCGGCAGCCATACCGACAGAAGACCCAGCTGAGAAAGGAGAGCTTGTGCGGGCGTGGGGTGTTCTGTAGGCATGAGGGCTGTGTGCAGTGTGTGACAGGCATGTAAGGCAAATAAAGCATTTTTAACAGTTTTTAACATAAACCATAAAAGTAAAATACCCCCCCCTTAAACTTACTGAATACATCTAACCCTTTCACAAACAGATAGTACATTGCTTTAAAACATTAGGAGACTTGTAAAGGTCGTCTCTCTCCATGATTTAAACAGAGACAGTATTTAAAGTGTGAAGCGTGCTTATGTCTCACAGGGAGGACAGCACTCGTCTTAGGGACACTGAACTGTTCTTGGACCACTGCTGTTTCTGAGGCATAAATCTGAGGTAGAAGAGCAGATAGGGACAGGGACCGCAGTGTGGACACCTTTAAAATGTCATTGACAAAAAGGAATTAAGAGAAAGTCTGTTCAACTGTACTTTATAGAGACAGCTCAAACTGAGACATTATATTTACCACTTAAAACTTACTTACTTAATATTATGTCATTTTCTGATCAGTTATAATGTTTCCTCATCACATACATACCCGGAGTTGCGTTTTGTTTCGTTCACACATTTAACATACAAAGTTCTTCTCTCAAACGGAAAATACACTGTTCATATTTCTACTGAACAAAAAGTAAATGGTAGCTGTTAACTTGAAAACTACCGCTTCATGACATCACAAGGTGGAACAGAGCATTTTGAGCTTTGGAGATGTAGACAGATTAATAATAAAGGGTTATTCAAACATGTGTCAATGAAACAAAACACCACTCCAGGTAAGTTTTTGGGGAGGTAACAAGATTATAACTTGGATTAAAGCTCACAATGGTGAATTTTGCGTAATATAGGACCTTTAAATAAGTTAAAATGAATTGAATGAAATTGTATTATGTAAATTTTTGTGTATTTTGACCTGTGCTCTTACAGTTTAAAAAAAAAGTACCTGTTTACCTCATATGTGGGGAGGTAAGACATGTTTGTGAAAAAAAGATCGTACATACTGTCCTTTAAGATTATGATAAGATTTCTGTACAGGACTTTCAAACTGCGAAGTGAGGAAACTTAAATGTATGTTGTCACACACTTTGTGATATATTGCTATAGTATTCATCATCATCATAGGCAACAATTCTTCAGGCGTGTTCTCAACTTTAAAACTGCTTTTTCAGACGGTGAAGTGAAGCAGACTGGACCACCAACACTCAGACCTGGCAATGCTTCATCTTAGATATACAGGGCAATGACGCTGCATAATGCCTTTACTATAGTACGTTTCAGATGACATCACAACACTCGATTGGACAATATTACTTACAGGGACCATATTACGCTATTTTCCAATCTATATTATAATGTTGTTTCCTCATCACAAACATACCTGGAGTTGTGTTTTGTTTCATTCACACACGTTTACCACACCAACCCTGCATATTTAGGCTGAGTTCTTCTCTCAAACAGAAAACACTCCGTTCCACCTTGTGATGTCATGTGGTAATACAGGAAGTGCTCCACTATGATTTTAAATTCCAAACATCTTCACTAGAATTATTTGGATGATTTCAGTCTCAGAATGTTAAATCTCTACTGTACAAAAGGTAAAAGGTAGCTTTCTTGAAAACTACCACTACATGACATCACAAGGTAGAACAGAGCATTTTGAGCTTTGAAGATGTAGACAGGCTAATAATCCAGGATTACTCAAATATGTGTGAATGAAACAAAGCACAACTCCAAGTATGTTTTTGGTGAGGTAACACTATAACAGAACTTTTAACTCACAAGAATCCATTTTGTGCAATAAAGGACCTTAAATACAGATGGGGGCAGCTACAATTAATATAGTTGAGATGCAGATTTTTGTTGTAATACAGGGAGTCCTTTGGTTTACTCAGTAATAGAAAATATCAGGTTCAACATTTGTGAAGTTCCTTTTTGGATATTTCATGGCAAAATACAGTGTAATGGGAAAACTGTCTCTTGCCCCCATCTGAGAGTATAACATCATCACATTCTAAAATCTGAAAACCACCAATACTATAAATAGGTTGCAATTATGTTCTAGTATTTCACTGTTCTATTTTTGAAATTAATAGCCAACCTTATGATCCACAAATGTTGAATCTTATCGTTAGTTAGCAATGGGCTCTATAAACCTGCCATATTAATCTGACAACAATCCTGTATTTAGGGTTGAATGAAGCAACTGTGAAAAAAATATTATTTCACTTTCGCTTATTTGTGAATCAGAGAAGATATTGAACCTTGTGCCAGTTTCTGTTTCATGTGTATAGACCCAGTAATTACAGACATATTAAAGAGAAGGTATTTTCATCTTTGGTATGGCACTAAACTGGTTCAAATCCTATGTAGAAAACAGGGAGTAATTGGAAACTGTGTCTCAGATCGTATGAGCCTGATCTATGGGGTGCCCCAGGGATCAACCCTGGGACCGCTTTTGTTCAATTTTTACATGCTGCTGTTAATACGTAAGGCCAGTTAATACGCAGCAATAATGTGTCCTCAGATCTATGTCTCACTGGCAGCAGGTGAATATGGACCAGTGGATTCACTCTGCCACTGCATCCAACAGATCAGTGTGTGGATGCAAAAGAACTTTCTCTAGCTAAACTCAGATAAGACTGAAGTCTTTGGCCCACAGAAACATAGAGAAGATGTCAGTCTCTCTCTAAAACCTTCAAATCAGGCTAGAAATCTAGGGGTAATAATGGACTCGAACTTTAACAGCCACATCAAATCAGTAACATCTGCAGCTTTTTACCATTTCAAAATATACAAATCAAAGGTATACTGTCCAAACCAGACTTGGAGAGACTTATCCATGGGTTTGTCTCCAGTAGGTTAGACTACTGTAACAGCCTGTTGATTTTAAAATGCTCTATTCGCCAAAAACAATGTATTAACAGGTTTTATAAGTTTCACTTACATTTTTGACACTCTGAACCTCCCTTCCCTTTGTTCCCTACGTTAAGTCATCACAACACAATCATTGTGCATCCCGCTAATGAAATTTCTTCACATCAAATCAGTTGTGGTGTAATGTTTTGTATCATATTTAGTATCTTTATGGACAACTCTCGTGTGGGGGCATGGGTGGCGTAGGCTTGTGGGCGGAGCAGTGCACAGAATCTTATAGCAAACTGTAAGGAGGGTTCAAATAGGGCCCGGAAAATATTACACTTAAACATGCATGGATGGCATCTAAAACCTGTTCAGGCATGTTTTTGATGAGGGAACAATGTTATAACATGATAGAAAGCTCCAAATCAATCAGTTTTGCATAATACCCTCTCTTTAACCATAAACCAGGTCAACAAATCTGACAGTTAAACAGCAAATTCCACCTGACCTGTCCTCCACCAGAGTTTAGACAATAGGGATTTTAAAATGTTACGATATCATGTGAACACAACTTAAACCTCATGACAAAGATCAATAGTGACCAGAGGCTAGCTTTAGCTCCTAGCACTAGAGCACAGATTGATGCATTTACAGGTACGGCACAAAAACAGCTTTAAACATCATCCTGGAGCGTGCGATGTATCAAACAGCAGGGGGCGCTCTCTCAGTCATCACTACTGTACAGTGTGTTGATGGATTTGTTCAGAGGGCTATTTATTTCTGCCGATTGTGGTGTTAGCAAAATATAACACAATTACCACATGACAGCACTGACTGATGAGTGCTGTGTTATCCAGTGTTTAAACAGAAAGCACTTAGCAGACACAAAACTAGAAATGTAATTAACACAATGAGGAGAAATATTACTAGGTCTAATCATTTTTGATTGATGGAGAAAAACATACTAAACATATTGATATTAAATGTGCAGAGGTAGAAGCAGGAAATTGGTAAGCACTATGTAACTGAGAAGTAGTGATAGATGATAAGGTCAGAGCATCTCCAAAACTGCAGAACATGAATTCCATCTGCTTAAACCTGGTTTGGTTCTGGTTCAGACCTGGTGTAGTGCTGGTTCAGACCTGGTTTAGTTCTGGTTCAGACCTTGTTTAGTTTTGGTTCAGACCTGGTTTGGTTCTGGTTCAGACCTGGTTTGGTTCTGGGTTAAACCTGGTTTAGTCCTGGGTCAAATGCAGAGGACAAAATTCTCTATGGGGAGAATACAGTGTACCTTAACCATAACCCTGATTTAGTCTTGCCCGTGTGGAGTGGCGCTAGTCTACAGTAGCAAGTGCATTAGACCTGGTTTAGTCTAGCTCTAGTCTTGGGTTTGATCTGGTTTAGTCCAGCTCTTGAAATGATGAGAGTGCAGACAACATACAGTTCCTTAAAGAAGTAACTTTACGACACCTGCTTGTCTCTAGAGATGTAATAGCTTTGCCTAGAATGTTCCACTGCATGACATTAAACACAACTATCTCTAGGAAGTCAAGCAGGTAACATCACAAGGCCAAATTACAAGTTAGATCAGTGGAGAGGCAAGCCCACTCACAGTAAGAATGCATGTTTTTTATTGTATTTCTTTAGTAATTGAATATGCAAGGTATGTTTAATGCCATACTGTGGAATTGTACTGTGCTGTAGTTTTTATTCTCCTGCATTCAAGACGTCATTGGTCTAATCAACACCCATTTTCATCTGTACACTCCCTGTGACGTACTTACTTTGTTCTCCAATTTTATTTTCTCAGTCGGTGATACTGCAGATATCCATAGGAGGAGCCGACAGCTACATGGCTCACATTGGACAACGTAGTTTTCTAACACAGAAGTCAGCTGAGTTTTTTTCTTTTATTAAGTCGTTTTAGATGAATATTGCCATTTAAAGTGTTCAAAATCTAATATAATGATCCGGGGGTGTCATAGATTATAACTACGGAGCAAACACAAGCACAATATGTCTGCTTTAAGTCATATGACACTTTAACAACTGCATTTGTTGTTCAAGTGGTTCAAGTACGAAGATAAATAAAAGCAGCCCATAAGTGTGGCCATTACAAACCTAATATTCCACTTCATCTTCTCCATAAGTTAGAGCCGACACATCTGGCCCTAAATAAGTGAAACTGCTGCATAAATCAGGGGCCAGAGCTAAAAACAAGCCCAGAGCCGCTCCAGGGCTTTTATTGTATGTTACATCAGCTGCGGTACATGAATCAAAGGACCATTATGTGTTTGATTTATGCCTGTGGGACCGGGCTCTCCCCAGCAGAGGGAGCAATGGAGACCAGCTTGTTTAAACAGGCCAAATGAATGTGCTCAGTTCAAAGCCAGGGTCGATCCAGACTCCCTGTGCGTGGGTGGGACTTCAGCGGTACAGCAGACACACACATGAGTTACATCAGAGACACATTGGACAATAATACAACCCTCGGTAATGAACAGGAGCAGCCTGAGAGCATATCTGAGGCTACATTTGAATGAAACAAAACACAACTCCGGATGTGTTTTTGATGAGGTAATTGTAATATATCACATTTTACATAATATAGGACCTTTAAAGGTGTACTATGTAACTTTTCTGGTCTCCATGGAGATGTTATTGCTTTCCTGAAATAATCTGCAAAATTCTATATAATGTATCTTTAGGCCTATCATGATAATTACTATATTGTTTTATCATTCACTAAACCATAGCTAGAAGAATAGATTTTTCACGTGTCCATTTTCTTTGTAATAGTGGGGATGGTTTTGTTATTTTAGTTGAATAAGTCACTTCTGTGACACTTTATTGGTTCATTCTGCTTTTTATTTGTTGCAGCTTATACCTTTTGATGATACCATATGTTTAAAAATACTTTTTCTTATTTCCTCGTAAGCAGCCATATTTGTTTTGATTGGCTATTCCAACTGTCAATCACACATCATCTGAACTTCATAAATTATTGGAGAAGTGTGTATTAAGGACCCCAGTTAATCTTTACACTACTTAGCTGCACCCATAGACTGTATAAAGAAGTGGTGTCACCCATAGCATTTGGCTCCAGTCAAATGAAGCTTGTCCAGGCTAGCAGTTGCGTATAGGGGCCAATTTGGAGCCAAGTTGCATATTTGGCATTCTGTGTATCATAACAACCAAAAAGCCAATCTGGAGCAAGGCTGTTAAAGGTAATGCCCCTTCCCGCCTGCACTGCTGGTTTAGCCCAGAGCTTGGCAACTCTGTCAATCAAACCTGTCGCTAACAACCACTTTGGGGAAAGAAGATGCCTCACTGGTCTGTTGGTCATATCTTGATTCACGGACACAACAGCAAAATAAAAACACGAAGATCAAGTAGAGTGGGTTAATACGAACATTTTAAGACCAAAATGATGAGCCTGACAGCAGCAGTTACAGAGAGAGGGCCGACAGTTTTTCAATGTAAAGTGAACTGGAGCCAGAGTCGATGGTCACAACTATCAAACTGAGTGAATGCCCCTAATGTCATATAGCTCCTCCCCCTCCCTGTTTGTCCAATGGAGGTCCTCTGCATCGCTACTATAACCACAGCGTCTCCAAGTTCATACTCTCTCCTCAGGTTGAATAATTCAGCAGCGAGCTCGGAGCAGGTGACGAATAGCTTTGATCAGGAGTAGCGCTCTGGCACCAGCACAAGTTTGGCTCTAAATTAACAGTGTGTAACGCCCAGTGGCAGGCCTAACACTTTAAGATATGGTATATTTCTACATCTGTCCAGACCACAGCCAATAATAAAAATGAGCTTGCAGAAGAAGAGAGCATTTGAAATAAGGCTTTGCAGCAGTGTGGGGGGATTTATGGGCTGTCAGGCTATTAAAATGTGCAGTTTGGTTTGTCCAAGAACGAGCCGACGTTTTGAGAGCAAATTTGGGAAAAAACACACATTTTTTAGGCCATTATTAAAGGTGCTGCATCTGATTTTTTTTCTTGTGTGTAAAAAAATGTGTAAAACTCAGGACAATAAAACACTTGATAATTAGAAGCAGACAGCACACAGCAGAATGATTTTGACCTCAAGAGCTCCTTACACAAGTGATACTCTGAAGTATAAAGATATCTTCCTCATTCTCTGGGGGTGTGATGCTAACTGGAGGCACTGCTCTGTCAAAAGCTATGTTACTTAAGTCACATTTTAATCTGAGCTTTGTTTTACGACAGTCTGATCATAATGAATTGAATTACTGAACAGTTGAGCTGATCTGAGCTGTTAAACAAGTCCCTCTCAAATAAAATTACAGCAACAAGCTAGCCAGAATTAGCCAACACATTTTCAGTTAATCACTTTCACCTTTTCTCTTCTAAATGGGACTTTAAATGCTCATATTGATCACAAGCTCACAAAAATATAATATCCCTTGGCACATATTTTACAGTCAGTGACTAACAATTATTAAAATAGTTCAGAATTATTTCAGTAGTAAATTATTATTCCCAGTGTAAATATCCTAAAAACCCAGAGCCAAGTCAAACTCACATTCAGAATGAAGTTGTATTTGATTATGCTGTCTTAGAGATGTTGCCTTTGCCTTTTATTTATGTATCTTTATTTATACAGGGAGAACCCAATGAGAGCACTTAGACTCTTTTCATGGACACCCTCTTCAAATCATAGTTAACCTGCTAGCTGCCACGTTCCAAATAGTAAGTGAGCAGGACGCGCTTCCAGCTCCATCAGCTCTGGCTCCAATTCATTTTGTATTGAACTGCTGCTGTTAGGCTTATCATTTTGGTCTTAAAATGTTCATATTAACCTGATCTACATGATCCTGGAGGTCCTGGATCCATGATTTATTTTGTCCGCCAATCAAGATATGAACATTAATAACAGATAAATCAGACGCCTTCTTTCCCCGAGGTTGCTTCTGCTATTGTTAGTAACAGCTTTGATTGAGAGCGTTGCTAAGTTCCTGCTCCATGCTAAACCAGCGGTGCAAACAGAAAGGGACATTAACTTCAACAGCCTCACTCCGGATTGACTCTTGGTTGCTATGATACTCGCGGTCAGAATTCCAAATATGGAACTCGACTCCAAATTGGCCCCTATAACTGCTCTAGCCTCGATGAGTTTCATTTGACTGGCTATGAGTGATGTTACACTGCCTTAGTCCACTTCTTTACACCGTCTATGGTTCAAATACAAATTTGGATTGATCCACAGTATCAAACTTATCAATCTTCATAGTGAAAAGCTGACATCATAGGTCAGATCTGTGGAGAGGAGATCTGTCTCACAAAAAGAATGCATGTTACTCAATATAGTACAGCCACAAAAACACCTACAACTGAATAAACACAAGATAGATAGGTTTAATGCTATACTGTCCAGGGAAAACAATAGCATCTCCATGGAGACAAGCATATGGCAGACCCTCTACCAGAGAAGTTACACAGCACGCCTTTAACTAAAAGATAAGCACCAAGGTTAAGCCAGTCAACCTTAAGTAGTTGATAATGGCTGAAGTCCTTGACATTACACTCAAAGTAATGCATTTTCAATTTGTGTTTACGGCCTCATTTGAATCGTAAGCAGCTCCTTATACATAAAACATATTCATTTGTATGGTTTGGTCTTACAAGCGCAGTGCTACAGGTGCGTTTGTGATGGATGTATTCATTAAGATCCTCTGCCCCTGTTTAAAGGCACTTCTGTCTTCTGCCTTCAGCCATTTGTAAAAATAAAACCAGGGGGAATCCGAATAGAGCATTTTTCACATCAGAAGGAAAGTCTATGCAAATGTAAGGCATCCTTCATTACTCATTAGAGACACTGTTCAAAATGTTATCTCTACCAGCGCAATACAGTAGCATTGAGAGAAGCTATTAGTATGCTAACGGCTAATATACCATGTGAATTAGCAAAGAAGGGGTATTATGCAAAACCCAAATCACACTTTCTGCCATGTTATAACGGTGTTCCTTCATCAAAAACATGCCTGGAGAGATTTTAGATTACATCCATGCATGTTTGAGTGATTTAGCAATCTCTCCCGGGCCCTATTTGAACCCTCCTTATAGTTAGCTGTAAAATTCTGCCCAATGCTCCGCCCACAAGTCTATGCCAACCATGCTCCCACATGGCAATTCTCCATAAATATACAAAAATATGATATAAAACAACAACAACTTCACAAACCTGATGGGATGTGCAATAGTTTCATTAGTAGGATGCACACTGATTGTGTTCTGATAGCGCTCTGAAGGGGAAGTGACTTAGCATGGAGAGCAAAGAGAGGGGAGAGATTCCTGATGTAGACTTGATTTGGCCCTGTTATAGTCCTGGTTTAGTCTGTTTAGAACCTGGACATCACAGTTTGGTCCTGGTTTAGTTCCTAGTTTTGTCTCAGTTTAGACCAAATGTAGCATGTGTCAAGACCTGTTCCAGTCCTGGTTTAGTTCAGGTTTAATTCTGGATTTTGTCACTGTTTAATCCTGATGTAGACTTAGTTTGGTCCTGTTTTAGTCCTGACTTAGTTCTGGTTTAGTTCTGCAGTATATTCCAATTTAGTCCTGATGGTTTATTCCCATGTCTTATCCAAGTTTAGTCCTCATTTAGACTATGCTTGGTCCTGATTTAGTTCCAAATCTTGTCCTAGATAAGTCCTGGCTTAGTCCTGGTTTAGTCCTGGTTTAGTGTCAGTTTAGACCTGGTTTAGTCCTGGCTTAGTCCTGGTTTAGTGCTGGTTTAGTCCTGGTTTAGTTCCTAGTTTTGACTCAATCCTAATATGGAGTCCTATTCTAGTTTAGTTTCGGATTAGTCCACCGTTTAGTCCTGATGTAGACCTGATTTGGTCCTGTTGCAGTCCTGGTTAAGTCCTTGTTTAGTTCTGCTTTAGACTATGTTTAGTCCTGATTTAGTTCCAAGTCTTGTCCTGGTTTAGTCCTGGTTTCATCCCAGAATTCGCCTCGTTTTAGTCCTGACGTAGACCAATTTTGATATTTAAGCAAGTATGAATATAAGTATAAGTATGAATGTGATTTTCCTCCAGCAACCCTGACCACACAACGTGTCTGTACATAATGTTGTATTTATGAAATAGAATACTGGATCTAATAATGATTCTCCATTGGCGTAGTGCGGTGGCGTAGTGCGATAGTGTACTGCGATGGCGTACTGCTATAGCCAGGACAAAGGGTCAGTGTCATTAAGGCTAAACTTGGACAAAACAGCTCAGCTAAAACACCGCGGCGCATCACTGAAAAACATTAGCCACTTTAATCCAGGCTAGTGCCCCTGATATGAATGGAAAAGCTAACTGCTCCAGATAGCACTTACTGTTAGCTTCCAAGGGACAACAGGAGGACACTTACAGCAGTAATGGAGTAATGTATGGGTATGTAAATTGTACTGCAAATAAAAGGAAGAACAGTGAGTTGTTTTTTTTTATGTTAGCAAGTATGTAATTGCTGTTTATTAGCAGCATTATAATATGATTAGAAACTAGCTGTGTAGATTTGCACAACATAGCATGCTTGAAATGTATTCAAATAAGGCAATGAGAGACAAGACACATTTTCTTGTCTCGATAATCCAATTTCTAATCAAATACTCACCAAAAAAAAATGCCACAAAACAACTACTGAACTATAACTGGACAATGGCAGAGTGAAGCCAAGAATTTGTTTGATTTGGACTCTCATTTGGCCATATTACTGTGTTTCTCAAATAAAGCTACAGGGACCCTTGGAGTCTGCAAGCACTTAGCAACTTGAAAATATTTTGAATTTTGTAAGTTTGTCATTATGATTAAAGGTAAATAGTTGCATTTTATATATGCTGCTTTTTGCCCTGCTTTGCCCTGCTTTTCCATCATCAAGACACCCAAACCATTTTAAATCAAGGAACCACTCACACACACACATTTATACACCAGTGTACACAGACACTGGAGGCCAAAGGGGGGGGGGGGGGGGGGGGGTTAAATGTCTTGCCCAAGGACACAACAACAGCATTCATCATTTATGTTTCTGTCAAGAGCTGAATTTGAACCACCAACCTTCGGATAAGTGTACAAACATGTAATATCTGTCCACCGATGATGATGATGATAATAATACACTTGCAGTGGGTTTAAGTAGTATCAAGTAAGTAACCAGGGATATGGATGAGAATTAGTCTTGTGGCTTAATCTGGTGCGTACATAGAAATGGCAGATATAATAAGTACAGAGCAGTGGGCGGAGATAGGGGGGTAGGTGAAAAGAGATTTTGTGAGCACTCAAGTCTCAAAAGCAGGACAATGCAGAATTAGTTCAGTGGCTGCATTAATCCCTCAAAATATAACTCTGAGTGAGATAATGATGAGGGAACAGTATTATACCATGGTTAAAAGCTCATTAAGTTGATTTAGAATAATATGTCTCAAAATCGTATTCAAATCTTTTCAAATCCAGGCTGTTATATGTGTAATCTATCCACATGTAAATCAGATGGTCAAGAATCTGTGCTAAAATGTCTGCATGTTTGTGATTTCTCCTTTCTTCCTTAAAGATGTACTATGTCACTTCTTTTCCACCTGCTTGTCTCCATGGAGATGTTACTGCATTGCCCAGAGTGTTCCGCAGTATTCTTGCATTCTTATTATGAGGGGGGTCGCCTCTCCTCAGATCTGGCCTTTAACTTGGCTCGGGACTTGTCTCCAATGACATACTGAGGAAAACATTTCAACATAAAGACCAGAGGTGGGTAGAGTAACCAAAAAAGGGTATTCAAGTAAGAGTAATATTACTTAAGTAGAAGTACAAAGTAGTGGTCCAAGAAATTACTCAAGTAAGAGTAATGTTACTTCAAAATAATGTTATTCAAGGTGATAGAGGCTCAGCTGGAAGAGTGTTTATCCAAAGTTTGGTGGTTCGAATTTTGCTCTCGACATAAACATCATTGGTAGAGCGGTCAGATCCACTGACCCACAGGTTCCAGCTCACACAGATAAATGCCGTTGTTGCATCCTTGGGCAAGACACTTAACCCACCTCGCCCCCAGTGTCTGCGTACACTGTTGTGTGAATGTGTGTAAGAATGGGTGAATGGTTCCTTGATGTGAAGTGCTTTGAATGTCTTGAAGATGAAAAGCGCTATATAAAAATAAGACCATGTGAACATAACCATTTACCAGGTAGAAATACAAAGTAGTGGTCCAAGAAATTATTTAAGTAAGAGTAAAAAAATATTTGGGAAAAGTACGACTTCATTAAGGGTAACTTATAGAATAACTGTCAGGACGTAACATCTGATTTATTATCTAAAGTTATGTCATGTAAAAACTAAACTTTAAATAAGTCACAAAATGTGGTATTTTCAAACAGACACAAAAATGAGAAAAATTGAATCATATCTGAAGGAGCTGGAACGACATAAAGCTCAAGTCACTTTAGACTTATTCACAGTGGGAAGTGGAACCACAACTTTTACTCAAGTACTGTTACTTCAATAAACATATTACTCAAGTAGGAGTAAAGGTATGACACTAGAAAAGTACTCTGAAAAGTACTATTTATTTTAAAAAAGTACTCAAGTAAATGTAACTGAGAACTACCCAGACAAACAGGTATCGGCCTCTCAAAAAGCTCCCTAGTGCGGCTTTAAATGAGACATCAAGCAATTGTATGAGCTTTAGTTCAGTCAGCGCTCTCAGTGTTTATGTTTGGAGATTAGATTTGATGCTTGGCATAATTGTGAGTAATACAATATGTTTTTATAATGGCTCCGATGGCTCCACTCACTGTTAATATAAAGCAGCTCTGTGCTGTGGAGCGCCAAGCCTGTTAAACGCCTTTATTCAGGCCCCACTGCTCCAGCCACTAAAACTATTCCCATCAGCCCCCTGTCAGAACACAAGTCCATGCTGACAAATGAGTAAACAATACAACGGAGGGAGGAGGGAGCGAGAGAAAAGAAGGAGGGGAGGGAGACAAGAGACAGAAGAGAAAAAAGAGTGTGTGAGCGAGAGAGAGAGGAGGGAGAAGAGACCAAAGAGAGAGAGAGAAGAGGGAGGCAAGACAAGAGACAGAAGGGAAACAAGAGTGTGACTGTGTGTTAGAGAGACAAGAGGGAGAAGAGACAAGAAAGAGAGGAGAAGGAGGAGAGACAAGAGACAGAAGGGGGAAAAAAGTGTGTGTGTGTGGGGGGGGGGGTGTGTGTGTGTGTGAGAGAGAGAGAGAGAGAGAGAGAGAGAGAGAGAAGAGGGAGAAGAGACAAGAGAGAGAAGAGGGAGGCAAGACAAGAGACAAAAGGGAAACAAAAGTGTGTGGGGGTGTGTGTGCGTGTGTGTGAGAGAGACAGAGATTGAAAGATAGAGAGATAGAGCGAGAGAGAGGAGGGAGAGGGAAGGGGGAGGGATAACAGACAGAAGGGAAAAAAGAGTAAGTGTGTCAAAGAGAGAGAGGGGCAAGAGACAAAAGAGAAAAAGAGTGTGTGTGTTTGTGTGCGTGTGTGTGTGTGAGAGAGAGAGAGAGACTGAGAGATAGAGCGAGACAGAGGAGGAGGAGAAAGAGAGGGAAGGGGGAGGGATAACAGACAGGAGGGAAAAAGAGTAAGTGTGTCAGAGAGAGAGGGGGGGACAAGAGACAAAAGGGAAAAAAGAGTGTGTGTGTGTGTGTGAGAGAGAGAGAGAGAGAGAGAGGGAGGGGAGAAAGAGTGAAAGAGGGAAAAAGGAGAGAGAGAGAAGAGGGTTTACAGGAGGAGGAGAACAGAGGAGACAAGAGGAAATTTTGGAAGCGAGAGATGGTGGGGAAAGAAAGGGAACAGAAGGAAGAGGGGCAAAGAGAGTGAAAGAGAGAGTGACAGTGTGGGGGAGAGAAAGAACATATAAAGCAAAGAAGAAGAAAAGTGGGAGAAGAGACGGAAGAGAGAGGAGAGAGAAGATGGGGAAGAGAGAGGGCAGAGAGACAGAAGAGAGAGAGAGCTTGGAGGTGAGAAGAGAAGGAGAAAGAGATGGTGGGGGAAAAGATAATAAAGCGAGAGGGAGGGATGAGAGAATGAGAAAGTGAGAGTAGGGAGAGAGCCTGGGGGTTTAGAAGAGAGGAAGAGCAGGAGGAGAAGTAGAATGAAAGACAAACAGAAGGGAAAAGGATGGGTGTGAGAGAGAGAGAGCAAGAGAGAGAAGAAGGAGCAGAGTGAAAGACAACGAGAAAGTAAAAGGATAGGTGAGAGAGAGAGGGAGGAGGAAAAGAGATAGGGAGAAAGAGAAAGTTGAACAGCTTTTGAATGTCCCACATCACCACAGGCACCAATGCACTTACACCCCACAAGTGACAAACGAGCGAAGGAAAAGAATGAGGGAGATCCGGGGAGGAGAGGAGGAAGAGAGGGATGAGACGGGGATGGGGGAAAGGGGAGGTCGTTTTAGTAGGAGTGGTGGTGGTAGTAGTGGAAGTAGCTGCACCCTGAGGAAGGCCCAAAAGACAGAGCTGTTTTCTCTTGTAAAGAAGCCATCCCTCTGTCCAACTGAGCCCCTGGTTTTGAATTTTTTTTAACAAATCAACTACATATGTACCACACAGCCCCTTTATGCTTTGTATTCTTGTTTTATTATGGTTTGTATTCTTCTGTCGAAATTCATATCTTCATATCAGGACCATGGACAGTTACACCTCAGTCACAATTCAACTAACTCTTTATGTACTTTTAACAGTAATTACGGTCACAGTAGTAGTAGTAGAAATAGTATTAGATAGTATTAGTAGTAGTAGTAGTAGTAATAATGGCAGTAGTAGTAGTAGTAGTAGTAGTAGTAATAGCAGCAGTCCTGGGATCCCTGTTGTTCAACCTCTACATGCTGCCGTTAGTTAATACACACTAATCATATGTCCTACCACAACTATGCACATGACACTCCGATCTACGTCTCACTGGCAGCAGGTGAATATGGACCAGTGGATTCACCCTGCCACTGCATCCAACAGATCAGTGTGTGGATGCAAATCAACTTTCTCCAGCTAAACTGAAATCGTAGTCTTTTGGCCTACAGAAACAAAGTGAACGTGTCAGCAGTCACCTCCAGTCTCTCTCTAAAACCTTCAAATCAGGCTAGAAATCTGGTGGGTAATAATGGACTCAGACTTGAACTTTAACAGTCACATCAAATCAATAACATTGGCAGCTTTTTACCATCTAAAAAACATTGCAAAAATCAAAGGTAAACTGTCAAAACAAGACTTATGCGAGACTTATGCGTGCATTTATGTCCAGTAGGTTAGACTGCTGTAATGGGCTGCTCACTGGTACTTTGAATTACTTTGTTTATGAATTGTGCTATACACATAAACTTGTAAACTAGTAGTGGTAGTAGTAGTAGTAGCTGTAGTAGTAGTGGCAATAGTAGTAGTAGTAAAAGTAGTGTTTTGCTTCCTCTTGTGTGTCAGTGGATCAGTATGTGACCCTCGGTGAGAACAGACATCTGTCCCACATCAGAACCAGTGACTCTTCAAACACATTCAAACACATTGATTTCCTTTTCCCAATTAATATCTGTAATTAGTCTGTGCATATTTCACAGGAGGGAGGGACGGAGGAGGAGGGGAAAAAGTGGGGAGGGGGAGGAAGGGTGGGTCAATGTTTGTAGATGGACGACACGGTTAATGAGCTCACAAATCAAAGCGGTGGAGAGAAGAGGGGGAGGGGCTAGAAGAGGGGAGAGGCGGAACTAGAGGAGGAGAGGGGGAGGAGCCAGAGGTCAGCCAAGGCAGGGATAATGTTTATGTGACAAGGTAATGTTTATGTGACAAGAAGGGACAGAAAGATAGATGGAAAAGAGAAAGAGAGAGAGGACAGATGAGAGGGAGGAGAAAAAGAGAGGGAGAGAAAGAGATAGAGAGGGGACAGAGGAGTGGAAAGAGAGAGGAAGAGACAGAGAGGGGGGCAGATGAAAGAAAGGAGAAAGAGACAGAGAGGGGAGCAGTTGAGATGAAGGAGAAAGAAAGAGGATAAAAGAGAGAGATAAACACTGCCTGGCCAAAAAAAAGTTGCCACAAAAAAAAAGGTCACACACTAATATTTTGTTGAACCGCCTTTAGCTTTGATTACAGCACATATTCGCTGTGGCATTGTTTCGATAAGCTTCTGCAATTTATTTCCATCCAGATCCAGTGTTGCATACATTTTTTTTACCAAGATCTTGCATTGATGATGGCAGAGTCTGATCGCTGCGCAAACCCTTCTCCAGCACATCCCAAAGATTCTCAATGGGGTTAAGGTCTGGACTCTGTGGTGGACAATCCATGTGTGAAAATGATGTCTCATGCTCCCTGAACCACTCTTTTACAATTTGAGCCCGATGAATCCTGGAATTGTCATCTTGAAATATTCCCGCACCATCAGGGGAAAAAAAAATGAATTGATGGAATAACCTGGTCATTCAGTATATTCAGGTGTCAGCTGACCTCATTCTTTGAGTACAGATTGTTGCTGAATCTAGACCTGCCCAACTGAAGAAGGCTCGTACCTATTGTCTTAGTTAAATCCAGGTGGTGACTTTTTTTTTTGGCCGGGCAGTGTATATCGCTTTGCAGTTGTTAGCATATCGGCTAGTGGCCTTAAATCTTGAGGAGAGACAGACATTTAGTTTTGGGCGAGAGGCTGCCTAAAGATCCACATAGAGCTATATTTGGACTTGAATGCAAACAGATCACAGCACAAAACACTGCTCTATTTCATGTTTATGGTCTAAATGTCTCTATGGGAGTTTGTAGAATATTTTTGTTACAGAATTTTGGGAAAACAATGAAAATCGGCCCTACATATTAACCAAAAAAATATCGGCCATCGCCTGCTCTGCATTCTAAACAATCAGTATCGACATCTAAGGGTGACAGATAAAAATAGAGAGGGAGAGCGAGAAGGGATAGAAAAGAGGAAGATAGAGAGAAAGATAGATGGAAAAGAGAGTGTTAGGTGTGGAGGAGAAGGGACAGTGAAGAGAAAGAGGAAGAGAGATGGAGGAGAAAAAAGTGTAGTGGAGTGAATACAGTTAAAGGGACGGCGCACTATGGTCTAGTGATGTGGTGGAGTGAATGGGCCGGTCCAAAGAGATTCGTTTTCAGTTTGGATTTGAAGTGTGGAAGTGAGTCTGTGTCGTGGAGGTCAACAGGGAGGCCATTCCAGAGCTGAGGAGCAGAGCGGCTGAAGGCTCTCTTCCCCGTGGTGATGAGGCAGGCAGAGGGGACAGAGAGGAGCTGGAGAGAGGAAGAGGAGGAGCGGAGGAATGGGCAATGTGGAGGAACTCAGACAGTGGAAGAGGAGGAGCGGAGGGAATGGGGAATGTGGAGGAACTCAGACAGTGGAAGAGGAGGAGCGGAGGGAATGGGGAATGTGGAGAAGCTTAGAGAAAGGAAGAGGAGGAGCGGAGGGAATGGGGAATGTGGAGAAGCTCAGAGAGAGGAAGAGGAGGAGCGGAGGGAATGGGGGAATGTGGAGAAGCTCAGAAAGAGGAAGAGGAGGAAAAATAAAAAAAATCCAAAATGGTCCAAAATCAAAAATTGGCATTGCTCTCATATTCTTTGGGATATTTGGTTGTTTGGGTGCTAATGCAACACACAGCTCTTGTTCATTAGCCCAGGGCGGAGGTGTGCAACAGATGTGTGTGTGTGTATGTGTGTCCGTGTGCATCTGTGTGTGTGTGTGCGCGGGTGTGTGTGTGTGTGGGGGGGGGGGTCCAGTCTGTTAGGTCTAATCACATTTTAATGATCTGAACCTGAGACAATGGAGAAGAGGAGAAAGGTAATGTCCACTGTCCTCCTACACACAGAAGGATGGATGGACAGAGAGGCGAGGAGGTGAGAGACAGAGAGCGAGAGAGAAGTGAGGGAGAGAAAGACAGAAGAGATTAAAGGGAGGAAGAGAGAGAAAGAAAGAGAGGAGGAGGAGCAGAGTGAGGGTGAGAGGGAGAGGAAGAGAGAGGCCTGGAGGAGAATACGAGAGAGAGGGGAAGAGAGAGAAGAGAAAGAGAGAGAGGTGAGGAGGAGAGGAGGAAGAGAGAGGAGAGGAGATTGAAGGAGGGTGGGATGGAAAGAAGGAGAGAGAGAAAGATAAGACTGAAGGAGGGTAGGATGGAAGGAGAGAAAGAAAGAGACCTGGAGATAAGAGGGAATAATGTCCAGTGTTCTCCTACAGATTAATGGAAAAAGGAGAGAGAGAGGGATGACAGAGAAAAGAGAGGGGAAAGAGAGGAAGGGCGGGGGGCTACAGGGAGGAGGAGACAGAGGAAGAAAGACAGAGGGACAGCATATTTGATATTCAAATTTAGCATATTCTCCATCCATACACCAGGCCAAGGTGGGGAAACTGTCAAATATTAATTTGGTGTGTCCTTGGGCAGGACACTTCACCCACCTTGCCTCATATGAATGTGGTGTGTGCTTGAGTGATGCCACAATGGCATTTTACCATCACCACCACCGCCACCAAGTATGGACATAGGCAGCGGATGACAATATGTAGAGGTAATTCAATAACTGTTACCAAGCAACCCTAAGGTATACAAAGGTCAAACAACAGCCCAATGTATACTTACATATACAGGTATTAGACAGTATGGTTATATTACTAAATGTATGAACAGTTTCTGCTTTATGGCTAGAGTCTGGTCTGCTGCTGACATAGAGTTTTTTAGAACGGCTACTTTCTGTATCTTTGTACTTTACTTCTCAACTTTTATTCCACAAACTGACACTTAACTGTAAAACTACCATAAATATTTAATTCAATTCAAGTTTATTTATATAGAACATTTAAAACAACTTCAGCTGACCAAAGTGCTTTACATAAAAGTCAACAAAAAAATAGAAAATACCAAGATATCCTGTCTGGCTAGCATTAAACGCCAGAGAGACGAGGTGGGTTTTCAGTCTAGTTTTAAACTGTATTAAAGACTGAGAGGATCTGACAGGCAGAGGGCGCTGTTCCATAGTCTGGGTGCTGCCACAGAAAAGGCTCTGCCACCTTTGGTTTTGAGTTGGATTTTGGGCACAGCCAGCAAGAGCTGGTCAGCTGATCTCAGGGCTCTGGGTGGAGTATTGGGCTGCAGTAACCCTCAGATAAAGAGGACCCATAGAGTCCACACATTTAAACACGGTAACATTTTGAATTGACCTAATGTGAAACAGGAGTCAGTGCAGCACAGTCCTGATGTGTCTCTTAGTATTTGTCAGCAGACAAGCTGCAGTGCTCTGGATATTGTGTAAGCGCTGCAGGTCGAGCCCTACAGACAAACAATTACAATAATCCAGATGCCACGTTACAAAAAAATCAACCAATCAAACCAATCAAAATCCGCCAATGGAAGAAAGGGCTTTACTTTAATAACGAGCCTCAACTGAAAGAAGCTGGACTTATGACAGAGCCAATGTGCTTGTCCAGTTTGAACAGACTCCACAATCAGCCCAAGATTCCTCACTGCAGGAGAAGAAGAGAAGAGAGGACCTCATACTGTAACCCAAGCAGGGTTAACAGCATTATAACACCACAGAAATAACTGAAAAAACACATTAAAACTGTTTTATGCACAAAATTCTACATTTTAAGACAGATGCCTTCCCTCATATTTTATGCACATCCTTTAAATTTGTCCTATTTAGGGCCATATAATGTCAAAGCTTTCAAGTGCACTCTGAGGCTGTGTTAGGACACTAAGATGCTTCCTTGCTTCCTTCCCTCCTCACTCAGAGGTCGGAGCAGCACCGCCTTGGTCCAGTGAAAAGGTCAAGATGCCTTCAAGTGCAAAAATGACGGAAATCAAAAGTCTCTTCAGCACAAAACGCAACCGGCATGAATAATTCTCCAGCACTTTCAAAGGCAAAGTGAAGTCTGAGTGAGCGCAACAAGAGAGATGGAGGAGAGGAGAAAGGGAGAGAGGGGAGAAGAGGAGAAAGAGGCAGAGAGGACAGACAGAGAGGGAGAGGACGGAAAAATGACAGAGAGGAGGAGAAAAAATAGAAAGAAAGAGAAAGCGGGAGAGAGTGGAGAAGAGAGGGGAGGGAGGGAGGGAGGAGAGAGAGGGGGCAGAAAAAGAAAGGAGGACAGAGAGGGGGGTAAAGAGAGGGGGGTAAACGAAGGAGAAGGAGAAAGAAAGGTAAGGGGATAGACTGGGGGGTGAGAGAAAAAGAAAAAGAGAGGGTAAGAGATGTGGAGAGGTGAGGGGGTATTTACAGAGCAAAAAAGGGAGGAAGGGAAGACAAAGACAGGAAGAGACGGGAGGAGGGGAAAGTGGGAGGAAAGTGGGAGAGTGACAGTGAGAGAGAGAGAGAGAGAAGGATACAAAAGGATGAAGAAAGGTAGGAGACACAGAGGAAGAAATGATAGAAGGAGAGAAGAGAGAAAGAGAAAAAAGAGGAAAGAGGGAAAGAAATAAAAACAAAAAAGGGGGAGAGGGAAAAAAGGAAAGAGAGAGGGTGAGGGAGTGAACAGACAGGGAGATGGAAAGAAAGGGGAGGGAGAGGTGGAGAAAGAAAGGACAGAGAAATGGTGAGGGAGGGCTAAAATGAGAGAGAGAGGAAGAGAGAAACAGTGATGAGGGAGAGCAAAGGGCTGAGAAAAGGGGGAAGAGAGAATGAGAGAGAGGTAGCGAGAGAGCAGGGAATGGTGAAGAGAGAGGCAGATGAGAGAGATAGACGAAAATACAAGAAAGAAAGGAGAGAGAGAAAGAGATTGGGTTGAGAAAGAGGAAGAGAGGGAGAAAGTGTAAGTTATTTGTGCATGTCTCAGTGGCTCTTTGGCGATAAACGGGTTGGTTTGTCAAAATGAATCAGAGAGCGTGAGAGGCGGAGGTGGGAGGGGTCTAATGGGCTGTCCGTCACAGACCGAGCACACACAGCGCACTGCAAAAACATGAGCTCAAAGTTCACTTATGAATACACATGTGTAGTAGAACACTTTTGGATGGATTTCGATGAATTTGATGAATGGATTTTACCTCTACATGTTTTGATTTAAGTGAACATCCTTGTACACGATGGTCAAATTTACCCACCTGATTTTTACTGTTATAAAAACATGAAAAACACAACTAGTTCATATCAACTGTCCAAACGTATTCCTACTTTCCTTACACATTCCTACCTTCCTTCCATCCTACTTATACATCGCGACAAGTTTATAAGGTCTTTTCACAACTGCCAGAGGCCATCATAGTAATGTTAGTAACAACTAGCATGCTAACAGCATAGCGGCATTACTTCCTGGTTCAAAGACGATAAAACCGCTTTATAATTAGATGCGGACAGCAGACAACTGTCTCATCTCACTGTATTACGCTGACTCCTAACCCTCTAAATAAATTGTTGTAAGCCTTATTATTCTTAATGAAGTATTTGTTCTTTGTGGATCAAATCTTTGTTTAGGTTTTACTGAGGCTGTAAATAGTGTAGTTATTATAAAGTGTTACCGGAGTAAGAATATGAAGTATCTGCATTGATTTTGGGCATTGGTATTCAGTGTTGGGAAGTAACTGAATACATGTACCGTGAACGTCACTGGAATTCTTGATCACACATTTAGGCTTCAAACTGCAGGTACATACTAAGAAACAATGTTGCATCTTTACCCTTTCATTTAAATACAACTCGGTGTAAAAGTATGACAAGTATTCTGAATGCAGTACTCTGATTAGACCATGTATTGAAATACATTACAATATACATTTTACTGCAGGTATTCAATATTCTGTCACTAAATACATTTTCAGTAGTATTTTTCCCATCACTGTTGGTATTTGCATTGGTAACTCCTAATTATATGATTTAGATAACAGAAATCTGGATTGTTTGAAGTAACTACACACAGTCAAATGTGAATCTGTCTGTATAAACATTTACAGTACATGGACAGGTATGAACATTTAATGGTGAATTCCTCCAGATTTTGTGCCAGTATCATTCAAAACAGAAAGTATTTATATATTTGTCTTCAGAGCTGAAAAACTTTGACACTACTACAGTTTGTAAGTTCGTATAGTACATGTCGTGTTTTGCAGTGCAGTGAGCGAGCGCTGATGAAAGGTTTCCGGGGTGAGGTAAGATGGATGGAGCCGAGCGGAGGGCCCTCACCACAGAAAAACACAACCGTCACAAATCTGCTCAGAGTTCAGCTGCATTTCTGTAAATCTGATGGAGCTATTATCCACAGAAAGAAAAGAGCAGCTGTCAAATCACACTGAGATTACCAGGCACAAAAGGCTTACTCACTAGGCCTGTCAAAAGTATCCAAAACCAGATACTAATCGATACTAAAACTAGATACTCCTTTGAGCAGGTACTATACTAAAAAAGTCACATTCACAAAACAGAAACCTTTCATGAATAACTTTAGAATGATCTTGAGCTATAACAGAACAAGTATAAGACACATAGACTAGTATACACCCATGGACCACTATGGAACCTACCTGGACCACTGAGGGATTACACAGATATAAGGCCAAATTGGAATATAAAAGAAAGTACTACTATTTAATGTGGAAAATCAGATGTTTCGTTATTATCATTGTGGTATCGGAATCGGTATTGAGTCTATTCCTTAGTATCAAAATCAAGTTTGAAATTTTAGTATTGTGACGACACTAATGCTCACACCAGACCACAAGGTGCAAGTGGTCGACACTTACATGTTCGATAGAAAACTGTGAATGGTGCTGTGTACAATTGTTCTCGGATGTCAAAGGTCATAGCAGCGTTTTCTCTGACAGTAATGGCCGTCAAAGTGCAGTTTGTTTGAAATAATGGCATGTCCAAATAATAAGAACATACTGTGACACATTCAGACTGTAAGTGGACCCATGTGGATTCATATTTATAAGTATTGTTACATTAACATGAATTGTTTGGCTTTGGCTTTGCTGATGCAGTGGTCACTTCATTGACTAAAATATTTCATCAAAGTATTTTTTTGTTAACTATAACTGAATAAAAAGTCAATATTTTCATTCAGTCCTGGCAAGTCTCTATTCTTTATACAGAAGGATATCAGTCTGGTGACCACTCCCTTTGTCGCATCTCGAGCCAGAACCAAACATTATCTTCCAATCAGATTTATTTATTTCAGTAACACACAGTGAAATGAAGAAGCTGATTGGTCAGCTATCATTTTGAGTAAAAAGACATCTCTGTTCACCTCAGATGAACAGAGTTTAGTACTTCAATCACTGACTCTGCAGAAATGCGCAAGGGTTTCAGTCCCCTGTGATATTTGTTTTGTTTCTTTTTTCCTCATAAGCAGCCATATTTGTTTTGATATGGATGGACCATGTGTATCGCTGATTGGTTAATCCACCTATCAATCATGCCTATTCGAACTCTGGTAGATTCTCCCAGAATACTTTGTAAAGTATTGAAGAAGTGTATATTCTGAGCAACCAGAGCCCCAAACCAGACAGGGACACCTCACCTACCTTAGGTAGTTCATTGGATTTAATTAATAAAAGACACCCCTTAATATGAACAACTAGGGTGTGTTCGTTTCAGTGGCTGCTCAAAATCTGATTATTTTGGAGTTATAAGACTAAAAAATTATTTCTTTCTGCTCACTGTCCCTCTGACTCCACACATCGCATTTAAATCTTCTAAAACATCCAAAATCAGATCAGATTATAATCAGATTTTGGTGTGCATATAAACAAAGCTAGTACAGTAAGCCCCTCCCTTCAGACAGATATAGGGTAGTGACTTACAGATCCGTCAGAACTAAAGAAGCTACTTGGATGAGCAGCAAAACATACTCACTCTTAAAAACTTTTGTCTAGTTGAGAGAATTACATTTTCTTCTCCAATTAATTGATAAGGTCACAATATTATAATTTGTGACATCCCTACCTACCACAACACCTCAAGGAAATAAACAAAAGCTGGACAAGGGAATGTACTTTAAAAAAACAAAAAAACAACTTAAAATAACTTACTATACACATAAATATGTCTAAACAAGCAAAAGTCCATAGTGCCACCTGTCTGAAATGATTGATAAGTAATTACAGGCTCACTGTTGACTCTCCTGGTGTTGTTATTATGGGATGTCAGTCCAGCTCCAGCCCCACGCTCTGGTGCATAGAGCAGTCCTCCCGAGGAACAGGCCTGGGATAGTGGGATTACAGTTTGTGAGTAAATGTTTTGGGGTTAGCTGACACGGCTACAATGGATAATAGGGCTCAGCGGTGGCTAATGCTAACTGCCCACAGCTGTTGGTGTATAGAGTCAAACCAGGGCAGTAACAGACTTAAATGCAAACGCAATCTAATAATCAAACCTAAGCACTGAGGTTGTGTTGGGTTTATACCAACTAGTCCAAAAGTAAGTAGAGTGGCCAAAAATAGTACTGTTACTTCAAAATAATGAAATAATGCAAGTAGTGATCCGAGAAATGACTATTTAAATAAGCGTAAAAGTATTTGGGAAGATTAACACTCAAGTAAGAGTAACTGTTTGAACATAACATCTGATTTATAAGTGAAGACAGCCTGACTCTCACCAGATTCATATGTGTAGTCCTCTGAATAGAGTTGTACACATGTCTGGGATGGCTCTCAGTGAAAGTGCTCAGAACCAACGATCAGTTCAAACCAATACCTGACACTGATTGGTCGAAGCGTCACAACAGCAGAGCAAGACGTCTTACCCGTCCACAAATGCATAAGACAGTCAAAAATAGTCTCCACAGGGACAAGCAGGTAATAGCACTAGGTGAGGTTACAGGTCAGATCTGTAGAGAGGCAACCCTGCTCACAGTAAGAATGCATGTTTTTGCAAGGTAATTCTTAAGAACTTGTAATTCAACAAATCAAATATTTAATGTCATACTATGGAACATTCCAGGCAAAGCTTTAACAGCTCCATGGAGACAAGCATGCGGCTTTAATCAAATGTTAATAGAGTTCCAGATCCAGTCATTTGTAATAGTCAATAATCAGAGTGGGTGTTTTTAAGTGAGAGGTATTTTCAAGTTTGTTTTACAGCGTGCTCATATCAGATTAGACGAGACTATTATAGCCTATGTGTTGACTTCCTTTGCAGAGACCTCATAGATCACCATTGACACGGGCCTCCCCTCTGTCTGCTGCTGGTTAATAAGTGTGTGTGATACTGCAGACTGTAGGGGTTTTAAATGGGGTTCAGAGCAGGACACAGCCCACCGGAGCTAATGTCTACTGACCTCACTGTGTAACCTCAACTACAGGTATGAGGCTAATGCTAATGATGCTAATGATGCTAATGAACCAGGAGTTATGCAGAGCAGAGAGGGACGCCACAACAGGCCCAGTATAAACACAGAGCTATGACGTCTATAATAAACCAAAGGTGACTTTAGACAGACCCATCCAACAGTATAATGTCCCATGGATCATAATCTGACTCTCTGATAAGATGCAGTTAAAGGGGAAATACTGCTCAGTGTTTGCAGTGATGTGGCTGTGAATCTCACTGTTGAGGTGAAGAAGGAGCTGACACTAAATAAACTAGTGCAGCAAGATAGATTCTCACAATATTTGTGAGTTCACAAACTCACGAGAATCAATGTTGAGATGCTCCTGCTGTAAGGTTAAAAGTCACCATGCAGCGGGCGTACCAATCACAGAGCAGCATAGAGCTTTGTGCAGAAGCCAAAGGCAAAGTAGCCTAATGAACCAAAACAAACATGACCATGGCGACAGAAGGACTTGAGCCTATTTTACAGACTATTTATTTTGTGAAAAACGTGCAGAAGGTCAGAGCTTTGTGCATTTGTGGACAGGGGATATGTCTGAGCTTTTCTCTGTAACTAAAGTTTGAGTTTCAGCTTATTCCACTGTCATGATGCTTCGACCAGATTCAGATAATGGTCATGATGTTCCGCCTTTTCGAGATGGCTTCAGTGAGAGCTGGTCCAGATTATTAAATATGAACAACTCAATTCTACACATTTATCGGCACATAATGAATCTGGTGGGAGCGGGTTAGAGCCAAAAGTCAATCCTACACCATGGCAATCCAACTCTCACAATACACAAGGGTGCTGTTCCTCTAGATGGAGTGGAGCCGCTAAGGTCTGGGGAAGGGCTCATGTCCCATGAGGAGGCCTCAGCCAAAACCTAAGACACGACTGTCTGGAACATCTGCCCAGAGGAGCTGCGGGACATGTCTGGGTCGAGGTCTGGTAGAGTCTGGTACGTTGCACAGTAAGATCCGATCGAATTCACTTTATGTATATATCAAGTTTTAAAACTGAACCATTCCAAAGTTCTGCACAGAAAACCATTAAAAACAAACAAATAAACAACAGCTCTACCAGTCCTCGTAAAAAATAGCATAGAATAATAAAGAAATCCAAAATCACAAGAATCTATCTTGTGTCTTGCTGCTACTGCTTCTGTGTTTTGGCTAAACCCACCGGTTGACTTCAGTTATCACAGGAGAATGTTGTGGTTTGGGCGGAGCCAAAGGCAGCGCCCAAACAAACTAAAACAAACATGGCAGCACAAATAGATGCAGAGCTGTAGTGGACTAAAGACGTTCTTATTTGACTAAAGTTTTAGTTGACCAAAAAGTGGGAGTTGCAACAGCTCTCAAAACGATTACGTATCTCTGTGTATCTGATGTGTCTCAGGTTAGACCACAACTCCTGCATCCAGCCCCCAACAGGTGCTATGTAAAATGAATATATATTTACATTCCAGCCATGCTCACACGTACTTGCTCTATTGTTCTCGCTAACACAAGTAATAAATGAGTATAATCTAAATGAGTGTTCAATTAGCCTTATATTAGCCCCATTGAGCGGCTGTATGGATTCTATTATTGTCCTTAAAGAGTATAGGAGGGACAGTGCAAAGTCAGCCTCCTGTGTGATAAGCTCGGTCTTTAAAGTGCAGTGTCCTCTGCAGCTCCAAGAGGACGTCCTGCTGTGTTAGTCCCATAGCCGCTTCTCTCAGTCCCTCCTATTGTTTTGAATCATGTCCCCTGAGGACCTGAGCTCTTCAGTGTATGGGACAGTATTAACTCCAATGGGAATTCAGAACTGCTTCATCTGAAAGCATAGCATGTATCACGCTCACTCCATCACCTCCTTAACACACTGTTTAAAGTGGTTAACCTCAAAATGTCACTACTCCTAGTTAATAGTTAGTTAATTATTTTTTATTATTTATTATTATTTTTTGTAACTGTATACTGCTGATGTATAATGCTTCTTAAAGACTCAATTTTCTTATGTATTTAAGCAAAATGCATCTTGTCCCAGTACAGATATATTGTACAAGCAGCTTTTGAGGTCAAAATAAGTCAGCTGTGTGCCGTCTGCATCTAAATCTAAAGAACCTTATTGTCCAATAATCAGGAAGTGTGTGTTAGCATGCTAGTTGCTGTCAGCTGTACCGTAATAGCAAAACTCCACTCTGGTCTGTGAGAGTTGAGAAAAGCCCTTAAAAATGAATCGCTGTGAATAATTAGGATGCTCAGAATGCATTTAATAAATGAGGAATAACTTTAGATCTGTTTTTCATGTTTTTAAGAAAATCTGATCAAGCGCCTTTAACTATAAGGTTTGTATTGCCTGAAGAGGTTTTAGATGTCATCCATGCATGTTTCAGTAATTTAGTGATCTCTTCCAGGTCCCATTCAAACCCTCCTTACAGTTAACTGTACACAGCAACTTGACAAACCTGATGTGATGTGCAGTAGTTCTATTAGCGAGATGCACTACTGATTATACTGTAAGTGTAGTGCTCTGAAGGGGGAGTGACTTAGCAGGTTTTTTTTTGGTGAATATAGCATTTTCAAACAATAAAGGGCAACATGCTCTGGTTTTCTCAAAGATGCTGAAGATATTGCACTTCAAACCTGTGGTTCCCAAAGGAGTTAATATTGTGTCGGTTTTGTAGAAAAAATAAAAGCAAGGCTTGAACACGAACTAGCTGACTGTGCCTTAACTCAGCTGAATAAGACCTTTAAATGTTACAGGACTTATGTTGCCATGGAGATGAATTAATACAAGGATATGTCTTTGATGTGAGTCAAAATAAGCAATGTTCTTCTGTGGAGATTGTAAATTAGCGCATGCAGCTATAGTACTATGTATGGCATGTTAAATTCTGTGTTCATAAGGGTAGGCCATTTCCTTACCATTAACATTCTTTGTAAAAAAAAAAAAAAAAAAAGGCAAGTTTGTGGAAATGCAAGCCGGCTCAGAGGATGCATGTTTTTCTAAGTTGCTCAGTGCAATAAACACCAAAAAAGAAGTTTTTAAGTTTAGTATATTTTTTGGCTAAAAAGTTACACAATGTGGCTTTAAATTCACCTGTCACTGAGAGCATGATAGAGGCTGACAAATAGGAGGAGTGTGAGGGTGAAAGTATTTGAGCACAGAACTGCATTAAACAGAAAAGCACTGAATCAACATAGAGCCATGTGACTGCATACATGCACACTCAAAATCTCAGTATTGTCACATTTTTGGAGCTCACATCAAACTGTGCAGTTTGCAGGTCTTTTAAGTACTTTTATCTAGAAATCAGATATGAATCATATTCTGATGAGCTTGTAACCACAGCCATTGATGAATATATAAAATAAGAAAATGTCAGTGTGACACAACATCGCAAAAAAAAACCAATACGTGTACATTAGAAACGCTTTTACCCCTGGGTTTTATAGAGGAGAATTGTGCAAAATCTACTATTTTCAGTTTTCTACCATGTTATAATGTTGTTCCCTCATCAAAAAAGCCTGAAGAGGTTTTATATGTCATCCATGCATGTTTGAGTAATCTAGCAATCTCTCCTGGGCCCTATGCAAACCCTCCTTATGGTTAGCTGTATGATTCTGTCCAGTGCTTTGCCCACAAGCCTATGTTGCCAATGCTCCCACACAAAACAATATACTACAACTTCACAAACTCAATGCAGTGAGGTACGATGGCGATCTAAATATGTTATATGATAATAGTAAATACCCCATAGAAGTGTAATATCCCCTCTTAAATAACCCACAGAAGTGTAATCCCCCCCTTTAATACGGCACAGAAGTGTAATACCAGCTCTTTCACTGACCCATCTTCATCTGCAGGTTTTTCAGGAGTCAAAAATGGTCGAAATCATGATTACACAAGTACCTCGTAAAAGCAAACACATTAGTGTTTTGGGCCTTGACTGTTTCTAGAGGCAAGAATGGAGACCTACTTTATCCATTATTATTATAACTATGTTCAAGAACCCATCTGCCCAACAAATGAAATTATACGACCAAATCAGGGCTGAACGATTTGGGAAAAATACTGAACTGCTTTTTTTTGTGACAAGCCTTGTGATTAGATTTGAGATTTATGATTTAATAAGAGGGTTCTGTTCAAAATTCACATTTTAAGCAGGTCCAAGAGAATCGGCTCTGTGTACAGTGGTAGCCAGACAGCCTGACAGATAAGGAAGGTGCTTATCTGTCAGGCTGCGGGTGAGTTAGAGGTCAGGGGTCAGAGGTTAGAGAGTTAGGGTCAGACAGTGGACAGGGAGCTGCAGGTGGATGTGACTGACAACATGTTAAACAATTTACAAATGTGAGGAAAACAGCTCCCTGTCCACTGCCTGACCCTACCCCTCTAACCTCTGAGCCCTGACCCCTAACCCACCTGCAACTCCCTGTCCCCTGCCTGGTCTGTCAGGATTTAGTGACTTTAGGGCAACTCTCCAACAACCTCATAGACATTACATTACAGTCAAGCTGACTGTCCTTCAGATTGGAACGAGCCGGCTATAGTGGTGCACAAAGCCAACTGACAAAAAGACTGAAAACTGAACTGGCAAACTAATACAAGAATTATATTTCAGAAGGTGTTTGTACGATCTAAGCTACAGTTAGCAGTTTATATGAATAAGGTGGGCCTACTTCAAAAATTGTAAAGAACCAACTGTGCCCATTCAAATTGTGATTTTGATTTGACTGCAGTTAATCTTGCAGCCCTAAACTGAATGATTAAAATATAAAACTAAATTACCAATTATCTGATACTTTGTGTTTAGTTTTCAGAGTTGACACCTTTGGTTGTTAGTGTAGCTATTTATGTGTTGTTGTTAATGTAACTGATTTTGTATGTGACACTTGGTTGCTATGCCGACAAGCTGATTTGAAGATTGTGTTTGTCAGTTACTGGTCTGTTTTGGAGACTCTAATGAGTTTAAACTGCTGTTGTTTTTCTCTTATTTTGCGTAGGTTATGGCCTACAGTTGCCCTTGTGTTCAGAAAATAAACAACCAGAAGAAATTTGGTGTGTTTCCTTACACCAGAACACTACAGTACTATAGCACTTTTTGGACAATCAAGGTTGCAATTGCTCTTGGGCTAACTGAAGGAGAAGTGCCTTCCAATCTGCTCCATAGGCCTCTCTGAGCACCACAAACTACTCACTACTCACATGAATTTCATACAAAGATATGGTGTCTTGCCTACAGACACAACAACAGTATGGAAAAGAGCTGGAATCGAACCTTAAACTTGCACTATCAAGTCTCACTACATCATGTTTAAGTTAAAAGTCATGTACCCAAAGCAAAATGTGTCTTTTCCAGTACAGAAATAGTGTATAAGCAGCTCTTGAGGTCAAAATATGTCCGCTATCTGCTGTGTGCGTCTAATTATTATTGCATTTTATGGTTCAATAATCAGGGAGTGCACGGTTGGCTTGCTAGTTGTTATTCTCTTTACCACGAGGACAACTCAGCTCTGGTCTCTGACAGTTGTGAAAAGCTCTTATAAACTCATTGTGGTGAATAATTTGTATGCTCGGAATGCATAAGGTAAGTGAAGAATAACTGGACCACTGCAAAACATTTAAAATGAACTAGTTCTGTTTTTCAAGTTTTTAAACAGTCAAAATCAGGTACAACATTAACAGAACAAACATGCTATGTTCTTGGTGCAATCACGGGTTAAACTTGTTAAAAACATATTTCCACTTGTCCTTGGGTTCTGCCTGAGTATTTTATTTTTGCTCCGTTCATATTTTTCCTTCATCTGATAATAGTGTGATCAGAGCCACTATCTCTCACTGTGCTGTCTTCATTAGCTTTATCTTAATCTACATTCCCTCCTTCTCATTGGCCTTGTCTCACAATCGTATGTGCTGCTCTTCTCAGGGCTGCAGAAGTGGACAAGAATGATGCTATAAAGAACTTGTCATTTGCGTTTAAATGCTGCAATAATAATACATGTCAAATGAAAAGAACTCTCTCTCAGATGGATCTGAACAAGGAGCTAAAGAGCTTTATTTGTCATGTGTATCAGATTAAAACTGCACAAAGAATCACCATCAAATTAAAACCACTATTCCAACTGTTGCAATCATCAAACTGCAAAAGCAATAACCACTTTGTGTATAGATCAAATACAAACTATATACAAATAAAACGTTGTATATAGTTTGTATTTGAAATCAATAAAATGTCCCCTATAGACTTTTTATTGATTTCCTCATTATCCTATGTCATCGGAGGTAGAATACTCCCTACAATGTAAGCATAGCGAGATTGTACCAGACTGGAATGGACAAGGCCCACACATTGAAGTAAAGCTGTGTAGTTCCAAAATTGACTTATGGATTCCATAAAAAAAAAAAAAAAAATGCAAAATGTATTTTCTCTTCCATTAGATGAACAAAATTGTGTTTCACACAGCCAGGCAAGGCAAGGCAAGTTTATTTGTATAGCACAATTCATACACAAAGTAATTCAAAGTGTTTTATTGAATAAGAAAGACAGTAAAATGACATTAAAAACGGAAATGCTGATTCCCCTGGTTTAGTCATGGTTTAGTCATGGTTTACTCCTGGTTTAGTCCTGGTTTAGTCCTGGTTTACTCCTGGTTTACTCCTGGTTTAGTCCTGACTCTGGGCACCAGCAGGAGCTCGGTCCCCGAAGTCCTTGCGTATGAGATGGTTAATATGGCACTAACATGTGGGAGATGTACTTTGGTGCTAGGCCATGGAGAGACTTCTACACAAGCAGAGCTGCCTTAGTCTATTCTCTGAGCTACAGGAAGTCAGTGCAGAGACCTGCGCACAGGACTTATGTGCTCATGCTTCCTGGTTCTAGTCAGAACCCAAGCAGCAGCATTCTGGATGTACTGCAGCTGGCTTGATGCTTGGAGAGGCCAGTGAGCAGGCCTTTACAGTAGTGTAACCACCACAGTTCACTGAAACAGTAGATGTCATCCAATGAGAGTCTCCAGTTTACCAGCATAACTGCTGATGTCAGGAAGCTGCTCTGCATTAGTAGCAGTAGTTCTGTACACCAGTTTTGTCTGTGGACATGGAGGAGAATCAAAGCACTGCACTAAAAAACTGTGTTGTAGATGCCGCCACAAACACTGATTGCGCCGCCATCTTGGTTGACTCGCTTGATTGTTTCGGTTGGTATCTCATCTTCTTCCTTTGCCATGTCTTCTGTCAGATTATTTGTAAAAAGTCTGTAGCATCTCAGAGGTATATAGCTAGCCTCTTTCATGGTCAGGAAAAACAAACATCTCATTTCGTACAATCCAAACGTTCCTTACTTGTGTTCTTTGAAATGCACATGCTGCACTTCTTAGTTGGTTAAAATCCCATGATATAACATTTCAAAAACTGCTCAGTGTGTTAGCCAGGTAGCCACAAGAGCATCATTATAACAACAACAACAACAACAACAACAACAACAACAACAAAATTATAAATAGAAATTCAAAATTATTTCACCCAATAAACCAGGAATTTCTTCTGGGACCAATATATGAAAATCACCAAATTTATATCAGCACCAATATATATGTCCATCCCTAAATGAAACAACAAAGCAGCTATATTTTAACAAAACTTCCAACTAACCCTGTAGTTTAAACCTCCTCAAACATGTTCCAAAATGTCCTCCCTGTGTCTCCATGTGGTCTCATTCTGTGTAAAATCGGCAAAACCTAGTTTAGACCTCGCAACAACATGTTCTGAAATGCGTGGGATTGTTGTTTAGCTGTTCATATTTCACTCTCAAATTGAACCAGAAACTTTTGGATTAATGGGCAAACATCTCCACTGAGCATGGGTTTGTGGCTTTGGATAAAAGTTATTTCTGAATGTACTTGGAAGCCCTGAGTTGACCTGAGCAAAAGCACTCTCAAAACAATGTACTTTTCTATACACCTCAAATAATATTGTTTTATAATAGAAACACAATATGTGTGATGTTTAATCTAAGAGCAGCTCATTTCACTGTTGTCCCACTGTGGAAGTGAGTACCTGAGCTGTACGGCTGATGCATACGTAACCATGGTTATCAGAGACGCACAGGCCGGTCACAGCTGTGATGAATGGTACCATAGTATTATAGGCCCAGGACAGTCAGAGCAGCAGTGGTGGAAGGAGGAGAGGGAGTTTAAACTTAGAAGAGTGTGCCGCAGTGAAGGTACAAGGGAAAAAATCTACTGTATGTTGTGAACAAAACAGGCAAAGACTAAATGTAATGCTTTTTAGTGCCCGATTTAATCATTTTAAAGGTTCACTATGTAACTTTTCTGGTTGCTGCTTGTCTCCATGAAGATGCTATCACTAATCCTCTATAGAATGGCATATATTTCCATGGAGACAAGCAGTTGGTGCCACCAGGTAGAGTGGAGGCAAGCTC